>NC_139489.1:21446343-21917490 GCF_008360975.1 Lichenostomus cassidix | reverse complement strand
TGCACCCAGCAGGCTGTGAGCCAGGAGGATGGGTCTGCATGAGTGGCAGTGCTGGGCACATCCAGGGTTGCCTCCATAATGAGAAAACAAATTTGGAGAAGTACTGAGCAGAAGGGAAGGAGGGGTCTCAAAAACGAGATGGGAAGTTCATGGGTGCCTGGTGTCTTCCCCAGCTGTGCTTCATTCTTGCCCTGTGTGACTGCAGTGTGACAAGGCTTCTCCAGGGTTGGGGTTTTTATCCCCTTTGGCTTGCATGGGAATGTCTTTTCTGTTGCAAGTAACAGAGGGTCAGAGCAAATACTTGGAAGTATTTTTTGATGTGAAGAACTGTTGAATCGTGGTCCAGGAGGGCTGCACAGGCCGGCTCCCCCCCCCGGTCGGGGGTCCCTGGTTCTTGTAATCCCGCCGAATTCGGGGCGAGCGGCCCCCGAGGTTCTGCGGCATGGCAGCAGTCTTCAAACCACGTGAATTCAAGCATGAATATAGTGAGACTAAGGATGAACTGGACTCCATCTCTGTTCTACTAGGGATGTTTATTTGGGGTGACGGGAAAAGGGGTGCAGGGAAGGAGAAGGGGGAAGGGAGACAAGGCAGGGAGGAGATGCTAGCATCCCAGAGATGGAAAAACCTCGAGCTGGTCCAGGCTCTGCCTTTTAAGGGGAAGGAGAGGGGGCAGGGGCTGGCTCTCTCTGAGCCAGTCCCAGGAGGACGAAGGGAAGATTGGCAGGAGGGTTACACACCAATAGGTTTTGAGGTACAGCAGAGCATATTTCAAAATGAACCAATGGTATACAAAGCAGAGGAACAAAGGAGCACATGGAATCCTAAAACCCACGTTGCAACAAAGAACTTCTGTAGGCTCTAGGGACAAACCAGTTACCTCTGGTGTGTCTGTGTGAAATGCTAACACTCTCCTCTTTACTTTTTCAAGTGCCCTGTACAGCATCAGAAGAAGACATGGACAGAAATAATATTCAGCTGAGATGGGATCCAACAAAACCCAAGCTGTATACCACATCAGGAGACTTTATTGAATTTGATTGTAAACTGGGATATATAAAAGACCCAAGTACTCCCAACTTCAGAGTACAGTGTGTGGAGGGGACATTGGAGTACCCACGGTGCACACGGGGAAGTAAGTCATTCCTTCTTCAGCTTAGCTGCTCTCTTGTTGTACTTTAGTGCTGAAGGGGAGCAGAAAGCCTTTGCCTTTCCTGGGGGAGCCTCCTGGAAGGTGCAGGCATGGAGGGACACTGACCCCAAGAAGTCACTGCCCAGCACAGCTGAGCTGGCGAGACTGCTGGGGAAAGGACACTCAGGGGGTGCCAACAGAGCATCACTTGTCCCGTGTGAGACCTACAGGCAATAACACAAGTGTTTTTGCAGGGAGCTGTACCCTGGATAGGAACACTATGGAAAGGAACCATATTCAGATAGAACCGTCGAGCTCCTCAAGCCCTTCCTATCACACGGGGGATAATATTTACTTTAAGTGCATGGACGCATTTTCACCAGTTTCCCCCACAGATACACTCAGAGCACAGTGTCTGGACGAAGTGATCACATATCTGGGGGTATCTAATTGTTTGCTGCCAAAGACACACAGCAGGGTTTGCAGGAAGCAGTTCTGCAGAAATCGCCTGGCCACTGCTCTGAGGAGTCCCTGTGGAAAGGCAGGATTGGTGTTGATGCCTTTTCTCCTCTCAGCAGGCTGTGAGCCAGGAGGATGGGTCTGCATGAGTGGCAGTGCTGGGCACATCCAGGCTTGCCTCCATGATGAGAAAACAAATTTGGAGAAGTACTGAGCAGAAGGGAAGGAGGGGTCTCAAAAACGAGATGGGAAGTTCATGGGTGCCTGGTGTCTTCCCCAGCTGTGCTTCATTCTTGCCCTGTGTGACTGCAGTGTGACAAGGCTTCTCCAGGGTTGGGGTTTTTATCCCCTTTGGCTTGCATGGGAATGTCTTTTCTGTTGCAAGTAACAGAGGGTCAGAGCAAATACTTGGAAGTATTTTTTGATGTGAAGAACTTCTGTAGGCTCTAGGGACAAACCAGTTACCTCTGGTGTGTGTCTGTGTGAGGTGCTAACATTTTTCTTGTGACTTTTTTCAAGTGTTCTGTAGAACATCAGAAGAAGACATGGACAGAAATAATATTCAGCTGAGATGGGATCCAACAAAAACCGAGCTGTATTCCACATCAGGAGACATTATTGAATTTGATTGTAAACCAGGATATTTTAAAGACCCAAGTACTCCCAACTTCAGAGTACAGTGTGTGGAGGGGACATTGGAATACCCACAGTGCACACGGGGAAGTAAGTCATTCCTTCTTCAGCTTAGCTGCTCTCTTCTTGTACTTTAGTGCTGAAGGGGAGCAGAAAGCCTTTGCCTTTCCTGGGGGAGCCTCCTGGAAGCTGCAGGCATGGAGGGACACTGACCCCAAGAAGTCACTGCCCAGCACAGCTGAGCTGGCGAGACTGCTGGGGAAAGGACACTCAGGGGGTGCCAACAGAGCATCACTTGTCCAGTGTGAGACCTACAGGCAATAACACAAGTATTTTTGCAGGGAGCTGTACCCTGGATAGCAACGCTATGGAAAGGAACCATATTCAGTTACACCCATCCAGCCCCTCAAGCCCTTCCTATAACTCAGGGGATCCTGTTTACTTTGAGTGCAAGCCCTGGTCCTGGCAGGTGTCTGAGTCGAGCAGATTCAGAGCACATTGTCTGGATGGAGTGATCACATATCCAGTGTGTCGAGGTAAGTGTTTGCTGCCAAAGACACACAGCAGGATTTGCAGGAGGCAGTTCTGCTGAAACTGCCTGGCCACTGCTCTGAGGAGTCCCTGTGGAGAGGCAGGATTGGTGTTGATGCCTTTTCCCCTTTTTTTTTTTCTCTTTACACAGACTCGTACTTTGGGTAAACATACTATGGGTAAACATATGGGAAGTGGCATAAGGAAGCCCAGCAGTGCAATTGAAAGAGCCCTCAAACAACACAGTGGTTTGAACTCAACTTTTCCTGGTTTGCATTTTGCTATGGTTTCTTTGCAGCTTAGCCAATGTTCTGTCTTGGAATTTGTTTTTATTCCTAGGTGACTGTGGTTGCATATTATCCTCATGAGATCTAGTTCTGTAAATGGATTTACATTTTATCCATTCTATACTGATCTCACTGTTACTTTTATTAACAATTGTGCCCTGAACACAGGCTGCCTTTAGGGGCATACTGAGAGAGGAATTAAAGCTGACAGCTACTTTGATTATCAGCACATAGAGCGTGTTTGGCCTTGTCTATCCCTACATTCTTCTCCATGCACTTGCTTGGAAATGAGCCTGGGCTGAGTGTCCTGAGTGCCTGAGCAGAAAGAGCAAGGAGTGGAGTCTCCTTTGAACAACTCAAGGAAGTCTCTAGCCAGAAGCTGTTCTTCTGGGGACTGGAGCCAGACATTGCCTGCAAAGGCAAGCTGCTGGGGTGCAGATAACTGGGGTTTCTAGGTGAGGGTGTGGACTTTGTGCTGGGCCAGGTCCTGGATGGGCCAGGCTGTGGCACCCCCAGCCCCATCTGCCCTTCACAAACAAGGAGCAAGTGCCTGTGGAAATCAGTGGCAGCCTGGCTGTGCTAACCCTGTACTGATGCAGTTCATGATTCAGAGGGGACAGAGCAAAGTACCAGAGTACAAGTCATGCACCTTAGAAGAGCAGATTTTGACTTATTTAGGAAAATGGTAGCTGTGATTGCTTGGGAAGCATAGGAGTCCAGAAAAGCTTATAGGTTGTGAAGCACAGAATCCTGTGCACAAGGTTACTCAATTCTCATCTTCAGCAGGAAAATCACAGCTAAAAGGACTGGCTTATCTCATCTGGCATCTCTTCAGAGATCTCTGAAGGAGAAATCAGTGTACAGCAGCTTGAGGCAAAAACAGGCTCCAAGGTGAGCTGTCCATGGCACTGATGTGGCATTTATGGATGATGTTAGGAAAGCTGCAGCTCACCTAGAGTGGCACTTGCAAGGGACAGCAAGGTCACAAGAAGATATTCCATTACTGCACCAGGATTAAAATAATGAACAGGAAAATAGGGCACATCCCTAAAAGAGGGAAAGTGATTGAGTGGCAGCAGCCCCACATCAAGCTCAAGTATTTGATACATTCTTTGCCTGAAACTCCATCAACAAGCTGCTGCCTTCATGTCTGCAATCCCCCTCATCCTGTCCTCTGCTCACAACCCCACAGCCAGGGGTCTGTATACATCCAGAGGAAGTGACAGAGGCTAAATTAATGCTACTTCCAACAGAGGTTCCAGCAAGGCCTTTTCATCCCTTTCCTTCCATTTCACACAGGTTGCTCTGTAAGGAGAAGGGTAGTGCTGTTATATACAGCTTGTAAAGTATTTTTATCAACCTTTTTTCCCACCTGGTTGTTGACTGGGTTTTGATTAAATAAGCAGAATTTGTCTACTCCTGAAGGCTTTCATTTCGTTTTTTTGTTTTATTCATTCGTGTAACACTTGCAATGCCTTAGAAACCCATACAGAGCACCATCCATGCAAGGATTTCACAGACAGATGGAGTTTAGACATAAAAGACAGAAGATACCCTTAGAGTGGCTTTTTTATTAAACCAGACTTTAACAGATGTAAGGCAAACATTGTCCATATTCCTGGATTTTCTTCAGAGCTGTTGTCACACATGTTCAGGGGCAGAGCCTTCAAAGTACCAATATTTAAGTGTCCTAGAAAATCACACAAAGTACTAGGATTTTAATACTCTTAAAATATCCTTTCAAAAGTAATAATTACCTACTCCATAAATTGGTATATTTTTAGATTTTAAGTAGCGTTCCAGATCCCGTTAAAGCTTTTTTTCTACTTACTGTTTTATATTGTTCCTGAAGCCTTGGCCTTTAGAGGCTCCTTACCTGTGCAGGCAGACATGAATGCTGTTAAGATGTACAGAGCAACAGACCTGTCCTCCTTCCTCCCTGTGAAATTAGAGCTAAACATGAACTGCAATCTCAGTTGAGCTATGTTCTATATCACAAACCCCCTCATGCTGTGTGTGAGGATCCTGCCAAAGGGCACATGCTCAGCATCTCCTCGTGGCACTTTGCTCATGTCCCACAGATTGTGATGCAGCCTCAGGTTTATCCCTGTAGGCCTTATAAAACTCCTTCCTCTGGATTTTCCCACGGGTATGCCAGTACTGCATGCTGGGCTGCACTGCTCATCCTGTCCCACAAAGGCCTTTCCCTTCCCTCCGTCTCCAGCTCTGGCCCAGCAAGAGCCCTGAGCCCTCATGTCCCAAAGCTGCCTGCAGTGAGCTGGAGAACACCAGGCCACCCTCCTGGAGCTGTTGATAGCAGATAAAGAACAGGGACATACCTTCCCTAGAGGCTTTCCTCAAGTCCATGCTTGTCCTCCTCTTTCAACACACCTTGGATATGTCAGCTGCCCTCTCTTACACTGCACTTGAAATAAAGTTCTGCCAGATTCTGCTCCAAAATGGTTCTGTTTGCAGTAAAATCCAACATAATCCATGTGGTAAAAGTGAACTTGATCTGCATAGAATGCTTGCAGCAGCACATTATTTTTCTCCATTTCCATTTTGGACAAAGTACATGGCTCTAAAAAATGAGAGACTTAATCAGTGTTAATCAATTGATTCCCTTTGGGATAGAGTATTTGGAACAGGCTACACTAAATCTCTAAATTATTTCCCATTCTCTTGTTACACTGCAGGCATATTAAAGTTAAGGAAATTTTTAAAAAAGCCAGATGAGCTGTACCTGCTTGTATTAAACTTCATCTCTCACTGAAGAAACTGAAATTGAGATTTAAAAGTTCCAGCTGACAATATTCCATTTATAAATTTTAAGATCAGGATTTAGAGAGAATTGGGATTGTTCAGCCTGCTGGAAAGGAGGATCCTCATTGCCCCCTTCCAGAGCCTAAGAGGGGTTTATAAGAAAGATGAAGACAGACTTTTTAGTATGGCCTGTAGCAACAGGACAGGAGGTAATGGTTTTAAACAAGAGAGAATAGATTCAGCCTAGACATAAGGAAGGCATTCCCACCAAGGAGGGTGGTAAAACACTGCAACAGTTTTTCCAGGAAGGCAGTGGTTGCCCCACTCCCCTGGGAACATCCAAGGTCAGGCTGGACAGGGCTCTGAGCAGCCTGATGTAGCTGCAGATGTCCCTGCTCCTTGCAGGTTGGACCAGATGGCCTTTGCAGGTCACCTCCAAGCTGTTCCTGGAGGCTATGGATGAGAGAGAGAAATAAGTGCTTATTCATCTCATTTATCACACCTACCTATACAAACTGGTGGCAAAGTCCACTGTCCTTCAGAGCAGTAGATTCTCTCTGAGCCTTCCAAGAAATGATAGTCAGAGCAAATATACTGAACTGAAGAACCACTGTCATACTGGGGCAGTGCTGGGAGAGTAAGAGCTCCGTTTGCAATAGATGGTGGAGAGCCACATCTCTCTGTAGCAGCTGCAAGAACAATGAAAACATCTGAGAACCATTCAGCATAAGAAACAAACCAATTGGCAGCTTTATCATCAATTCAATGAACACAAAGGCTTTCTTTTTGCAGCTCTCTCTACAGAGCTTTCTGTTTCCTGGCCTTGGGGAAGAGCTTCCCCTTCCTTTCTGCAGCCTTGCCCATCAAAGGAAGATGTATCACTTTCCATGCTTGGACAGATTAAACCATAGAGTTGCCTTGTGCACCTGTATTGTTGAAGCCTAAACACTGATTATTTACAACAGACTCCAAGCCCACACTAAAAGCACAGCAAATTGTTTCTAAATAGATCTAAGATTGATTAATTAAAAAGGCAACACAAAAATTACTGTTTTACCTTGAATTACACATTTGGGATATTTCAGTCTGCCATGGTCACACTGTGTCCTCCCAGGAGATGGAACAGCAGTCTGGAGAAAATCATATCCCTGTTTGCATTCAAACTCTATGAGATCTCCATGTAGGAAAACCAATTCTTCCCGTCTCCATTTCAATGTTATGTTGTTGCTGTCCGTATCAGTTACATTAAGAGTACATGGTTCTAGGAAACAAAAGTGGATTTTAATAAAAACCCACCTTAAGTGATTTCTCAGCTCTCTTTTGGAGGAGTGACAAAAGAGAAAAAGCCAAGTCACTAGTTCTAAAATGCTTCTGAATCTTGCAAGACAAAGAACTACAGATGCATAAAAAGATGCAAATGTAAAGAAATGGTCTGAAGCAACACAAGAAAAAAAAAACATGTGGAAAAGGAATGGACACTTTCTGGAAAGTTTCTTAAATCCAAGTACCATGATCACATTGGGGAGTGTAGCCTTCCATTAGATGATTAACCTCGTTAATTTCTGAAATCACTGTTCAACTTCAATAAAACCTGACATGAGGTCACCAACAAACATAAGTTTCTACAAATTCCATGAGAATCACTGCCTGACAAAGACCTTAACTCTACCTTAGGTATTAAAATGCTGTCGTGTTCAATCCACAGCAATTTTTTGTGACTATATGAAGATGTCATTAACCATTTCAGAACTGTCTGGATAAACACCATTTGCTCAACTGCTGCAGTGTGTAGCATATCCTCCTAAATAAAGGTCACATTCAGTTCCATATTTGCATGATCTTCTGATTAGCAATCAATAAGAATACATCTTTCTTTAAGAAAGTGGTGAAAATCTGAACAATGGAGAATAGAATCAAAATCAAAGTTTCTGGCTGCCAAGTTAAAGACAGACTCTGTCAGTGCAAATACACTAAATTAAAATCGACCCAATATGTTGACAATTTTGCTTTTCTGTCATTAGACTACAAGGAACCGTTAATACAAAGTGGGTATGACACACAGTTTTGCAAGATGGGATCACGGAACAGTCTATTGACACACAAGCTCGTGTGGTCCAGCACAGTGCAATGATGCTGGTGCTGTTCACAAACTCTGTTCGTTCAGCATTTGGATAACTGAACACACATTCCTGCTTTGTTTGTTTCTTTCCATGCAAGGGCTTCTTTGTTTCTTAAGGACGACATGTGACTTGAAACTGACAAATCTTTTTCCATCGGTTTGGAACTAACGATGCTGACAGACCTGAAAGAATTCACCAAGGAATAAAGTAATGGGAGTTGCATCCAAGCCTAAGACCCCAGGATGAAAAGAAACTGCATGGAAAGAAGCCCGGACACCGGACAGCTAAAGCGTGCTGCAGTCAGCCTTCGGACAAGCCAGACAGCACGTTTTGTTCGGGACGTTCCCTCGGTGAACTCTACACACGAGACGATCTCTCCGCTGTCCTCCCGCCGCTCCTGCCGCGCCGTGGGGCTCGAAAGGCTCGGCCGCTGGCGGGAGCGCTCCGGAGGCTGCGGGATGCCCCGCGCTCGCTCAGGGCCGCCGGCCCGGCTCCGCAGCCCCTCGGCGGCCCTCGCAGCTCCTTCCCGGCCCAGCTGGCCCCTCCCGGAGCGCTGCCCGGCCCCGCGACCCCGCCGGGGACACCGCGACCCCGCGCTCACCTGTCGTCGCTCTGCCAGCCCTGGTCGCCCAGCAGCAAGTCCCGAAAGCGGTACCGCGGCGGCAGCGGCGGCACCTCGCTGTCCAGGTCCACCATCCTGCCCGGAGAGGGAGCCCACAGCAGGGAGCGACGGAGGGAGGGAGGCAGGGAGGGAGGGCGAGCCCCGCCGCGCTGCCCGGGGAGCGGCCGGACCCGCCCGGCGTGTGGCGGCAAAGCACAGCACGGCACAGCACGGCACAGCACGGCACAGCACGGCACAGCACGGCACAGCACGGCACAGCACGGCACAGCACGGCACAGCACGGCACAGCACGGCACAGCACAGCACAGCCCGGTGTGTGGGGACACGGCACGGCACGGCACAGCGGCGCGGGGCGGGCTGTCCCCGCACAAAGGCGCGGTGCCGGGGCTGTCCCCGCCGTCCCCGGCGGCTCGGGGCAGCCTCTCGGCCCCCGGGAGCCCAGTCCCGCCCCGGGGGGAGGCAGGTGCCGGCGGGCGGTGGCCTCGGCGGCGGCGCGACCGCCCCTGCCCACGCCCACCCTCACGGCGAGCAGCGAGCGCGCCGCCGCGGCCCACAACAAAGGGCTGTGGCGCGGCCGGGCCGGCGGCTCCGTTCCGGGCTCGGCAGCCGCCTCGGGCCCCGAGCAGCTCCTGCCTCGTCCCCTCCGCCCCGGGCTGCCTCGGGGCTGCTTCTCCGTAGGCTTCTCCCGGCCCGTGAGAAATGGGTGCTTTCCCACACGCAGCCTCCGCACGGCCCCGGCTCAGTGACGGTGGGCTCGTCGGAGCGCAGCCGGGGCTGCCACGGCCTCGGCTGCTGCTCCGCTTTCACCGCACACACCTGGGCACTGCTGCTGCTCCCAGCGCCGGCTGCCAGCGTGGAAGCGTTCGGGCAATTCCTGCCTTTGCTCGGCTGGGAACAGCTGGGTTGCTGTTGGGCAGAGCAGCTGCTGCAGGCGCTGCGAGAAACCCGCACAGGAGTTCAGCTGTTCCCGTGGCTGAGATTTGCAGGTGATGCCTCGAATGTGACACACTCTACAAGTGTTTTGATTCCGTGCTTGACTGGTGAAGCACAAAGTCCCAATACGGTGATTCGATTGAATTCTCTGTCACCAACAGTGGATAATGTCTTTAGATTTGCCCTTCGAGGGTGACTTTCATCTAGACTGTCATACTGATCACCACCCCGTTCTAGTAAACATGAACTTTACTGAATTCTCTGCAGCCTGTCTTGATTTGATTTACTCATTTAAATCTTCACCTAAACTGTGCACTTTTGCTACAAAGAAGTCATGCATAATCTTAACACTGGTCAGGTTTTAGATTGAGATTTAGATTTTGCTGGATCAGGTTCTAAGTGATGAACACGAATTTGTTTTCTAAATGTAATTTAAATGTCCCATATTTAATAATGGGCTTGCTTGGATTCATTCGGTGTAATGAGGAGTGAACCTTGTGTTTCCCATTCAGCTGGATTTCTGTGTAGAAGGTGAGCTGGTTAAAAGCTGGTGTGGCATTTCCAGTATCAGCTCAAGTATGGCAGCCTGGAGTGTCTCACATAACAATGTGTCCTGCTGAGAGTCCAGCTCTGAGCTCCATGCTGTGATGCAAAATTTCTGCAGGTAACCAGCAGGTAGTTCAATTCAGGACTCAGATTATCTCTGCTCTTGTTATAGTCATTGCATCTTTCCTGGCTTCTTTAGCCCAGAGCTCTAAAGCACAGCTTCTGTGCTTGCTGTTTCTCTCTAGAGCTGCACTGCAGTGTGCCAGGCCCTATAAAACTCTGGGGTCACTGGAGTATGATGCTTTCCCTTTTTCACAGCTTGCTGCACTCTGTGTTTCCAAGGTGCTTCTCAGAAAGCCTTGTTGGGTGAAGCAAACAGATGCACACATGAGGCAACAGTGCAAAGGTAGCTTGCTCTTTGCTTTGGCTGATATTGGAAATAAATAGCAAATTATTCTGCATGCACATTCTTGCCAATTTTGCCATGCTGTGTTCTGAGGTCAGAGCTCTCTAAAAGTCTAATTTAAAAAAACAATTCAGGACCTTTCTTTAGAATATTTGTTATGTGCTGCTGGTTTTTTCTTTCTCAGCTGCTTCTCCAGTTAAAGGGGCTCTCTCTTGTAAGAAAATATTGTTTCCTCTCTCTGCCTGGGTATCTTTCATCCTACTAAAACTTGAGGTAGGGTGAAGCCTCCATGTTATAATTTTTTTATATGAAAGCTAAGCAGTTAGGCTAACTGCAGTCCTTTCTGCAGTCTATGAATCCTACACTGGTTGGGAAATTGATGGTGTTTCTACTCTATCTTCATTAATTTTTCCACCTGAATTGATAATAATTTAACATGTGTTCTCATTCTTCAGGAGCTAAGTAGCAGGAGTGGCTTTTGCACTTTTTCAACCACAGAAATGCACTTCAGACATGTCTTGGTTTGAAAGACAGGTGCCTGCTAAGAGAGGTGGTACCCTCTCTTAGAACAGAGGATGTGATTTCCCTTCTCTCCAAATTATTTTAATTTTGAAATTAAAGGCTTTCAGGCAGAGGTATGGGAAAAGGAATAACAGTTCTTTACTAGTATCGACAGCAGAGTAAACAAGCAATAACAATAATAACAACAACAAGTAGAACCAGAGAAAAACCGTAACAGATGTCGTTTGAGCTGGTGAGCACTTTCCCGCGTGGTGTAATTACGTTCGAAAGCAGCAGGGGCGCTGTTGAGCTCCCGGCCGGGCAGGGCAGGTGCGATGACTGCCGAGCGGCTGCAGGTGGCGCTGTGGCGCAGGGTCAGGTCAGCCTCCCGCAGCTGGTGATGGCGGAGGGCTGAGAGGCAGGCAGGCACTCGGAGCGGCGAGCAGGGCGGCAGGGGCTGGGCTGGCTCTCCTGGGCTGGCCAGCGACGTGACAGGGACTGTGCAGTCACAGCAGATGCCACAGTCTCGTGCGGCAAAGCAGGGCGGGCGGCAGGGACAGCCGGACTCCCCCGCAGCCGGGAAAAGGTGCACTCCCAGTGAGAAAAAGGTTGAATCAAAGCTCACCCAGCCAGGAGGAGAAGACAGAGCACAGCTGGATCTCCTGCGGTCGCAGCCAGAAGCAAAGAGCAGTCCCTTTCCTCCTGGTGTCCAAGGGATGAGTTGGTGTCCCAAAGGGCCAGCTGCCTCCTCTCCTTGCCCCACCTGGCACACCCTTTTGTCTCTTATAAAAGATTTGATGGCTCTAATCACCCAGATATTTGTTACTTAGTAACAGGGATGGAGAAAAAATTCCAATGCCCCCCAAGCTCTGACAAGACAGGTAATAGCTGACTGGGAAAGGAGCAACCTGGGGAGCAGTTGAGCAGAGCTAATGGAAAACAAACTCGTTACTGATACTCTAGTCATGCCATTTATAGAGATGCTTAATTCTGTTCTCCCAAGTAAGAGAAACCCTTAGAACAGAATAGAAAAAAAGGTGTTTTTCCATGGCTGACAGTATGATGCTTGATCACTCTCAAAAGCTCTAAGTATATAAAATTAGGCAGAAAGAGGATTTTAGTTAGCTAAATCTAATGTTTTGATTAGTAAGTCCAAACACTTGGGGAACTTTTGTCTTCAGGCAGAGGAGACACTGAGTCATCTGCTGGGAGATAGGTGCTGGCTGTGAACCATTCTGGGTCAGGGTGCTCAAGCCAGGTGTTCCTTGGAAGGTGTTTGTGTTCAAGGAAAGCTGTGAGCCAAACTCAGGAAGAGATGTGGGTTTGTACTTTTGGGATGATTCTGTTTTCCAGACTGGGTTGGTACAGGGGAGAAGCTGAACGGAGTTGACTTTGAAGTCTGAGAGAGAGAGAAAGGGTTTAAGAACTGAGTTTATTGCTAGTGATTGGCTTTAAATCCTGGATTATACTGAGGTACAGAAAGAACAAAAATAAGTATTTTGTTTTTCATTTTAGGTTACCATACTTTTGATGGCCTGTAGGTAAAACAGATTGAAGCAATGCAAATGGCTTCTGGGCTTTTTGGACAATGGCAGTGTATATGGTGTCACAGGAGTAACTTGTACCTATTGTCCTTTCAAGGAAGGTAGTCTGGCACTGTCTGGATGGCATTTGGGTTCTCACTCAGCACACATGCACAAAGCACTTACTGTATGGAGTAGCCTGGGCAGCAGTGAGAAGTGGAATGGGGAAATGCCTTGTTTGCACAGTTTGTATGTTTGCTTTTTATTTGTCTGTTGGTGTTAGTAAAAGGTTAGGCAGGCTGAAAAACTGGCTAAAAGGAAATAAAACTCCAGCTCATTTTGAGCCTTTTTCTCAGGTCTCATTCACACACACACACACACACCCACCCACCCTCTCACCCCGCCAGCATAATTAAGAAACATCTGGATGTTTGTGTTGCTCTTTGAGAACTTTTGGAACTCTCACTTTTCTGCAAGGTGATCAGTTCTCACTCAAGTGTGTCTGTGCGGCTTTGGGTTTAAGACTAGAACAGGGAATGAGAGTGCTGAGAGTGCTGGAAGTCCATGGAACAGTTCTGCACCTTTGGCAGTGAATTAAATATTTAGGGACTCAGCATTCACAGTTCAGAAATTATTTGGGGTTTAGATTAGTAAACTGTACTTCAACAATAGAACTCCAACTACTGCATGGACTCTGCCTTACTCTTTTGTGTCATTTGCTATTCAGATGATTACTTGTCTTGCATCTTTCCCTAATAGCCTCTGTTTGAAAGCATCATCAATTTGTTACTTCTTCCTTACTACAAAAGAATTGTCACTGCAGTCCCACTCTCGACTTTCACATCCCTTTCTCAAAAAGAACTTGCTAGAGAGTTAGGGCAACATGAGTTCATTGGGTTTGTTGCTTTTTTTTGTTTGCTAGTTTAAGTGTACTTTTGTTACATCTTATCAGATTCTTGGCTGTTGGGGATAAGGCTGGTTTTTGGTTTATTCTCAGTCATAAAGTACGGTCTGGGGCTGGGGTCTGAGTACTAACATAGCCTAAAAAATGATAGAGTAGCCCAGTAAGTTTCTGCAGAAATGGGTAGCTGGGTTGTGTGCTGGACTAGTAACAGGAAGAGCTGATGGTAAAATTAATTGTCCTTTAGGAAAGTGCATATTAATAAATTTATATATATATTGATAATTGATATATATTGATCCTGTTTACATTTTATTCTCTGTTTTGCATATCTCTTCATGTTATTGTCTGATATACCTTCCTGAGTGCAATGCTGCAATGTTTGGAATTACTTAAACTTCAGGGGAGTAAATGTTCTTGCAGTCCTCCTATCTTTCCGCTTGATGCCTGTTTTTTTCAATGGCTTGCAGTAGCAAAGTGTTCTGCTGGCAGGAAAGGTTTGATAGTGATTCACAAACAGTAACAGACTGAAATAGCCCAAAGTGAGAACAGAGTTTTAAGGTCACTGTAAAGCTGCACAGCTGGGGCAGAAAGCAAAATGAGGGATTTCAAATTTGGTAATTCCTCTGAAAGCATTTTAAAATAACAAACAAAAAGCAGTGTTTTCATGTCTCTAATTAAACTGGAATGTTGGTAGTGTTATAAATTGGGTTTCAATAAGTCAATCAGAGACAATTCTAATTCAGTAATTTGTAATTTATTTAAGCAAGCGGATACTGGTCAAAGCAGCGCTGGGCAGGCTAGGCATGCTCCTTCGCTCTGCCTAAGACACACCGCGCAGAGGTTTGTGTGTGCCGAGGTTTTATGCAGTCCCTTTTTCCGGGTTATGTGTCATTTGCTGGAGATAAGGCTGTGTCTGCGTAGTCTGTTGCTGTTGCTAGAGGGTCCGCCGCTGCCTTCCGAAAGGTCGTAGTCACGTTCGCAGCTTGCCTTTCTTCTTAAACCTTGCAAGTTTTGTATAAGCCTTGTGTAAACAGGATGCTTAAGTTCTGCTTATGCCAGCAGGAGGTCTTTGGCCCGTGGGGGCCCTGTTTTCCTGTTGCGATTTAGAGAATCAATCCTTATCTATCACAATCCCCCCTTTCTTTAATACCATTTTGTTCGCTAAATCGCTTTAAGGCCTCTGTGCTAAGGATCAGTTCTTCGGCCATATCATATTCTTGCTGATCGGGTATTATCTCTAGTTTAGCCTTAGCTAGCATTAGGTGTGCTGCTTCTAATCTTTTTTTAACTATACTTAAAAGTTGATTGAATATACATGGTCTAAATGCAAGTGTTAATATTAGTACAACTAGAGGTCCCGCTAGGGTAGATAACATGGTTGTAAGCCACGGGCATGTATTGAACCAGCTTTCATACCAATTCTGGGTGTTTTCTCTTATTCTTTTGCGTTTTTCTAATCCTTTACGGAGTTCAGACATAGCATCTTTCACTACCTCTGTGTGGTCAGCATACTACCCGCAGAGCAGTAAATTCTTTGTTTACAAGAGATGCTATACCTGTACTGGCTCTAGTAGCTCTTAAAGCTAGCAATGTTGCTATGGTTTGAGTTCCCAGTGTCAATATAATTGTACTTAGTAGGTGATGTACACCCTTGAGGATACCATCCTGTGGAAATATGTTTGTCACTGTTCCTAGGAGTCCAACTTCCTGCTACAGTTACACACTCTCAATGTGCACAATAATAAGCTGTTGGTTGATTACAGTACCCAAGACTAGGATTTGAACTTGGGCACATATAGTAATCTGTAGTACGATTCGGATACTAGTATGGTCCTAATGACCCGACTGGGATCTGAAAAGATGGGTTTTTCACAGTAGTTTGTGTTTGTATGATGTGTTGATCTTCTCATCGGATCAGAGACCATTTAAACGGTTTATGAGGATGATGGCTAGCACTACTCATGATACATTTTAACAAAATTAAGCTACACGTATATATACATCGTGTAAGTGATGGTCCCATGGCTGAACGTGTACTTCTTACCTGTATTTGATACCCACTTTGCTGCTTGGGCTCTTGAACCCTTTTAAAGTCTTTTTAAGACTTGGGGCAGCTCGGTCCAGATCTTTTTATAGTCTCACGGACTGTCTTTTCTCTCCCAGGTTCGATCCCTCTGCCTCGCCCGTCGACTCGGTTGCCGCGAGCCACGGGGGTCACCATCTTCTCGGCAGCAAGGATATTTCTCGGGGGGGCTCCGGGGTAAATGATCTGTTTTTATAACTGTCCCAGTTTTTATGTTTAACCACTGGACCATGGCAGGGTAAGTGAGCTACATTTTTTTTTTCCTACAGTCTCCTCCAATGATTTCTGCCACCATCGGCCTAGGTTTATTGGAGTGGTAACAATAAAATTCAGGGCAAATCCCATGGAGGTAAATATCTTACCATTCGGGCGTCCCCTGTCGTAATCTCCCTAATTTAACAGCCAATCGTAACAAATGCTCGGTTTGCTTATGTTCTGCCTTAGAGCAGGTTGGGCAGACCCCCATAGGAGGCCTTCTCCTGGTGCAATGGGTCTACCACTTTTCTCTACATACTTTGCATACAAAACATACAAAGGGATAGCAATTACAATTAGGGGTATTACATTTGACCTCATGGTCTCAAGCATAGCAATCATAGGGTAAATCATACTTAGGGAAAACTCTAATGGGGTATTTCAGGTGTACAGTAACAGGGTTCATGCACTAGAAATTACAGTCTCTTAAGTCTTATCTTCAATTCCTCGGGGCATTCCACGACTTTCTACAAGGGGTCTCTGTTGAACTTCTTTACTTGGCTGGCGTGAATCTAACTCTTTTCGGTGGTCCGGACTGCGGATTCTGTGGTAAGTAACACAACATAGGGACCTTCCCATTGAGGGGTTAAAGATGCCTCTTTCCAGGATTTTATTAAAACTTCATCTCCAGGCTAATATGCATGTATCGGCATCCAGAGAGGTGGTCTTTGGGCAGCTAACCCCTTTTGTCTCAGCTTGTCTCATCTCTCCGCTAGGTGTGTAATGTAAGTTTGTAAGTGAGTGTCTGATACAGCGGGATGATCTCTAGGAATTTCTAAATTAAAGGGCATTCTATATAACATTTCACAGGGAGAAAGTCTTGTATCTGTACGGGATTGCGTCCTAATATTTAATAGAGCTAACGGTAAACATTTAACTCAACTCATTTTTGTTTCAAGCTTTAATTTAGTCAATTGTTTCTTAATTTCCCCATTTATACGTTCTACTTTTCCCGAACTTTGTGGATCCTAAGGGGTGTGATATTCCCAATTGATACCTAGAGCGTCTGCCACAGCTTTTGCTACTTTGGACACGAAATGGGGTCCTTGGTCTGAGTCTATAGTTTCAATGAGACTGTATAGTGGAATAATTTGTTCTAACAATACTTTGGCAATTGTTTGTGCAGTAGCTCGTGTTGTTTAAATGGCTTCCACAAAATGGGTTAAGTGGTCTACCATTACTAGTAGATATTTGTGTCTTCCTACTGCAGGTAATTCTGTGAAGTCTATTTGAACATGTGAGAATGGTCTATGTGCCAATTCCCATCTCTCAGCCAATCGTTCTCTTAATTGCTGTTTATTTACTTTCTGGCAGGTTATACATTTTATGGTTACTTGTTTGGCCAGATTATATATCTTTATGCACATATATTTATTAGCAAAGTGATCTACTAAGGCTTGTATTTCCCAATGAGTCTTTTCATGTAATCTCCGCAAAACCCGCAGAGCCATAGCTTTTGGTAGTACTTCCCTCCCATCTGCAAGGACCCACTTCTTTTCTGAATTCTGTGTCACCCCTGTTTGTCTAAGCTTTTGCTCCTCTAGCGTAGAAAAGCATAACAACTGAGGTCTCTGGGTTTGACCCTCTTTTTCATGTACATAACACCATTCCTTATGGGGATTATCGCATGTGCAAACCAGACCATCGCACCCAAAATCTTTCCAGCAAGCAAAGCAGGGGAATTTCTCTAAATCATCTTTACATGTTGCACAAAGCTCGCGTGGGTGTTTCTCGTGGAGAGAAAGCAAAGCAGTTCGTTTTGCTTCTTCATCTGCTAGGTTATTGCCTCTTGTAGTTAAACTTAACCCTTTTTGGTGCCCTTTAACATGTACTACAGCCAATTTAGTTGGTTGTCAGAGTGCCTTTAAGATTTCTTTAATGAGCTTCTCATGCACTAGTCCCTTACCCTGGGAGGTTATTAGGACCCTTTCTTCTCAAATTTTTCCAAATGTATGTACCACTCTAAATGCATATTTGGAGTTAGTGTAGATGGTCCTTATGTCTTTTCCAATTATTTGTAAGGCTCGTAATACAGCGTAAAGTTCACATGCCTGAGCTGACCAACTTGGGTTTAAGGGACCTGATTGGAGTACTTCCATGGTTTGTCCGTCAATGATGGCATAGCTGGACTTACGTTTACCCTCTACTACCCGTGAGGACCCGTCCACAAATAATTTAATGCCGTCTTCTAATTTTTCATCTTCTAGGTCAGGCCTAATCTTTGTTTGTTCTTTTATGGTTTGGAGGCAATCATGTAATAGCACATTGCCGTCGGGTACCCCATATAAAAATTGGGCCGGATTTTGTACTGAGGTGGTTTCTAAAGTTAATTTAGGAGACGCAACTAGAATTCCTTCGTATTTAAGCAATCTGGCGTCTGTGATCTATTTTTCTGGCTTTTGGGATAAAATACTCCGGATATCATGAGGAGAGACAACTCGCAGTTCTCCTCCAAAGGTTATTTTGAGGGCTTCCTCTACCATTAGTGATGCTGCAGCTACTACTTGGAGACAAGTAGGCCATCCCTTACTAATGGGAGTCTAACAATTTAGATAAATAGGCCACAGGCTTTTTATTACTGGCCCAGTCTTGAGCTAAAATACCAAATGCAGTCTCCTCTTCGGTATTTACAAATAAATGGGACAACTTGTGGATATCAGGCAAGCTTAACACGGGTGCATTGACCAATTCTTTTTTTTTTAGAGCCTGAAATCTTCCCTCATCTGCTGGAGACCATTTAAGGAGTCCATCATGGGCCAATTTTTCATATAGGAATTTGACTTTTTGGCTGTAATTCTCAATCCATTGTCTACAATTAAAGAGAAACGACGAGAGGGAACTCACAGCACTCTCAATATGAGATATAAAGTAAGCTCCATTTTATTTCACCAAACGAGAAACTTATATACTGTTACAGAAGTTACTATTCATAGATACACACACACCTGCAGTCTGTTCTCATACATTCAGGAATCCTCCTGTTAACTCCCTTATTCTTTTCTCATAACACTTCTGACTCCCTAATCTTTCTCCTGACATTCTTCCCACAGAACATTCTCAAGTAAACAAGTTACTGTAGCTTGTTGGAATTTTACTGAGGCCTGACCATGCTGAAGCCTTGCTCAGGCCTGCTCAGTTAGCATGAGTTTTGCTGGAAAACTGCGTTTTCCAACATACAATAGCCAAATAATCTCAGTAATTGTCGAATTTGTCATTTTGTTTTGCTGTTCATTAAAGGCTTTAGTCATATTTTGTCCCCTAGGGACTGATTTTTTTAATGCCTTGGACTATGATCGTCCGCAAGTCCTGCATGTGTGCTTGATCATTTGGGTCTTGATTATTCTAACTGGGCCGCTGTAATGGCCACTTCACATCCCCAGTCGGGCCCTGAGGATGGTTATTTTCCCAAATTCTCATACCGGCTTTTCTAATCATCCTTCTTTCTTCTGCCGTAAAGAGAATCCCCAAAATAGACTGGAGTTCATCCCAGGTATGAATGTTAGGACCTAGGAATTGATCTACTCTCTCAGCAACTCCCAATGGATCTTCTAGAAGGTGACCCATTTCCTTTTTAAATTCTCTTACGTCCCCTGAATTTAAGGGAACTGCTATGTACCCTATACCAGGTGCCTGACCTCCCCCTGGTGGGTTTACCATCTCCATGCCAACCTCTCTGAGTGGATATAGACCATTACGCGCCCTGCTGCCTGTGATGCGTCTACTAGGCTGAGCAGGCTCCTCATCCTCAGACGACTGATTAGTGTCATCTTGAGGTAATAACGGGGCTGTTGGTGCATTCGGAGGTGGCGCCGGAGTTGGTGCTGGAGGTACATATAGAGGGGGCATTTTCTCTGAATTCCTTTTCTTAGGATCTTTTGTTTTAACACAAAAAGTCCTGCCCGTCATATCGGGGTAATCCAAAGGGCAGCATAATTACTTTATTCCTGATTAAAAGGTTGTTTGGAATTTACATACGAATTTAAAGCTTGACACATAAAATTCTCAAACGGCCCAAATACTGGTCAGTACAAAGGATCAGTCCGTATCTGTTTTCCTCCCCAAACTACCATGCAATAATTTATCATTTTACTTTTACTCTTGCTACTTGTACGGGGGTCATCCGCCTAATATTTAATCAAAACCCCTAAGGGACTATCAGGCGGGATATCCGGGAGTTTTGTCTGGGGCTACCCCCCCGCCATGGATTCAGAGGGCTTGCTTTTCTTCTGACCCATCTTCCAGAGTGTCTTCAGTCACACACACACTCGCGTCCTCCTGGTCGTGGCCCAGTCCCTCGCGGGATGTGGGAACCGCACTACAAGGGAGTCCACATTCACTTCGCCAAGCCTTTGGCGTCTCACACACCACACTCTGGGATAACCACCCCAACCGAACGGATACCCTGTGTTCTCTTAATCTGAACACATACTCACGCGTCCTGCGTCTTCGTCCGGAGCTTCGTGCACAAAGATTATGGGGTTTTCCTTTGATCAGTATCCGAATTTAGGTTCGTCGGTTAGGGTGTCGGAGAAGTACCCCCACAGGGCCGTTGAAACAACGGGGCGCCTCCCAGTGAGGGGTCTCCAGCGAGGGACCCTATCCGAGTCACGGCACCATGTTGTTATAAATTGGGTCTCAATGAGTCAATCAGAGACAATTCTAATTCAGTAATTTGTAATTTATTTAAGCAAGCGGATACTGGTCAAAGCAGCGCTGGGCGGGCTAGGCATGCTCCTTCGCTCTGCCTAAGACACACCGCGCAGAGGTTTGTGTGTGCCGAGGTTTTATGCAGTCCCTTTTTCCAGGTTACGTGTCATTTGCTGGAGATAAGGCTGTGTCTGCGTAGTCTGTTGCTGTTGCTAGAGGGTCCGCCGCTGCCTTCCGAAAGGTCGTAGTCACGTTCGCAGCTTGCCTTTCTTCTTAAACCTTGCAAGTTTTGTATAAGCCTTGTGTAAACAGGATGCTTAAGTTCTGCTTATGCCAGCAGGAGGTCTTTGGACCGTGGGGGCCCTGTTCTCCTGTTGCGATTTAGAGAATCAATCCTTATCTATCACAGTAGGTAGAGGGCATGTTTTCCATAGCCCAGTGAGCAGAGCTGTGCACTGCAAGCACCATGTCTGTGGAGTTGTTTCTGACATGGGCTGTCCAGTATGACCTGATCCTTTTCTTCCTCTTGCTCAGCCATGGCAGCACAGACCCAAAAAGGGACAGCACACACTGCAGGGCCAGCCAGGGTGCTGGTGCCCCACAGCCCTCTGACATCTGTGGTGACCTGGAAAGGAGCTGCAGGAGCAGAACAGCAGCACTGCGTCTGGGGAGAGCAAGCTGGTGGGAAATGGTGATAACCTGGGAATTGCCTTCAGTAAATCTGCACTTGGCTGTGAGTAGGAGGACTTGCTTCATTTAAAAGTGGGGTTACTGACAGCTGCTTTTATAGAGGAGGAGAACAGCTTCTTTTTTTGCAAAGAACACCTTTTCAAGTCATTTTCACTTCACTTTTGAGTTCACAGCACCAAGGCAAGAGAATGAGGTGGTACTTAAACACAGGTAATCAGAAATGGGTTTATATTACTTTTAGAATTGGACATGATATCTCTCCTGTCATTGCTGCAAAACCCTGCCTGAGCACTTGCTGTTATCTGATTTAGCTGAGAAGATAACTAAGGAATATTCCCAGAGAATTCCTAATAATGTGTTTCTGTTTGCAGTGGTGCTGCCATGGCCCATTCTTGCTAAAATGGCCTGAACAGCTGTTCAGATAGGAATGCAAGTTCAAGCATCCAGACGTGTCTGAGAGTGCCTGTGCCACAGCTGATCCTATTAAAGGGGATGACAACCACTAGGGAATTCCACAGTGAGTTCTGAAATAAGGGAAGGGCCAATTTGAAAGAAATGTATGGGACAAATGCATTGGAACAGGAGGGACAGCAGTGGGAGCAAAGCAAGCAGTCCCAGACAGAAGAGGTAGGTTTGACAGAGTTTATGTTCATCCCCTGGCATCAGAGCCCCTGTGTGGACATGGCAGCAGCCTTCATGCAGCTGGGCCAGTGAGTGGGGAGGTGCAGCAGCTACAGCTGGGGCTGTGGTGCTTCCTCCCTGCTGTGTGCACCAGCAGGTGCAGCAAGGTGCATGTAAAGAACCCACAACTCCTGCAGAGGTGTGTGTGTGAGAGGGAAACTCTGTGTGTAACCTTGGGTGGGTTTGTGTGCATGATTAGAGCTTTGGGGGATTAGTGAAGAAAGGTTCTTCATTTGTTAGGTGTCTGTTAGCATTTTGTTTAACAGGGTATTGCCCATGCTGATCCTGAAAGTATATTCCCTTGATTGCCAGTTAATTGTGTTCTATTAATAAATTAATACATCAATAAAGCAGGTTGATTATGATTTGGTTTAAACAAAGTAAACTGAGTAGTTTTTCCCTGTCACACCCTTGGGTTGTGATTGTAGCTGTTACATGATGTGTAATGTGTAATTCTGAGTCACAGAAGTTGTGTGCCAGTGGGAGAAGAGACAAATGTTGACTATGCAAAGATCATCTCACCTTTAATACAGTGGGATAGGACATTTTCATGGCAATTGTTAGGCAAAGCAGTGGCTGCTGCTAGAATTGTGTGTGCTCTCATGAGGTCATTAAACTCAGGTGTGACAGGAGCTTGCTGTTAGAAATGCTGAATTGATTCTGGTCAGAGATGCTATTTCAGCCATGGCTAATTAAGCTCCAATTACTGGTCATCCTTAGTCCCCTATGGAATTCATTGACTCCCTCAGATTTGTCTTCCTAACACAAAGTGGCTTCCAAACACTGCTCTCAAAATTACTGAGGTTTGAACAAACACTCTGAACTTGCATGTTAAGCCTCCTTGTTAACTGATGGACTAATAAAAGCCTGAGTAACTTATTCTGACCTCACACTCACTCTGCTTTTTGGAGGAGTTTTGGGCATTATCACTTCCTTCCAAGCTGTACCGCCCTATGATTGGACTTGCAGTTTTGCTTGTACAGGGAATATGTGGTGATATTTTGGCACTCTGGCTGTGTCCACTGCAATATTTGAGTGCAGTCACAACAGTTAGATAACATCCAGCTGTCTTTCATTGCATAACTACTTAGATGTTTCTGCTTTTCTCATGAGTAGGAGGTAAGCTCTAGAGATGAGGGTTTTTCTCCTTGCCTTAGAGGTCCTGAGGAATGGTTTGTCCGTGTGCTCTGCTTTGTTAGAGGCTGGAGGTGGCTAAACAGAGTGAGACAGAATTCAAGACATTAGATTTTGAACTGCTAGCCCATGGAAGTGGTGAGGTAGGATAGAAAGTTTCAGTTCCTGATTCTATTTCCATTGGGCTTGGGTAAGTTTAGTCAATGACTTAAGAAGATCCCAAACCCAGGACTGGGAAGGACTGAGTCTGGTCCCTTGCTCTGGGATTGAAGATGGTTTCTTTGTGTAGGCCTATGTTTATATCCATGTGGTTTTGCATGCTGATGTTATCTTCTAGCTGAAATAGCTCTAGCAATGCCTGTATTTATAGGGAGCAGCCAGGAAATTTATGGTACCATTGCAGTTCCAGCTTGGGTTCAGCTGTACCTGGAAGTATCTTTGACTGTGTTTCAAGCCCATAATTTTTTGAAAATGGTTGAATAACTGAAAAGTAGTTTGGCAAGACCTGAACCAGTTTGAACTTCGTGACATTAGACAATTCAGTATTTAAAACTGGAGAAATTGCAGCTTTGACAGGTGCATGAAAGATCCATTTACTGATAAGATGTGCAGCAGTAACTGCAAACTGGATGCAGATCTATCATCCAGGGTCATGGAGCAGGGTGAGAGTTCATTCTCCATATGAGTCATTTGTCTAGGGGAAGGGAAAGGAGGAGCCATTATGCTCTCTGGAGTAATTTCTGTAGAAGAAACGGCTGAATGCCAGTTTTACTAAGATAATTTCTTAGAATTGGTGACTGAAAACACAGCCCAAATTAAAAAAAAAAAAAAAAGAAATTCCACGTGCATTTTAAGAAGAGGAAAACATTTTAACTGCCTAAAATTGCTGTGGCATTGATGTTGGATTTGAGATCTGTTCTGTAGACACACTAGTTGTTGTCTCCAGCAGCACACCAACTAAGCTGGTGGTTTTGAAGGGTGTGTTATGTGGCTTTTGGGAACATACACAGCATGGATCTGTGGGCATCTGGCCTGCAGCTCTTGCATGTCCATCTCCTGTGAGCTCTTTGGACTATTAATTTGTTTCCCTAATTCTCAGTCTCAAACACTTCTCTTCATCTGATACACATTTCCACGGGAGAGCACTTGTAAATCCAAGACATTTCATGAAACTCTGAGACTGTAAGATTGGTGCTTCCATGAATCCATGAGAAGTTCCTCTCTTGGCCCAGTTTGCCTTGGAATTCTTTTTGCATAATCTTTACATTTTTCTTTGGAAAGTTCATTATCTGTCTTACAATCCCTTCATTCACATCTCCACCTTTTCAATTCTCATGTGATACTGAAACAAGTGCTTCAACATCACTGGGTTTATTTAATCAAGAATTTGGCCAAATCCATTCCCTCTGCTCTGGGTGGTTGGTTGTCTTAGATAAGAACCAGTGAGTGACCAGTGAGTCACTTTGTATTTTTCCCTGCTTTTGATTTTGATTGTTTGCAACATCCATCTTGAATTTTATGTATAGAGAAGTTCATTTTTCCACACACTTAACATGCATTTGTTTTCTAACTAAGCATGCAATACACAAGGAATTGCAAAATTATTTATTTGTAAAACTTAGATATCAAAAGATGTAACTTTGTATGAGTATGGAAGGGATAAATATATTTTTTTAAAAGTGTGATGTAAAACCAAGCAAACCACAGGGAAAGGAATGTGTTGGCCTGAATTGTCAAGCATTTGTTTATTTATTCATTTGGCAAGGCTTAGAGTGGACATTAAAAAAAGAAGAACCACTTGTGTGTTGCAAGAGGTTTAGGGGAAGTGACTGCTGAAATCAGAGTATAAATGTTTTGCAAGGTCAGTCCCTGGACCAGTTCAGTAAAAGAGGAGTAGAAATAACACACAGTAATAAAAAAGTAGGTTACAATACTGGATGTGTTTGTTGGGCTTCTGACTCTCTAGAATGTCGTTCCTGGGCTATGCAGCTCTGCTCTTGTGTTGGATGCATTGTGCTGCACAAAGAGGTAAGTTTTGATATGGGGAAAACCCCAAACTCCAATATCTTAAAGTGTATGTGAAGATGGTAACTAAAGCAATATGTAAGTGCATTGTAGCCTTTTGTCATGAACTGCTGACAACAGTAACTGAGATTTCTTCTGGCAGCATTAAGCACTGTTAGTACTCGGTAGCCTGTCATAGGTATTGTTCACCTATTTCTTTGGATAAATACTGCTGGAAGTAATCTGTTGGCCACCTTTTTTAATGGTTGCCATCACTGTAAACTAGAGCCAGACAACTGATTTCTTTATTCATTTTGTTTGGTAATCATTCTAACATTTACTGCTCGTAAGCACTTGGTAGATTAAAATACAAACTGTTCTGTAAATGTGCATTTATTTCTGTCTGGAATAATCTGAGAAAGACAAATCATTACTGTATTGACTGAAAAGCTTGTATCTTTTGACTGACTAACCTGTGATGTTTCCTGTTTCTCTGTTCAATGTATTTTTCAATATAGCATGGGTAGTATTTCTGACAAACCACCTCTGCAGTCACAGTTCCTCTCTGACTGGGAAATTTCTTTCAGGAGAAGCTGGGAGATGTGGCAGACCTCCAGCTATTCAAAATGGAGATTTTCTTGGCTTAGCCAAGAAAAAATATCAACAAGGTGATACTGTGGAATACCAATGCCAAAATTTCTATACCTTGGAAGGATCTCGGACAATCACCTGTAGTAATGGGCAGTGGACAAGCCCCCCAGTTTGCCTAGGTAGGTGGAAGCATGTGCTGGGTGGCCAAAGGCTGTGTGACTGCTCTTGTCTTCTTCTCAGAGCCTGAGGGCAGCACTGGGGCAGCAGTACTGCTGCTGGGGCCATGGTGCTGGCAGGGCAGAAGGACAGTGAGTCCACCTTCTGTCCCAATGGAGTTTCTTCCTACAATCAGCTTGTGAAGTCCCCTGTGCTGCCAACACAAGGAGGGCAGTTGGCTGAACCCTGCTCCCTGAGGGGATCTCCATCACTGTGCAGAGCTCCTGAGTGCTCCCAAGCTGGGGACACTGCTGCACCCAGCAGGCTGTGAGCCAGGAGGATGGGTCTGCATGAGTGGCAGTGCTGGGCACATCCAGGCTTGCCTCCATGATGAGAAAACAAATTTGGAGAAGTACTGAGCAGAAGGGAAGGAGGGGTCTCAAAAACGAGATGGGAAGTTCATGGGTGCCTGGTGTCTTCCCCAGCTGTGCTTCATTCTTGCCCTGTGTGACTGCAGTGTGACAAGGCTTCTCCAGGGTTGGGGTTTTTTTCCCCTTTGGCTTGCATGGGAATGTCTTTTCTGTTGCAAGTAACAGAGGGTCAGAGCAAATACTTGGAAGTATTTTTTGATGTGAAGAACTTCTGTAGGCTCTAGGGACAAACCAGTTACCTCTGGTGTGTCTGTGTGAAATGCTAACACTCTTCTCTTTACTTTTTCAAGTGCCCTGTACAGCATCAGAAGAAGACATGGACAGAAATAATATTCAACTGAGATGGGATCCAACAAAACCCAAGCTGTACACCACATCAGGAGACATCATTGAATTTGATTGTAAACTGGGATATATAAAAGACCCAAGTACTCCCAACTTCAGAGTACAGTGTGTGGAGGGGACATTGGAGTACCCACGGTGCACACAGGGAAGTAAGTCATTCCTTCTTCAGCTTAGCTGCTCTCTTGTTGTACTTTAGTGCTGAAAGGGAGCAGAAAGCCTTTGCCTTTCCTGGGGGAGCCTCCTGGAAGCTGCAGGCATGGAGGGACACTGACCCCAAGAAGTCATTGCCCAGCACAGCTGACCTGGCAAGACTGCTGGGGAAAGGACACTCAGGGGGTGCCAACAGAGCATCACTTGTCCAGTGTGAGACCTACAGGCAATAACACAAGTATTTTTGCAGGGAGCTGTGCCCTGGATAGGAACACTATGGAAAGGAACCATATTCAGTTACAGCCATCCAGCCCCTCAAGCCCCTTCTATCACTCAGGGGATCCTGTTTACTTTGAGTGCAAGCCCTGGTCCTGGCGGGTGTCTGAGTCGAGCAGATTCAGAGCACATTGTCTGGATGGAGTGATCACATATCCAGTGTGTCGAGGTAAGTGTTTGCTGCCAAAGACACACAGCAGGGTTTGCAGGAGGCAGTTCTGCTGAAACTGCCTGGCCACTGCTCTGAGGAGTCCCTGTGGAGAGGCAGGATTGGTGTTGATGCCTTTTCCCTTTTTTTTTTTCTCTTTACACAGATATGTGGTTTTTTTAAAAAAAGGAAATGGCATGAGGAAGCCCTGCAGTGCAACTGAAAGAGCGCTCAACCAACTCAGCCCTCAACAGTGGTTTGAGCTCAACTTCTGGTATTTTGCAGTTTGCTGTGCTTTGCTTGCAGCTTAGCCAATGTTCTGTCTTGGAATTTGTTTTTATTCCTAGATGACTGTGGTTGCATATTATCCTCATGAGATCTAGTTCTGTAAATGGATTTACATTTTATCCATTCTATACTGATCTCACTGTTACTTTTATTAACAATTGTGCCCTGAACACAGGCTGCCTTTAGGGGCATACTGAGAGAGGAATTAAAGCTGACAGCTACTTTGATTATCAGCACATAGAGCGTGTTTGGCCTTGTCTATCCCTACATTCTTCTCCATGCACTTGCTTGGAAATGAGCCTGGGCTGAGTGTCCTGAGTGCCTGAGCAGAAAGAGCAAGGAGTGGAGTCTCCTTTGAACAACTCAAGGAAGTCTCTAGCCAGAAGCTGTTCTTCTGGGGACTGGAGCCAGACATTGCCTGCAAAGGCAAGCTGCTGGGGTGCAGATAACTGGGGTTTCTAGGTGAGGGTGTGGACTTTGTGCTGGGCCAGGTCCTGGATGGGCCAGGCTGTGGCACCCCCAGCCCCATCTGCCCTTCACAAACAAGGAGCAAGTGCCTGTGGAAATCAGTGGCAGCCTGGCTGTGCTAACCCTGTACTGATGCAGTTCATGATTCAGAGGGGACAGAGCAAAGTACCAGAGTACAAGTCATGCACCTTAGAAGAGCAGATTTTGACTTATTTAGGAAAATAGTAGCTGTGATTGCTTGGGAAGCATAGGAGTCCAGAAAAGCTTATAGGTTGTGAAGCACAGAATCCTGTGCACAAGGTTACTCAATTCTCATCTTCAGCAGGAAAATCACAGCTAAAAGGACTGGGTTATCTCATCTGGCATCTCTTCAGAGATCTCTGAAGGAGAAATCAGTGTACAGCAGCTTGAAGCAAAAACAGGCTCCAAGGTGAGCTGTCCATGGCACTGATGTGGCATTTATGGATGATGTTAGGAAAGCTGCAGCTCACCTAGAGTGGCACTTGCAAGGGACAGCAAGGTCACAAGAAGATATTCCATTACTGCACCAGGATTAAAATAATGAACAGGAAAATAGGGCACATCCCTAAAAGAGGGAAAGTGATTGAGTGGCAGCAGCCCCACATCAAGCTCAAGTATTTGATACATTCTTTGCCTGAAACTCCATCAACAAGCTGCTGCCTTCATGTCTGCAATCCCCCTCATCCTGTCCTCTGCTCACAGCCACACAGCCAGGGGTCTGTATACATCCAGAGGAAGTGACAGAGGCTAAATTAATGCTACTTCCAACAGAGGTTCCAGCAAGGCCTTTTCATCCCTTTCCTTCCATTTCACACAGGTTGCTCTGTAAGGAGAAGGGTAGTGCTGTTATATACAGCTTGTAAAGTATTTTTATCAACCTTTTTTCCCACCTGGTTGTTGACTGGGTTTTGATTAAATAAGCAGAATTTGTCTACTCCTGAAGGCTTTCATTTCGTTTTTTTGTTTTATTCATTCGTGTAACACTTGCAATGCCTTAGAAACCCATACAGAGCACCATCCATGCAAGGATTTCACAGACAGATGGAGTTTAGACATAAAAGACAGAAGATACCCTTAGAGTGGCTTTTTTATTAAACCAGACTTTAACAGATGTAAGGCAACCTTGTCCATATTCCTGGATTTTCTTCAGAGCTGTTGTCACACATGTTCAGGGGCAGTGCCTTCAAAGTACCAATATTTAAATGTCCTAGAAAATCACACAAAGTACTAGGATTTTAATACTCTTAAAATATCCTTTCAAAAGTAATAATTACCTACTCCATAAATTGGCATATTTTTAGATTTTAAGTAGCGTTCCAGATCCCGTTAAAGCTTTTTTTCTACTCACTGTTTTATATTGTTCCTGAAGCCTTGGCCTTTAGAGGCTCCTTACCTGTGCAGGCAGACATGAATGCTGTTAAGATGTACAGAGTAACAGACCTGTCCTCCTTCCTCCCTGTGAAATTAGAGCTAAACATGAACTGCAATCTCAGTTGAGCTATGTTCTATATCACAAACCCCCTCATGCTGTGTGTGAGGATCCTGCCAAAGGGCACATGCTCAGCATCTCCTCGTGGCACTTTGCTCATGTCCCACAGATTGTGATGCAGCCTCAGGTTTATCCCTGTAGGCCTTATAAAACTCCTTCCTCTGGATTTTCCCACGGGTATGCCAGTACTGCATGCTGGGCTGCACTGCTCATCCTGTCCCACAAAGGCCTTTCCCTTCCCTCCCTCTCCAGCTCTGGCCCAGCAAGAGCCCTGAGCCCTCATGTCCCAAAGCTGCCTGCAGTGAGCTGGAGAACACCAGGCCACCCTCCTGGAGCTGTTGATAGCAGATAAAGAACAGGCACATACCTTCCCTAGAGGCTTTCCTCAAGTCCATGCTTGTCCTCCTCTTTCAACACACCTTGGATATGTCAGCTGCCCTCTCTTACACTGCACTTGAAATAAAGTTCTGCCAGATTCTGCTCCAAAATGGTTCTGTTTGCAGTAAAATCCAACATAATCCATGTGGTAAAAGTGAACTTGATCTGCATAGAATGCTTGCAGCAGCACATTATTTTTCTCCATTTCCGTTTTGGACAAAGTACATGGCTCTAAAAATGAGAGACTTAATCAGTGTTAATCAATTGATTCCCTTTGGGATAGAGTATTTGGAACAGGCTACACTAAATCTCTAAATTATTTCCCATTCTCTTGTTACACTGCAGGCATATTACAGTTAAGGAAATTTTTTAAAAAGCCAGATGAGCTGTACCTGCTTGTATTAAACTTCATCTCTCACTGAAGAAACTGAAATTGAGATTTAAAAGTTCCAGCTGACAATATTCCATTTATAAATTTTAAGATCAGGATTTAGAGAGAATTGGGGTTGTTCAGCCTGCTGGAAAGGAGGATCCTCATTTCCCCCTTCCAGAGCCTAAAAGGGGTTTATAAGAAAGATGAAGACAGACATTTAGTATGGCCTGTAGCAACAGGACAGGAGGTAATGGTTTTAAACAAGAGAGAATAGATTCAGCCTAGACATAAGGAAGGCATTCCCACCAAGGAGGGTGGTAAAACACTGCAACAGTTTTTCCAGGAAGGCAGTGGTTGCCCCACTCCCCTGGGAACATCCAAGGTCAGGCTGGACAGGGCTCTGAGCAGCCTGATGTAGCTGCAGATGTCCCTGCTCCTTGCAGGTTGGACCAGATGGCCTTTGCAGGTCACCTCCAAGCTGTTCCTGGAGGCTATGGATGAGAGAGAGAAATAAGTGCTTATTCATCTCATTTATCACACCTACCTATACAAACTGGTGGCAAAGTCCACTGTCCTTCAGAGCAGTAGATTCTCTCTGAGCCTTCCAAGAAATGATAGTCAGAGCAAATATACTGAACTGAAGAACCACTGTCATACTGGGGCAGTGCTGGGAGAGTAAGAGCTCCGTTTGCAATAGATGGTGGAGAGCCACATCTCTCTGTAGCAGCTGCAAGAACAATGAAAACATTTGAGAACCACTCAGCATAAGAAACAAACCAATTGGCAGCTTTATCATCAATTCAATGAACACAAAGGCTTTCTTTTTGCAGCTCTCTCTACAGAGCTTTCTGTTTCCTGGCCTTGGGGAAGAGCTTCCCCTTCCTTTCTGCAGCCTTGCCCATCAAAGGAAGATGTATCACTTTCCATGCTTGGACAGATTAAACCATAGAGTTGCCTTGTGCACCTGTATTGTTGAAGCCTAAACACTGATTATTTACAACAGACTCCAAGCCCACACTAAAAGCACAGCAAATTGTTTCTAAATAGATCTAAGATTGATTAATTAAAAAGGCAACACAAAAATTACTGTTTTACCTTGAATTACACATTTGGGATATTTCAGTCTGCCATGGTCACACTGTGTCCTCCCAGGAGATGGAACAGCAGTCTGGAGAAAATCATATCCCTGTTTGCATTCAAACTCTATGAGATCTCCATGTAGGAAAACCAATTCTTCCCGTCTCCATTTCAATGTTATGTTGTTGCTGTCCGTATCAGTTACATTAAGAGTACATGGTTCTAGGAAACAAAAGTGGATTTTAATAAAAACCCACCTTAAGTGATTTCTCAGCTCCCTTTTGGAGGAGTGACAAAAGAGAAAAAGCCAAGTCACTAGTTCTTTAAATGCTTCTGAATCTTGCAAGACAAAGAACTACAGATGCATAAAAAGATGCAAATGTAAAGAAATGGTCTGAAGCAACACAAGAAAAAAAAAACATGTGGAAAAGGAATGGACACTTTCTGGAAAGTTTCTTAAATCCAAGTACCATGATCACATTGGGGAGTGTAGCCTTCCATTAGATGATTAACCTCGTTAATTTCTGAAATCACTGTTCAACTTCAATAAAACCTGACATGAGGTCACCAACAGAAAAAAGTTTCTACAAATTCCATGAGAATCACTGGCTGATAAAGGCCCTTATTGATGCTTTGCTGAGGGAAAGCAGAGGAGAACTCAGTGACTGGCAGTCTGGTGACAGCTGTGTAACACCAAAGTCATCTGGAATTTTCCTGAAGTTAACAGCACGTGCTCTTTCTGGTCTGATTAGGTGAGGGTTGAAAAGAGGTCTCAGAAAACACGAAAGGATGAGGTTATTTGGATGCTTAGGAGACAAACAATGCTCACAGGAAATGAGATTTCATTATTTCACAGGATTTGTTAAATTTGAGTATTGAGATCCAAAAATGTTGATCAGGACATTTTATTCTACATGAGGTAACTTTTATTCATTTAGAAATATTCAATTAAATCTGAACTAGGTTTTATTTTCATTTTCATGGTAGGGTACAAACTTAAAGGTGAGCCAATTTAACAAAGGATGTTAGTAATATAGAATTATTTCATTAGAGGAAGGAAGGAAAGATAAACAAGCAACTCTTGTTTGTATTCCTGCTAGCATTGGTAATTTTGTAGAGGGAGTTCTATACATTGCTTTGAGCAGCATAAATATGAGCTACATGGAAAAATTAAAAAGTGCAGGCCAAGATGAAACAACAGATATAAAGACACATAATTTAAAGAAAAGGGTGGAGGTTTAAAAACAAAAGTCCAAAAAGTGATTGTTAATTCTTTCTTAATTGCATCTAAAAACTATTCTGGGACTGGTCACACCATTCCTTCTAATCATCTATTGAAAGACAGGAAGAAATTAACTGAATGGACAATATGGAGGAAAGAAATTGAAGAATCCTCCCAGGAAACAGGGATAGCTATATCCTAGCTCACTCAGGAAAACAGAGGTATTAATTTCGTTAATTAACTGGGAATTAATTTAATTGGGTGGTTTTAAGAACATGCCAGAGGACACCAAGCAGGAGAGGCCTGCTAAAAATTTAATTTTGGTTTATCCTCATATTTCTGGGATCTTTATTAACTCAAATAAAAGAGAAAAGATGGTAATGAAAAGAATATTTAGAGGTTCTTTCCAATTTGCCATTTCTGTATCACATATGACAAAACTTGCTTTTTCTCACAAGACTCACCTAAGCAGGTTGGTTGTTCTGTCCAGTTTCCACGATCACAGTAAACAGTGCTGGGCCCATCCAAAAAGTGGTAATGCTGACAACCATATTCTACCGAGGAACCATTTTTGTAGCTTGCCAATAATGGGCCAAGAACACCACCATTTTTAATTACAGGTGGAGAGGCACAGTCTTGCTGCATTTCTAATAGGAGATTGAGAGACAGGAAAATAGATCTTGATTAGATTACAACAACGTTAACACTGGTGGCAGTATTAGACCAATACTAGACTGAGCAAAAAAACTAGCATAAACTAGCATACAAGTACGATTGTATAGCATACAAGTATACGATACAAACATACGATTGTATAGCATACAAGTACCAATATAATTCCTTTTCCAATTTTTCTTCATTTTCACCAACTCTACACTTGCCTTACTGAATTGCTGACATGCATTTCATTTCCCTCTACACTTTACATCTACGTCTACTTTTGACTCTTAGTGGTTTACACCCAATACAGATGAGTTCTTTTTACATGACAAGACCATCTTATTTGTTACTTGAGATGTTTCACCTATGTGTGGCTTGAAATAAACAAAGGAAACCTCACTGGAAGCATTAACCAAAGGAACAATAAAATACTTGTGAATTTGCATGTTCAAATAATATTAAAGGGTACAAAATGACTGAAAGTAAATGCTAATGTATGAAATGAAATTACAAATACAGAGCAGGTGTAATTTAGGAATAAGCAGCAATGGCCTTTCATTAGTTGGCTACAGTGCCATCTGTATGTAGCACATTAAAACATTTTCAAGAATAACAAACTGTCCTGTAGCAAAAGAATAAGAGTAGTTATAAAATGCCTAGAATAGGTTTGGAGAGTCCCTTTTAACTAGAAAAGCAATGATCACCTACTCATATCTTCATTGTGATGTGCTTGGCTTGCCCTTATTTCTGCATCTGCCTCAGGTGGTGGTGGTGCCTCATATTCCCGTTTATTCATAGTTCCTGTAACCACAGCAGAAATTCAGAACCAGTTTTCTCAGAAACAGATCCTTTTAAAGTGCTAAAACATGTAGATAAAACACGATGCATTGTAAAATGTAATAATCCCGGTTTTCCAGGGAAGATGTCAGAGGTGGCAGTTGAATTCTTGCTCAGCCTCTCTCTTTAATCTGGGAACCATGGATTGCCTGCAAAATATGCAGCATTTTGCCTCTCAAGGTTTTTAACAGAGGAAGGCAAACAGTTTTGCAGATACAGAAACTGCGGCTCTCCAGAAAATTACGGCACGGTTTGAAAAATCATCTCTGTTCAGTAGTCAGATTTCATAGAAGCACTAACCAGTACAGATAGAGGGTGATGTCCATTTCCCTCCTTCACACTGGATTTCCTCAGATCCTCTTATTCCCAAGGGCCCGTGACACTGTACATGAACTTTGTCTCCATTACGATATGTTCTTCTGACTGTGTTGACATGGCCATGAGGGAGTGGTGGCAGAGGACATTTCTTTTTCACATCTGAAAATAAAAAATTGCGTATTGTTTTCTTTCTTACCAAAACCACATACACAATGAAGCTCACCATACACAATGCAAGCCTATCACTCAAAAGGCATTTTAGGCTAATCCAGAGTAATTTCTTAATAAAATTTTCTTAATACAATGGGAGACCTGAACAAACGAGTGATTTTGCATCCAATAAATATAAAACTGAGGTACCACATTATTAAGTTTGTGATTACTGGATCCTCAAAACTAGATTTAGGCCTTGTTTTCATCCTCCTGAGCATCTCTACCTTCTCTGCACTCCCCCAAGAAATGTTCCTGCTGTGTAATGAGAACAAATACAAGGCAGGAGTCTAAGCGGTACTAAAGGTTGATTACCCCCTCTCCTGCTACCTTGGGTCCCTGCCCTTTGACTAACATTTGATTTAGATTTGGGCTACAAATCCCATATTTTTATTTTGTATTCATATAGCATTTCTTGAAATAGGGTGCTAGTCTTTTCTCTAAGAATTTGACACAGTAAAACTATAAAAATAGGGTACCTTCACACACTGGAGGGTCTGGATACCACCCAAAGTCATAGCATTGAATTAAGTCAAATCCGGTGACAGAATAATGTTTGTCACAGAAAAAGTGAACTACATCTCCTTCTTCATAGATTTTCTTCACAGGATGGAAACCTCCATGAGCTACTTCACTCAAAGAGGAGCAAGCTATTCCTGGGAAGAAAACACAGCAGTGAAAACCAACTGAGGAAAGCTCCCCACACCACGGCTGCGAACCGCTGATAAAACAAGCCTCTCGGCCAATTTTAATGTGCAGAATAAATCGTTTCAAAGAGAAATGACCTACTGGTGCAGCTGGGCGTCAGGGCCCAGCCGTGTGCCAGGCAGAGCGCAGTCTCAGAGGTGTTCCCTGCCGCGGTGCGATATCCCTCGGCACACGAGTACCGCAGCGTGCTGTTCAGCTGCACCTCCCGCAGGGCTCGCGAGTAACTGCCGTGCGGTAACTCGGGCACTTGGCATGACTCTCCAAGAAATAAAGCACAGGCATAATGTTAGTTGCGCGTTTTGTGTCGAGTAGTCCAAAATTTTTCTTCGATACACGTTAAAAGTGGTTATATCCCGCGCAAAAAATGAATAAGTACAAATGCAGTTGGTTTGCACATGTTTTCTGCTTGTCATTTGGAAAACAACGTTTGTATGGCAATGGATTTTTTTTTTTGAAACAGTGTAATTTCATCTCTACTGATTCGTTTTACATATAATTGTATCTACACAAATGCACAAAACCAGCAGCGTGTGAAATCTGACAATTTCTTCCCCAGAGGTACAGTTGAGAAACTGCTTTAGGAGCACTCAAATGACAACCTGTCACAGGCAGCCTGGCCCTACAGGTACAGCAAGGACAGTGGAACATTATCTAAAACACATCTAAAATAGATTAAAAAGGATAAAAATGCAGAATCCTACCAAGTTTTTTAGTACAGTTTGGTTGGGAGGACCACCCTTGTGGCTGACACTGCACTGTATCCTCAGTACCACCACTTGGGGTGTGGTAGCCTGGATTACATTTGTATTCCAGTTTCTCATGGATTTTGAAGTACATTTCTGTGCTGTAAAAAGAGCCATTTTCCAAAAGAGGCTTGTTGCATTTTCCTGAATTAAAGAAGACAGTTTGGTTAGAAAGAAAGAATATTTTGTTCTCCAGTAAGCAAAAGAAGGGGTGTGTAGCTACAGTGATCTAATCTCTGCTCCAGTCATCAAACCACCAGTAACAACATGGAATACAACCAAGGAATCTAGAGCTAGGGAGACTCAGGAAGTTATACATCTAAAGGAAAACTAAGTTTTCCCAAAATAAGAAAACTGGGCAACTTTCTTATGTTCTTATAAAAAAACCCATAAATGGTTAAAAGCCCTTAAAATATGTATTATTGTAAAAATATTCCCTATGTTAACATATGTAGTCTCAACATAATTGATTGCGCCCTGTACATTTTACCCCTTCTGTTATGCAGCTTCTTTTCCTATGTTGCAGGAAAACCAGCTAGGAGGTGAATAAAGCCAACTCACTGTAGCATTGTGGCACAGGAGACCATCCTTTAGCTGTACAAGTTATTCTTCCATCTTGGGTCCCAGCTTCAGTTGTGTAACCAATCATACAAGAGTAGGAGAGCTTTTTTCCTTTATGCATAGGGAAATAGTGACTTTTGAAAGTGTAGTAGTACAGGGCAAGGTTTCCATTTTCTATATGTGGCAAATCACAAGGTGTATCTGCAAAAAAATAAATGTATTTCCCACTAAAATTTTCAGCTCTGATATTAATGGTTTTGCATTAATTTATTATCAGCTTGACTAATTCAGGCTTTCAAGGAGAACAAAATCCTGAATACTTACAAATATGAAGGGCCTTTTAAGACTTGCCGAAATGAAGATATACTACAATTTTATCAGCTTTTGCTCTTAGAGTTCACAGGAATATCAGCTGTTGAATAAAATCTCCTAATGTGAACTGGTCAACTGATGCAGGACACCTTTATTTTACTGTCTTTTGCCCAGAAGCATGAGCACCTTTTGCTGCACAAACACACTCATGCCTACAGTAAAATCCAGTGACAAGTGTCAGGATAGCTGTGCCATAGCTCTTCAATTCAGAAAATGTTACCAAAAAAGTGGAACAAACAGCCAGGAGGCAATATAGGAGTTAATTTTGCTTAAGAAAGCTTGCTTTAAGAACAGTCAACAGAAAAGAAAGAAGAAATGGAGATGAAGGAAAAAAACAAGCATAATGGCAATTAAAAAAAAAGCCCCAGTAACAGGAGAAAACATTTTTAAAGAGTAGTGCTAAATATGACATTAAATTACTTGGAAAAAACCAAAATAACAAAACCAAACAAAACCAAATGAACAAAACCCCCTAAAGAACAACAAACAGAAGAAATCAATGCTGAAAATAGGGATAGAAAATGCAGGACCACCCCAGATTAACTTCTGCAGGTTCCATTTAACTTCCACTATTTTGCTTTGTAAGAAAGTGAAAACATTTCAATCCCCAAAACACTTCAATATATAAAATGTTTAATAGTACAAAATTCAAGTTGTGTAAGTGCTCAAAACAGCTCAACAACATTTCAAAAGAAATTTCTTCTGAACTAAATCTGAACTTTTCAATATTACAGCTGTGAGGCTTAGATAGGAACAGCAACAGCTGAATCGTGATCATCAGCCATGTCACAACAGAATTGTATTTAAACTTAAAAAGCAGTGTTTACTCAGTAAAGAGAAGAAAGACATTGCACTTAAGTTACCAAGATTGCATATCTAGATTCAATGTACAATATAATTCAGTGTATTTACCTTCTGCAAAGAGTTTGCCTGAACACACCATAACTAGGAAGAAAAAACAGCTTTTAAATCTCATCTTCATTACTGTCTCCATCAACAGTTTCCACCCTCTGTGAAAACTTCCTTTTGTAAATAATTAACTGAATTTTCAAAGGTATTCAACAAATGCCTTAATGTCTATGGTATTTTGTAACAAGTAAATTCACTGAAAAAACTATTTTCACTTATTTTAGTTCTCCAAATACCTTAACACTAGACTAGCAGGATTCTACTTCCATTTGACACACTTTACCATTATAATTTATCATTTTACAGTGAAATCAGGCAACAAGCTTATGGAACAATTTAAACTTACTGATCACTGTTCCCCTCACAACCTCATCAGTCCCAAGTTTAAAGGGCACTCTCTTATCAGATTATTTACCTTGGCTGAAATCAGAGACAAAACACAATTCTCCCTTCCTCCAGCCTACCCCCAGAGTAAACCAGTCAACTGCATTCTGTGGATAGCCATAATTTGGAGTTTCTTACAAGAACACAGCCACTATTATTATATGCCTGAATTGTGCCTCTTCAAGTATGTTTGAATCAAAACCAAAAAAAAAAGCCTTATTTACAATCACCTGAGAGACTAATGGCTACCAGTTGATTTAGCATCATTAGAGATATAATGGTTAAATTTGGGATTGGGAGGCTGTAATTTTACAGTTTGCCTTTTCTTGGTCCTGATCTAGGAAAATGCAGTTCTGAGGCAGAAGAGAACAGAATTACCAGGGATGCTGTGATGAACAGTCTATTCTGCCAGATGAAATGCATGCCTGTATGTATTGCTCACTTGATAGGAAGAAAAAAACCTCACAAATCACCTCTCTTAAAATGTCAGGTCAGAATTTCTAAATTCACCTTTACAACATCCGGTTGGCTCCATCACAATCTCGCAATGTTTCAAAAACAGAGGAATTACTTTTTTTTTTTTCTTGCTGCCATATATGATCCCTCAGGACATTACTAGAAAGTAGACTCAAGCTCCCCAAAACCAGCCAATTTTGAAATCCACAGCCTAAGCCCTCCCTTCCTACACCTCTATAGGTCAGAGAAGAAAACATCACCACATAAACAGCTGGTTTTAATAGAAATCTACAATACCCCATCAGAGTGAAGAATCCCATGGTATTTGTAATATTCACAGTTGTGTGACAACAATACATTACTGCAGCAGTGAAATTTCCAGTAAAATCCAGTGAATTGATTTTATTGTACAATGTCTTTTGGTAGTAGTACAAAATAGGGTTTAAAAACTGTATACAATACAAAGTTACCAAAATGTCAATTGCAATTAAAAAAAAACCAAAAACATTTCCAAGGGTAGTTTGACACTTATTTGCTTTTTTTCAACATAATTTATCCACCTACTACATACATACTGTACAAATACATCTTCCTATACATCATTTACATTTCAGTAGCAGGCAATGCCAAGTGTGTCCATCACCATCACGATTGCTTGCAGAGGATCCACAACTTCCTGCATGTTATCTTTCCTCAAGACCCAGTCTGGCTTAATCCTGTGAAAATATTAGCAGCTGGCATTAAAATCTCACAGTGCCACACCAGAAACAGAAAACTAATTTTTAAGCACTTACCTTGAAACTGTTTTTATTCTTACAGGAGTTACTGGCACAGAGGAACTCCCACCTAAGACAGGGTTTGTTTTCTGCCTCACAAGTGTTCTCTCTGCATCCATCCTGTGTTTCCGAGCTGTGAGTTTATACAGGCTCTGGATACAAGAAACAGTTCTTGGCATGCCTCGGATTTCCTGAGCAAAGGTGAAAACAGCACACACAGTTAATGCTACATGTTCAAAAGCAGCTTAACAAATCAAGAAAATGAGTGTTTTCATCATCTTGGAAACGTGTTTTTTTAAACCAGGGTTTAGTCATAATTAATGTTGCAGCCATAACAGATATGGTAGAGAGGAGGAGGAGAAAAAAAATTACAACCACCACCAAAACATGCAAGAAAAGTATGTTAAATTAAACCCAAAACATTTAAGTCTTACCAAAGCTCTTTTTGAGTCCTTTGCAAGGATGGCCAACAAACAACAGGTCTTTGTGAAAATGCTCCCTCCTTTCTCTGAAACTTTGTCTCCAGCTTTGCCTCTGTACATTTGCAGAAGGTCGAGCAAAGTATCTATAGAATTTTCTGCTTCATAGACTGCTCGAGTAGTTCTTTCATACTGTTGAACAAGAGCGAAGAGAGCTTATACAGACAGATCTTTAAAATATCTTTATTTTAGAGGTCAATAGTTAGAGGTTTGAGGAAAAAAGCAAAGTCCATTACCACCCCTAGAATAAATCTGTAGCTGAGCTGGCATCCAAGCAATAAAAATCACTTCTGCATTCACACTTGTAACAGATTATAAAAAGGTATCTTTTGCTCTTCCCCCTTGTTTAGAAAGCCATAGAACTTGACTTTATATTTAAAATAAATAAATTAGAGTAAGTTCAGAGAAATATAAAAATACCTGTGATATCTTGCAATGTCTTAAAGCCATGAAATAATCTTTTTTTTTTCCAAAAACTAAAACATATTTATTACAAGGTAAATAACTTATTTCAAAATAACAGTAAAAAATCAGAAACTATTTTTATTCCTAACTACTACTTTTGTTGCTTCACATTTATTCAGAAATTTTGTGGATAAACAAGCATTACAATAAAGTAGCTTACTGCTTATAAACCTGCAAAAGAAAATATTCAAGTTACCTTTGAAACATTGAGTAGAACCTGAACTGAGTATCTGATCACATCCATGCATGGAACACTCCGGTTGCAACTTCGAATCAGAACAAAAATACTGAAGATTGCTCTGCTCTGGGCCATATTTTCACAACACAGTGGGGACAGCCTAGTAGCCACCTCTAAAACAATTAAAGAAAAACAAATAGAGTAAAGAAAACTGAAGTTCAAGCAAAATAATTGCAAACCAGGCTTTTCTCTATTTTTAAATAGAAGTGCAAAGTAAAAACTGCAAATATTGATTTAAGCAAGTATTTCTAAAGCAATAGTTTTAATATTCAAGACTAAAAATGAAGCAGACAAAATGATCCACAGAGAACATATACTGATAACAAACATAATAATAAACTTATGTAAGGTATAGCATTACTAGGAGTGACAAGAAATTAGAGAAATCATACAGGATTTTCTTTCTCTACATAACTATATAAACATTGTTCTTAAATCAATAATCTCATTTTAGTCTGGAAAACTCTCCATTGTACCCTCTAATATTCACATTTCACAGTCATGCAGAAAGCCTAAATATCATCATGAACTCTTCTCAGCTGAAAAAATCCAGCTTTTATCATTCTGAAAATCCATCAGTTATAATAAAACAAAATACTGACCAAGATGCTTTAGTGCTGCAAGAATGTAGGAGAGATGTTTATATCTTAGAAGGTGTTCAATTGCAATTGCAGTTCTGTTGCCCAATTTGTTTTCTTCCCTGCTCTTTTCATTGGCCTTTTCTAAACTGCGTCTTAAAGCTCTGGTTTTTGCTGTGTCATTCATCTTTCTCCAAGAATATCCTCTCCACAATGCCTACAGAAAAGGAATTCAACAGAGAAAAAGTTGTAAAGGAAAGACAACAGAACTTTCATCACCATCTCAATTCAGTTTTATACAAGACTGACAAAATATTGAATGACCTTGAGAATTAAATTTTAATTAACGCTCAGTGTTTAATCTCTCAAATACTGAACTTTCAAGACAAAAGGCAAAAAAACCCCATGCATATTCAGTCCACACACACTGCCACCTTAAGTCACCTCAACCAGTATCTGGTTAATATACCTTCATGATCTGTTTACCTTCAGCTTTCATGTCTAAACCAAAGCTGACTTGGCTTGCAATTTCACTGATAAATTCAAGAGCCAAAGTAAATATTTTTTCCCCTCCCCAAAAACCCACAAGAAAAAAAAAATAGAAATAATAAAAATAAATAAATAAACAAACCCAAACCTGTCATTTTCTTACAAGAACTATTTACCTGTAATTTAATTATTCCCACTGCAAATTTTCTCCTGCGTCTGCAGGTGAGGAATCTGCGCACGTTTCTCTGGATTACAGCTGCTGCCTCATTCCTGTGATTCAGCCAGCCTCGAACCACACGTTGTAATCGAATGACTCTTTGATAGTCTCTTAAAAATCTCTGTCGTTGCATTTTTGCTCGGAACCACCTCTGTTTAAAATGAAAGCACCTTTCTGTTTATTTAAAACTTTTCCCCTAAATTTCCTTTTCCCCACCCTAAACGAGCACTGATAAAAACTGAATAAGTGTTTTAATATGAGCATTGACAGATATATGCTACCAGTCACATATAACCTCCATGACTCAGATTGGCCTTGGGTAGCTGAAATGCTTAAGCCTCCAAAGCTTTCTTAGCTGTGTATAAGCTGCATATTTAATAAATCATAGTCTCTATAATTTAGCTTAATTTTCACATGTGAAGGAACTACATTGTCTCAGTGCTTCAGCTTAGCTCCCAGAAAACAAATTAGACTGTTACACAAAATCATTCAGCCTTAATCAGACCAACCTGTATTAAAAGAACAGATGAAATCTGGGTTTGTGCAAGTTTTAAGGTGAGGTGCCTCCTGTATGCCCTTTGAATTTTAATTGCAGAGATATGATGATATGCAGCTGCTGTAAAATAGAGAAGTCTTTTCTTTTGTTTTTGGTCTGAAATCTGTGGAAGGAAAACAAAACAAGGAACATCATTAGTTTTCCTACTCTGAGGCAGCTGGATGTCCACACAAAGAACACAGTACACAGCAATATACTATCAGATACTGGAAAGTGATCTTGGGGGCCATTAGAATAGCAAAGGCCAATAGGAATAGCAAAGAGCAATTTCATTGTAAGCCTGTGTGTGCAGAAATACCAAGTTATAAGTGAGCCACAAAGATCCCAAAAGCTAAAAAACCAGCCAACAATGAAAACTTACTTTAATTCTAAAGGATGGTAAGAAAAGGCTCAAACTGAGTTTGATTTATTCTGACACACCCGATACTCAAAGCAGCCAAAACCAACTTGATTTCAACAGCAAGAAATCAAGTTTTCCTCTCCTTGCCAGTCAGAATTAATGGTAAAACAGCTCTAGAGATACTTTACATCCAAAGCATAGTTTTAATTTGAATTATACCAACCTTTTTCCTGACTAAATAACCACGTATAAATGCTTGCAGTTTAATGACAGCTGTTCTAGTCTGATTGTATTTCATAAATTGAAGCCTGCCTTCCTGCCAAGCCCTCAGATGTTTTTGGATAATTACAGCAGCAGCTTTTTGTTGAACAAATCTCCTTCTTGCCTTGAAACCTCTATATGCTTTTTGGATCAAACATGCAGCGTGGTGCTTCTGAAAAAGATTTTCAAGAATGCATTGATAATTAAACTTCTGTTCATTCATGTCAGCATCAATAAACATTTATTTTTAGTTCTAGGGGTTCCATCATAAGAACAAAAATTGAATGAGAAATACAAGCAAACTCACACAGTAATAGTTAACATAAAATGCACTTTCACAGTGTGGAAGGTCTTTTCACTTACCTAAATGGGGTCAAAATATGGGCTTAATCTTTTGCAAACAATAAAACCAGCAGAAAATTTGGCAGTTTATTTTGGTATCAGTATATAGAGGTGTAATTCAACAACTGGAGCTGTTCAAAACCCAGAATCAACCCTGTTACTTACAGCAAAAAAGAATATTTAATATTTTGAAGATTGAACAGCTTTGATTTGAACAATCTTCATTCTGGCCCCACCTTTCCTATGCTTCTGCACATTGATGACAAAAATCACTCAAATATATTGAAGAATTTTAAAATAACCACGACATATTAGAGTGCAAGTGGAAACATACCTTTCTTAGAAGTGTCCTAGCCCTGTACTGCCTGTATGCTGACTGAATCTTAACTGCAGCACTCTTCATTGCCAGAAACTGCTGCCGAACCATTCGTGCAGTGAGGGTCGCTCTCCAGACTCTTTGGATGGTGAGTGCACCCCACTTCGTTTTCAAAAACCTAACATGGAAATCCATTTTTAAGTAAGAAAAGTGTGATGGTTTAGAAAATCATTAAGGTAGATATTGGGAAAGCAGAGCTGTTATCAACCAGACCTTGGGACACTGGAAAAAGGGGATAAGCCAGCAATGTTGGCAGAAAGAATGATTTTAAACAGAAGATACTTTCTGGTTTCCCATAGGAGGTATTTTCCCAGCTTGCTGCCAACTGAGGCAGGGGAAGGGACACAGCAGTTTGAAAGGCGTTGGACAGGCTGACATACAACAGGTCCATAAAAGGATAATGATAGGAATAGGCAAGGATGTTTAAAAAGCAGGGATGCTGAGGGACGACCTTGTATCCCTGAACAGCATCCTCTACTGCTACTGGCATGGGACAGTTCAGAAAGAAATGAGCTACCAGGCTGATCTCATGGCAAAAAAAACCCCAAAAAACCAAACATAAACCAGTGTAACTGTTCCATTGTGGATCAAAATGAAATTGCTTTAAAACCTTTAAGTTGTATGCTGGAATTTTAACAGTATCCAGAACATCCTTCTCATAAAAATCAGAAAAGTGAAAAAGAGATAAAGGTCTACACTTTCCAGATCCCCAATAAACAAAGTTTAAATCTGTGAAGGAACTTCCATTCCAGAAAAACAATTAAATGTAATGAAAATCTTGTGCAAAAGAATAACTCCACCTGCACCAACAGGGTTATAGTCATGCATTTTACATGGATGTTGCAGGGGCAGACCCTGAGAACCTAAAGGCAATTGCCAGAGTGCAGTGCAGCCCTAAATAATTACATAATAAAAGCTTTGGAAAGTAGAGTGATTTATATCAGATTCAGTATTACCGACTCCGCAGCTGTTTGGTTCTGAAGTGACTCTGAATAACAAGGGTAGCTCTGACCACAGATGCATATTCCTTTCGTGCCCTGTAACCTCGGAACCAGGCTTGGATCACTTGTGCTGCTCTCATTTTGCTAACCCATTGCCTGGCTTTATATCCTCTGTATGCTGCCTATTAGAGTTATAAAAATAAAACAAAAATAAATCAGAACTTAAGGGGGTTTTTAATGGAACAAACAAAAGGAATAATGTCACATTAATATGAATGACTTTTAGGATTCCTATCTCTAAAGTATTACAAATATTTAATTTGTCACAACTAGAAGATGTTTTCAAAAGCAAGTGAAACACATTCAGGAAAATACCACAAATGCTACTCTTTAATATTAGTCTGCAAAAATAATTACATTGTGAAGAAACAAACACAAGAGAGATTAAAAAACCCACATAAATACTCAATAAAAACCACTTATAGAATTACCTGAATTGTAATGGCAGCTCTTTTAATTTGATGGAATCTTTGTTGATCAATATTCCGCATCCGATGGGCTCTGTAGTGCTGCTGTATTAACACAGCAGAAAACTTGCGCCGAAGGTATTTCTGTCTCTGAATAAATCCACGGAAAGAGGCCTTCAAAGCAAAAGACAAACTTGGAATGTTTCACTACGTGCATGATATCGGCTGGGAATGTTTGCATATTTCTATGTGAGTACAGCTGTACTCACTGGTTTGTTACAAAAACTACAAAATAAAAATATCTTTCTGATTTCAAAATCAATTCTTTTTTTCTACCTTCTAAGGAAAGTAAACATACTTACATTGTTCAGGGATATATAAATTAAACATTCAGAAAAGAACTAAGCAGCTGCCAATTCTCTTCCAAAACATGGAGGTGAGAAAGGCACATCTCATTTCTTATCTCTTAAGTAGGGCACTTAAAAAGATAATTATAGCAACCTAAGAAATTCTCACAGAACCCTAGAATAGTTTGGGTTGGAAGGGACCTTTAAAGATGGTCTAGTTCCAACCCACCCAACATGGGCAGTGAGACCACCCACTAGATCAGGGGGACTTCTCAGGGCCAGAAACTATTGTGAGAGATTATTTATTTCCCTTTCTTCCTGGATTTGGGGAAATTTCCCTCCTTAAATTCCTCTTCAAAATGTTAGCTAGGCACTCAGATTAGTCTAGGGCCATTTAGGAAAACCAAGACGACTAACATGATTGATTTATTCACACCTTCCTAAACATGAGCCCTCAAGTAGCAATTGTGGGGTTTGCTATTTATGTCACTTTATACCCATTACCAGTGTCCTCTCATTTCAGTACATCAAGACAGCTTTCATTCATATTCCCATCAAAGAAAACATTCAATAAGCTACTAATATTTAGAGATGCAATTCAATTGTCTTAAAGAACCTTATTTCTGTGTACTGTGGTAGCAAGCTGTATGCAGCTACCACGTAGCACACTTCAGAAATCGATTCTACTTTAGTTTTAAACTGTGGTTTGCAAGAGTAGTAAATCTTTAAAACACCTAAAAATGAAGAAATATTACAGCCAACCCCCAGTTCTATTCACTCAAAAGTACCTGAATTTTTATAGTGCTTTCTTTTATTTTGTGAAACCTCTTCCTTTCAATGTATCCTCTGACTGTGGCCTGCACAAGGATAATGTTCCTCCGGGTTTGTAGGTAAGTCATTCTCTGGTGCTTGACGGTCAGGTGGGATCGGTAGCTCTGCTGCAGGACAACTGCTGCTCTTTTATAGCTCCTATACTGAGATTTACATTTATGCATTAAGTAATAGGATTGTAATGTAACAGCTGCTGCTCTGAGTTGGATATATTTTCTACGCTGCAGAGCCATCTGAAGGAAAGACTGAATCTTTCTTGCAGCTCGTATTTGCCTTGCTATTTTTCTTGCTTTCATACCTCGCAAGGCAGACTGAATAACTACTATTGCTTGTCTTTGAGCCAAATACTCTGCTCTCTGTGAACGAGCCCTGTGACATGATCTGTACCACCTCTGAATAGCAACTGCTGAACTCTGCATCAATTTATAGTGAGCCCTTGTTCTTTGGCATCGGAACATTGACTGGATCATTATTGCTGCTGATTTCTTTGCAAGAAAGCGTCTCCTCTCCATGTGCATTCGTAGGAAGGATTGAATGCGCCGTGCAGCAACATTGGCTTTATACAACTGCCTGGCTTTTCTACCACGAAAAGCAGCTTGAAGGCAAATGACAGCCTTTCTTATTTCTGTGAAGTTTTTCATGGCAGCTTCTCTTGCCATTTTGGCTCTGAACCTCTGCTGTGTGACTGTGGCAGCCCAGCACAGCTGTTTGTAACACCTCCGTTGTAGATACATGCGATAGCTGGACTGTATCACAACTGCTGAAATGTGCAGGACTTTCAGCTCCTGCCGTGCCTTCATGCCTCTGTATGCTGCTTGAATAACAAGAACAGAACTCCTCACTGTCAAGTATTTCTTGCGTTGGTCCTTTCCTTTCAAATAGGATCGATAGTAGTTCTGTATAACCATAGCTGCAATTCTCATATTCTGATAGGCCCTTCTATCCCTGAGCATTCTGTAGGTTGCCTGTATTGTACTGGCAGCTAAATGCATGTGCTTGAGACTCCTCCTCACCCTGACACCTCTGTACACAGCCTGGATGTGAATAGCTGCTCTGCGGAGAGAGCGATATTCCAAAGCATGCTGCCTTGCCAGAGCCAAAGCTCGGTACCTTCTCTGAAAGACAAGGGTAGCTGCTTTAAGGGAGAGATATCTCTGACGCTCTCTAAAGGCTTTAAAGTTTTTCTGAAGCACAGTAGCAGCACGCTGCATTTCTCGGTCTTGTTTCCTCGCTTGCATGTCTCGAAAAGCCCTCTGGATACAAGCTGCTGCTTTCTTTAAGGAAGAGTAACGCTGTACAGCAATTTTCCTGAGCCTATGGGCTCTGTACCTCCTCTGTATTAGCTGGGTTGCCCACCAAACTCTTCTGTAACGACAGCACTGCCTATACATACGGTAGTTTCTCTGTATTGTAAGTGCTGCCTCATGCTGTCTCTTCAAGAAGCATCTTGTTTTCATTCCTCTGTAGGCAGCTTGAAGAACCAAGACAGAATTGTACAGTTTTAAGTACTTTTCTCTCTCACGCTTCCCTTCCCTGTAAGCTCGATAACGTTGCTGTATGATTACTGAGGCGAGCCTGAGTGCTTGATAAGAAGTGTAAATTTTACGCATTCTTAACATTGCTTGAATAACTGTAGCAGCTTTATGCATTTGCTGCATTTTTTTTCTTACTACAAATCCTCTATAAGCAGACTGTATGATAACAGCAGCATTAAGGAGAGACAGATATTTTTGACGCTGAATTTTTGCTAGTGTTGTTGCTCTGTATTTTCTCTGAATTATAACAGCAGCTGACTTAATGGAAAGAAAGTGTTTTCTTTCAACAAAAGTTCTAAACCTTCTTTGAATAATCACAGCCGATTCATTCATTGTTCTGATAAGTCTTCTTGTTTTCATACCACGGAATGCAGCCTGGATGAGTAGTACAGCATTTTTCATAACCATATAATTATGAACTTGTGCATCTCTCTCCTTACAAGCACGGAACCACTGCTGAATCTGCTTCGTTGCAAGCAGCAACTTTCTGAAATCCCTCTGTTGTTTGTGCATCCGATAATATGACTGGATTATTGCTGCTGACCGGTGCATAGTTTTTAAGTCTTGTCGGACTTTCATGCCTCTGCAGGCAGCCTGGAGGATAAGGACAGACTTCTTTAGTTCCAAGTACTTCTTGCGTTGTACTTTGCCTAAAGAAAATGCTCTGTATTGCCTTTGAATTCTTATTGCTGCCATTCTCATTGACTGATATTTTATGCTCATGCAATGCATCCTAAACATGGCTTGGATGCAAACAGCCGCTTGGTGCATGCAGTGAAGCTGTCGCCTCACTCTTATACCTCTATAAATCGCCTGCAGTTTGACTGTGGCTCTTTTTAAAGACAAATATCTTTGCCTTTGACATTTAGCATTAATAACTGCACGGTAATGCCTTTGAATGGCTATTGCTGCAGATCTCAGTCTTTCATATTCCTTTTTGACCAGGTAAGATTTGAAGGCAGCTTGTATAGTTGTAGCAGCTTTGTTTAGTTTGTTCAGTTGTTTCCTCACAATCATCCCACGGTAAGCGGACTGCAAGACTAACACAGCTGCCTTGATTTTTAGATAAATTGCACGCTGGGTCTTTTTCATACGGTAGGCTCTGTAGTATTTCTGAATCACCACAGTGCCTTGTCTTAGTTTCTTGTATTTCAGTTGATTTATGTGCATTCTGTAATAGGACTGAATAATTGTTGCAAGATGATGTTTCTTCTGAATAGTTTTTCTCACAGCTTTCCCCCTCCACACTGCCTGAAGACACACTGCAGCATTACGCAGTTGAATGTATTCTTGCCGTTGTCTCTGGCCTAGAACCCTGGCTCTGTAATACCTTTGGATGGTTAGCACTGTGTGCTTCACAAGCTTGAATTTCTTCACAGCCATGAATTTTCTGAAGGTAGACTGTATCCTAGTAGCAGCAACATGCTGTCTTTGAATCTGCTTTCGTACCTTCCAGCCACGAAAAGCTGCTTGTAAAGAAAGCACTGCTGCTCTTGTCATTAAGAAGTTCAGTCTTTGCCTCTTACCATCATTACAATTTCTGTACCACCTCTGAATCACAATGCAGGCCTGAACCATTGCCTTGTGCTTCACTCGTGCAGCATGAGCTCTAAAAGCAGTCTGAATTTTAATGGCAGCTCTGCATTCAAGTTTGAGTTTCTTGCGTGTTTTATAACCCCTGTAGGCTGCCTGTAAGCACACAGCTGCTCTTTTGATTTGCAAGAACTCCTGCCTCTGACACCGGGTCTGCTTGCATGCACGATAACGTTGTTGAATGACAACGGCAGCACTATAGATGCTCGAGTACTGTTGACGATCCCTTTTCATTCTGTAGCAGGCCTGAAGTAATACTGCAGCCTCCCTCCACCTTTGTATTTGTTTCCTGGCAAGATAGCCTCGAACTAGAGCCTGAATTCTTATGCAACCTCTCTTCAATTTCCTATAATCTTCTTTAAGCTGAAGAGCACACCTGCGAGAGCGGTACCTTTGCTGGACATAAAGCGTTGCTTCCCTCAGTGCACAGTAACTCTTACGGGCTCGCCTCATCTTTACAAGAGCTTGAATCTTCACCGTGGCATCTCTCAAGTTTTTAAATCTCTTCCTGGCGACATAAGCACGGAAACTTGACTGAATTTTGATCAGGGATCTCAACATGTGAGCCTCTTTCCTGGCTTGCATCCCTCTGTAGGCAGACTGGAGAACAATGGCAGCCAGGCGCATGCTCTGGAAAGCAGCAGCTGCTTTTTTAGCAGCCACATGTGCTCTATACCGAGTTTGAATTACAGCAGCAGCTTTTTTCATCTCTTTGTATCTTTTTACTTGTTGGTATTTTCTCACGTGTGACTGCAGTGTAGTAACAAATTCTTTTAATTGTAGAAATCTTCGTTTCTCTTGTTTCATTCTCCACAGTGATTGAATAACACGTGCTGCTTTTGCTTGTCTGTACAGCTCTCGTGCCTTCATGCCTCTAAAGGCAGCTTGGAGAACTATCACTGCTGCACGCTGTTGCAAATAAGAGTTTCTCTCAGTTTTGCCCAGTTTATAAGCTCTGTAATACTGCTGAAGGGTCACTATTTTTGCCCTGTTCTGCTGGTAAACACGCCTGGCCAGCTGACACCTGTACCAAGCCTGAATCTTGATAACACTTTGCTTAACATGCAGATACTTCTTCTGGTCTCTGTGCATCCTGTACCAAGACTGTATGACAAGGGCAGCCCTTGTTCTCTTAGCCAGTTTTGAAGATTGCCATTTTCGGAAATAACTCTGAATCACCAAAGCTGCTTTAATTTTCTGTTGAATTTTGTATTTTCTCCATCTTCTGAATGCAGACTGAATAGTAAGTGCTGAAGACTTTAAGGTTTGGTATCTTTGCCGTTCTATTTTTGCCAACTCAGTTGCACGCAGATGTCTCTGAATTGTAACAGTAGCCCAAACAATTCGTTTATATGCAGCAACAGACTTCACCATCCTCATCCTTGCTTGCACAAAAATAACATAGTGTCTTAGCTGCAAGTATCTTTTCCTAGCAGAGTATCTCCTCCAATAAGCCTGCAGGTAAAAAAAAGATAAAAATTGGTATTTTCTTCATAGCCTCTTAAGCATGAATGAGGGCTGTCATTTTCAGACTTTGTATGATTTCTTATTCCTGCCTATCAGAACCACAGAGTATTCAGAATTGGAAAGAACCACAAAGATTAAGTCCTATACTTGAGCGAATGGCACATATGAGGATCAAACCCATGACATTGCTGTTATTAGCACCATGCTCTAACCAACTGAGCTTATCTCCAGAAGGTAAACCCAGAAATCCATATTAAAAAAGAAACCCAAAAGAAAAACCTATATGCTTGTATCATTGCTTTCTTAAGCATTTTAAATTCAAGGAAAAGGCTAAATTTGCCCTGGCAACAACATATTTCCTTTTAAACTATTTGACAAATCAGCAATTCTTTAACATCCATTCTAAAATGTATTAGGAGTGCAATATTTATTTAATGGTAATGGTGTCAAAATATCCTGACAAACTACCATTGCCATGTCTGCCACTCTGAGTGTGCCCACTGCAGGTGATATAACACTAGGAGAGTAATTTAAAATTTTTTTAAAGCTTCTTTAATTAATGTTCAGCAGCTGCAAAGAAGAAAGCCAACACAACCTGATCAGTCCTTACATTGACTGTTTAAGGCCCAGTGTTTTAATGTTTATGGTATTCCAAAATATTCAACAAGAAGGAATAATTGTTAATTTGATAGCACATGACCATGTTTCCCTGAAGAGAAAAACTTATTAAAACCTCTCAAAAGCAGAGGAGAAAAAAAATTTTGAAAGTATTACATTTCATGAAGGCATCAATTACTGCAAGCAGCACAAATGGTCCTCAGCAAGGCTACCTCTTAAAGGTTTCAGAGGGTTTCCTTTCTGTATAATCTCACTTTAGATTGTATTACCTGAAGGACTGTGGCAGATTTATTTCTGGCTTCCTCCAGTTTTGCCTTTTTTAGATTGAAGAGAGTCCTCCTGGCCAAGTATCCTCTCCAATGCTTCTGGATGAAAATGGCTGCATTCTTTTTCCTCAGGATGCGTTGGCGAGCCAAGAAGTTCATTGCACATTTTTGAATTATCCGAGCAGCTCTGTCTTTTTCCTACAAAGAGTAAATTTCCACTGAACAGTTAGCTATGGAATTTTCACTCAAATTTTTGATTTGAATAACTATCTAGAGCAATTTCATAAAAATATGGTACATATGTGCACATTAAGATTAATTAATAAAAATAATGCTTGCAATATTTATTCCTACTCCTCCACCAGCATCTTTAGTATTAGTTATTTCAGAAGAGTTGTAAAGGGAATGTTTTGCCATCATCTTTAAGTTTGTGTAGGTTTTATAAAGTAAAGAATCTGGAGATGAAAAAGCCTAAATAGAACTCTGTCCCTTTCTACACTACAGATTCTTGGAATATTCCACTTGAACACTGTTCCAATATCAAACAATACATAACTCAGTAAGACGCAGTGGTGGCATTTATGAACCTTAAGAGTGTTAGTTTTGAAACCCTCACAAGATCTGGTATAACTACCAGAAAATCAAGATACAGAATATCAGAACTCATAAAATTCAATTCAAAAGACTGGTGAAGCTTAGCTCCTTAACAAAAACAGTAAATCCACGCAGAAGTTTAATTAGTCCTCTCATCTTGTAGACATTAACAGGAATTAACTACTCCTTTTTGTTTTAAGGAAGCAGTACAATGATTTTATATTTTAAACATTGGGAAAAGAGCATAAGCTTAAGTTACATGCTCTAAAGAGAATACACAGGAAAGAACAGTAGCCTTTAAACACCTGTAATTACTTCAGAACAGTCTTAAAGAGGAGTATAGTAGATTACACTACCAAGAAGGCCACATATTTTGATGACAGAAATGGTGCTCATTAGTTTAAATGCCAGTATTATTCCAATAAACCTGTAAACTCCAGTGAATTTATATTCTTTATTCTTCTCAAAGTAGAAGCTATGAATATTGCACAAGAAAAGAGTACCTGAGAGAGTTTCAGCTCCTTTTTCAGCCTGTAGTTCCTCCAAGCAGCCTGAATTAATCGTGCAGCTCGAGTTTCTTGGCGAAGATCCAGAAGCCGTGAACACAGAAATGACAGGTAGGTGATAACAACCTACAGAAACACAGAACACAGCAGGTTAGGGAATGTACAAGAGAGCAGAACATGTTCTCAGGAGGACAGAACATGTTTCCATCAACTCTAAAAGCATTTTACCTTCTCATCAGGAATTGTATTTGACATGTCTGCGTGGTGAATCATTGCTGGTATCCCGCCTAGGTCAGAAACTGCAGCATTGATCAGCTGGAAGTTTTGCTTTTCATTGTCCAAGAGTTCCTTGTATAGGTCTGAGGGAGTTACAGCTTTGTAAAGACAAAACATTAGTCAAATCAAATTGTGCATAAAAGAAGTAGATTTAACATGAACTTCTGGGCATCAAATAACTCACTTTGATCAGACACTTCTTCCACAACATTTAAAGAAGTATCAGAGTCAGATGAGGAGGAAGAGTTTAGTCCCACTGTGACAGTTCTTGAGCATTCTACAGTTTGAGTTGTTCGTTGGCACACAGCTTCCAAAGGTATGTAACAGGGGTGATAGTGATGAATCAAATGACATAATACTCTGCCATCTGAGAAACACACTGTGAAGTTTTCCACCTGTTAAATAAAATAAGATACAAATTCCTTTAATTTTTGTTACCAGTTAATTGGTGTGAACTGGATATAGAATTTCTTCTCTTGGTACCTTTAAATGTGACCAAGTGCAAATTATTTTTTAACAAAAAAATTACATAGCTAGTGCTTCCTTTGAACATTTACTGTACAGTGACATACAGCTGAGAGAACCCAGAAATAAAAGAGATGCGAGTCATTATACAGTGAATCTACAAGGGAAACATTTAAGAAACCAATTTCTTTACAGCAGGACCCCAAATAAATTCTATAGATACCTTTACACTAGATTTCAACACAGGAATAAGTTCTATTCTATGCACCAGTCCTAAATGTTTTATTTTACCCTTCAGAAAAATTAGCAGCTGTGACTGTGTTCTGTGTTCAGAATAAGGTCTCTGACCAGGGCTTCCCCTCTTGGAATAAGCAAACATATCCCTTCTAAACAAACATCTCTGAGGAGGTGAACTGACCTTATCCCAAACATTAGTTTAATTCTCATGGTGGTTATAAACAGTGAATATTCTATGCACAAATACTTTTTAAATGAACGCTCATTAAAAGTCCACAAACAACTCACATTCCAGCAAAAATTTTTCTATTCTGAAAAGCATTTTTATGCATAAGACTAAGTGGAAGGGGAAATCTTTTTGCTCAGATTTGTTTAAATAGAGAGCTGCAGCTAAACTCACAGAATAACGGTTATTTCAAATCAGATTTTAAAAGTCCAGAAGAATATTTACAAATAATTACCATTGACTTCTACTACATATATGATAGCTTGAAGAGCTCTGCACTGTAAAGAATGATGACAGCACAGGGTGTATTTGGTCTATTTGTTGAAATGTACACAAAACTATTTACCTTGATCTTGTAAAATCCACAAACAGCATTAACCCATGCCATCAGCAGCTTCACATTTTCACTGTAACTCTGAGATGAGAAGTTACTACTGTCTTCCTGTACTTGAAAATAATTTGGAAAAGTCTTGATGGCACCCAATTGTGCTTTTCTTTGGTGTGTGTTCTTCAAAAATTCAATTTCTTCTTTTAATTGTTCCACATTCAGAAAAACATCCACCTGTCATGAAGAAAAACAAAAAATTGACATGTCAACAGTCTGGGTGCTGTGCAGTGAGCAAACACAGTCCTGGCATGGTCACACAGGACAGACATCTTGGGTCACACCCGCTTGACCACACTCCACTGTCTCAAGGCCAAGCCTGCCCAGGGCCAACCGGCAGTGTAGATAGATGGGAGGCAGGAGCTGTCAAATTCAGTGCTTTTTAGCAATATAGCTAAAAACTGGGGTTTTCATTATTACTCCTTTGTAACTAGCAACAAACAAACAAAATAAGCAATAGTACCTGGAAGGCAAAGACAATTTTCCACAGCAGTGCTAATGTCCGTTCTCTGTGTCTATCCACAATATCCCTGGAGTCAATTGAAACACCTATCAAATAAAACAAGGAATTAAAAATATGCAATAGTTATCTGATACACACAGAATAACCCTGATTTCTAGGCCTTACCACTTTCATCTTTCAAGTGCACTCCTCGGTCTTTAAGGACCTTAAGAACAATATCAACATTATGCATCTTCTGTAGCCGACTTATTGCAGGAACTCTCAGCTGTTTTGAAAGGCTCCAGTTTTTGGTCAGAAGCTCCACTGTTCTCCTAGCAAAGGTAATTGCATGGTTTAATGCCTCTGAGGAGCTCACATCAAGTATGATATAAAAGCAAATAAATATTGCAATAGAATTCTGTATCAACGCACACAAGACGAATGCCGCATTGTAAGTCCACAGCCAGGTTCGTTACAGCAAAATCAAATTCATCAAGTGGAGTTTGAATATGACTGACAGGGAGTCCTAAGAAACCCAGATGGCGGGAAAGGTCACCTTCACCACTCAGGAAGTCCCGGGAAAATGCAAGCAAGAGGTCTTTGCTAGCCTAAAGTTAAAAAGAAAAAAAAAGAAAATCTTAACGCTACAATACTTGTCAAGCAGAATACAATTTTCATCCTTTGTCCCCCCAAATTACATTTCATGTTTCCTTGTCTAATTCTTAAAATTATATCCTTTTAAAAAAAATATTTTTTGCCAGTTCACACAGCTTTAAGTTTTGTCAGATTAAAAACAAAAATAAAATTCTACACCAAGTCTCAGGACAATACTAGAGACATCAAATCACAGCTCTCACCTTGAATTCTGCATCCTTACAGAAGAGGCAAGGGTCATGATCAATCATTCTGGACCGTTTGGCACAATCCAGAAAGCAAATCAACAGCAGCAATTTTTTCAGTGTGAACTTAGACAAAGCTTCTTCATGACCTGAAAAGACAGAACTCATTAAGTGAAAGTTTAAAAATTAAATGCTACAAATGAGTTACTTGGAAGTAGTCATTACCTTCCCGGTAAAGGTGGGGCACAGTGGGATGTCTGTATTCAGCTGCAATATCAGGGTTCCAAAGCAATCGATTAAGGATAAAGATTGCTAAACCCATAACATCACTATTGCTCTCCAAAGCTATCAGTTCTCCATAAATAGTCTAGTTTGAAAAAAGCAGACAAAAAGCAGAGGTGTTAAAAGTTACCCTAAACATGATGCGATTTTTTGAACAATATATATTATTAAAATTCTAAACTAGTAAATGGCGACTGTTCTCTAAAAATCAAGCAGTTTTCAAGTGAGTCACTGGAAGGTAAAGCCAAAGGCAATTTCAGAAGATGTAATCTCATTTCAAAACAGGTATGATCATCTAATCTGAGAAATCAATCAAGAACTTCTTTAAGACAGCCACATTCTTCTCCAGTTTAGTAAAGTGAAACTGATAGAGAAATGCTTTTGTGTTATTGGTCAGGGAATTAACTACCACCATTCCTTGATGGAATATTTTTCTTCTTAATAAGGTAAGCACTTATTTAAAGCAAGTATGTTATAACAATTTAAAATATATACATCATGCTGTAACTGAATTAAATCTACCTGAATTTGTATGACAGAAAATACAAAGAAAGCCAAAACCACTCTCACTCAAAAAATTGCAAATGTCCTTTAAACTTATAGAGTGCAGACTATACACAGTATATATACTTACCTCCAGACCTATACGCAGCCATAAAGGGTTGTAAGATAAAAGCCAGTTAAGGACTTTCTGCCTTTCTCCTGCAAGAGAGCAGATTGTAACATTAGATCCAGCAAACATTTCATATTAATGCCAAAATTTCTATTAACCAATTTTAGATTTAACAGACCCAGTGTGTGAACAATCCTTTTCCTACTTACAAGAACAGAGAATGCAGGTTGCAGTCCTCTTACCTATGTCTTTCCAGAGGTGCCTGTCCCTGCGGACCAGCAGGCGCCGGGATTCGATCTCCACCTCGAGTCTCTGGATGGCTTTAACCATGGTGTCAGAGGTGAACAGGCGGCAGGCCTCGCGCCGCAGCTTGTTCAGCTTGCGGCGAGCTGTGTAAGCTTTCAGAGATGCCTCATCTTTTGTGGGTGCTTTAGGAAGGCTCCTTTTGTGATGGTTCTCTTCTCCCAAGATAAGAGCAGCTGCATTTACTGTTTAAACAAACACACAAAAAGTGTGCAATTGCATCTCAAATAAAGGTAGCTTTGCACATCTCATTTATTTTTCCCCTCTTCAAGCTGACATTTTGTTATTTTCATTCTGACTAATGATTTATCCCTCAGAAAGCTTGTCAGCTGTCGCACTAAACATATATTGTCAAGTACAAGAATACTAGTCAAGTATTAAATATAACAACACTTATTTCATAAGTGAGCAGTGTTAGGAATTCAGTATAAAGATTAATGGTTCCATCTTCAGTTTTTTCAATTGAAGCTAAAGATAGAGGAAAAAATGGGTTACCACTCGTTTAGTAAAGTGTCAGCTATAATGTTTTCCAGCAGGTGGGGATTCCCCACTCAACACCCACTGAAGAGTGCCACAGCCACACATTCCAGTGCATTCTTATTGCAGAGCACACTCCCTATGCAGGGGCATGGTGTGCTGTGCTTGCCATGAGCAAGTGAGCCATCTAAACTCATCAGAAGGAGAAAAATATTACTCTGAAAAGGTTTTGTGCTAAACAAGTACTACTATTCATTGATGTTAATAAAGTACATTCTATAATGCTTAAGAAAATGAAAAGACAAAATTCTTATACCCTTACCTTGTGAGGTATTTGTTTTCACATGGAAGTCATCTGGGGTAAGCACAAAATTTAACCACCAGGTGAAACCTCGTTGCTGCTTCTCCTTCCAACGTTCATCATAAAACATGTTTTTAGCAGCAAAAGGCATTGGGTGCCTAGGGATGGCTTTATGAAAAAACAAACCAAAAAACTTAAGTCTTTGCAATCTTGAGACATTTGATAACCAATATACATTTCATTGTGGAATGTTTCACACTCCATTTAGCACTATAGCTGAAAAAAAGCAGACTGTTAGAATCTTCAGTGACTTGTAGATCAGCCACTATTAAATAGATTTCAGCCACTAAACATGGATTGAGTTATTACAACACAAGAACTGAGACAAGATATCTAGATCCCAGGCCATTTGCAATGGGGCAAACCCAAACTGAACTGAATTACATCCGGAAAGTACCATTTTATAGATGCATTTTTCTGATCAGATCAACTTAGCATTCTTAAATCTGCAAAAATTTTATCTTGTGGTGAAGAAAGTTTTCTTCTGATGTATACTGCTGTTGCCTTAAAATGTTATCAGATATGGAAGAGGCATTTAACTGATAACCATCAGTTAGCTGGGATCATAACTGTAATGTAGCTTTTACATTTACAGGCCAATCTGGAAGAAAGTAACATTTACCTTTAGCTTATCATGTGTTGAAACCAATTTTCTCATGAATAGTCAAAACAGATCACAGAAGGTTACATATATTGTACCAGTAGGTATTGATTAATTTTAGATACTATCTTCTATTTCATCTCAGCTCTAACCACTTAGGTCTCACCTGACACCAGCAGTACAATTGTGACCTTCATTCATGTTTTACTAAAAACCAGGAGTCTGCCTACCTGTTTTCAGTGGTTTCAGAAATGTCAGGTGGGACTGGGCCAATCCAGGGACAGGTTTACTAACTCTTTTGGTAGGTTTAGATGCTTTCTGAACTGAAGAACCTACAAGCATTAACACACAAATATCAACAGGAAATATGTCAGTGAAAGTTAATGTATTATGTTCATATCACTTCTAAAGCACAGAACTAGAGTAATTCCCCATGAATCATTCAAAATTCCAATAATCTTCTGTTGATAGGAAGTTACATAAACCCTTTTGGCTACAATCAAAAGGAAAAAAATGTTCAAGAGTAAATAAGTGCTCTTGTATGTCACAGTTCTTCCATAACACTAAGGAAATGTATTGTTTGAATTTAATCATATGACAAAACACTAAGCTAATTTGTATAAACTTTCATTAAAACATGTGAAAGTGTGCATTCTATAAACATTTGGGGTAAAATACAGGAATTTTAGAGCTTTATTCACCCCTTCCCACAGTTAGACAGCTTATTACATTGATATTCAATTCAGAGCAGCCTGACTGACTTGTATTAGTTTATGCATCAAGGCACTAGTAGTAAGTATTATCCAACAGGTAGCTACAGGACAAATAAAACACAAGGGAAAATGCAGATCCAGGCTTTCTCAACAGGGTAAAACAAAGCCTTTTAGCACAATCTTTTTTTCACATTCATGCCAAACGATGGATGAAAAAGTGTTCTGCTGCAGAAGAACTATAGCTGCTGCCTGACAAGATTGTACTTCAGAAATAAAAGGTATTGATGATTTTAAAAGGGGAGGAAGGAAGATGTGTGGACGCAGGGAACTACAGACTGGTGAGCCCCAATTTTGTGCCTGGGAATATCATGGAATGGATTCCCAGAATGGAACAGATGTTAAGGCACATACTAGACAAGGAGGTGATTCAAGACAGTCAGCATGGCTTTACTAAGGGCAAATTGTGCCTGACCAGCCTGGTGGCCTTCTGTGATGGAGTGGCTGACACAGTCAGCAAGGGAAACCGGCTGTTGTCATCCACCTAGAGTTCTGTAAAGTCTTCCACACAGACCCACATGGTATCCTTATCTCACACTGGAGTGATATGGATTTGGAGAGTGTGCCATTAGGGGATAAGGAATCTGCTAGATGGATGCAGCCAGAGGGCTGTGGTCCATGGCTGTATGGCCAGGTGGAGGCTGGTGAGGAGTGGTGTCCCTCAGGGATCTGTGTTGGGACTGGTGCTCTTTAATACCTTTATGAATGACACAGAGATCGAGCGCACCCTCAGCACGTCTGCAGGTGACACAAAGCTGAGCAGTGCAGGTGACACAACAGACTGAGAGAACTCAGAGAGAGCAGCCCTGCAGAGGAGGACTTAGGGGTTGTGGTGGATGAGAAACTGGACATGAGCCAACAGTGTGCACTCATATCCAGCTGTACCAACAAGGCCAACTGCACCCTGGGCTGCTTCAAAAAAAGGGTGGCCAGCAGGTCAAGGGAGGGGATTTATCCCCTCTACTCTGCTCTTATCCAGCCCATCTATCTTTACCCTAATGGATTAACAGAAATAACCTGGCAGATAACACATCTTTTCCTGCTGTATATCAACACTTTCAGCATGCTGTTTTTATGGAGATCATCTTAAAAAGCCTGACATTGAAGTGTTTTACTGAAAGCTCCAAATCAAATCCAGATTACACAACAGATCATTTAAGTGAAGAAAGCAGAATGTGCTATATTGATCCGAAAGCCATGATTAGCTTTTCCTGCAATATGCATTTTTCAAATTAAATGCATTTTTAAGTTACATACTCTCAATACCTTTCACATTCCAGGGCATATTTGGGAATGGAACAGTTAGAAAACACAAAATAAATTGAAATACAAGAAGTCAACTTTTTCTGATCTTTAGGCATCAAAGTATTGGCAAACAAAGGCAGACAGATCTACACAAGGCTGACAAGCGAATTAAAGACAGTAAAAAGCAGAATGAAAAAAATTTGGGAACTTCTTTACTGAAAAGATGGTTAGACATTACCTATCACAGGCTGTCCACGAAAGTGGTGGAATCACCATCCCTGAAAGCATTGAAAAGGTGCATGCATGTAGCACCTGAGGTTGTGCTTTAGTGCTGAACACAGTGGTGCCAAGTTAATGGTTGGACTCAATGGTCTGTGAGGTCCTTCCCAACCTTAATGATTCTACATTTGAAAATATGTGACAACTGCAATGGAGTCAAATATTCACAAAGGTAAACATACATGAGATAAATCTTGTGCAGTAAGTTTCCAGAAACTTTGAATTCCATGACAAGGGCTCCACTCAAGAGCTTTTAGATAAGTTTCCCATTATTGTCATTAACAAATTTACACAGGAATAAAGTAAATTTGAAATCAAAAAGAACCTCTAACCTAGTTTTCAGTTTTCTGAAATGCAGATACCTAACAAATTGCAAAGACCCACATTTCAGAGATATGAAATATTGCTGACTGTTGCTAGACAGTTCAGTTTAATGAAAGGCATCTTTCAGAATGGTAAATGAAGGAAACACTGCTCACCAGCTTTCTTTCTCTGCCCTACTCTCTCTCCATTTGTGGGTTTGAAGGCTGATGGTCCTCTGGTCGTAAGTGTTCGATTGTCCGTGCTAGAGGTAAGAGCTCTTTTTCTTTCCACTTCTTCCAAATGCACTGGAGCTGTAACTCTACTATTTTCTGTATAAGTTTCACTTTTCCTCTTTCGACATGAAGTTCTTGATCCAGAAGGTGATGAATTTACTTTGTCACTGATACATTTATTTTCAGATGAAATGGGGCCTATAACTGGCAGGTGTTTAGTGGTTTCTGCTTCTGTATGTACCATATTAGCACATCCTATTATTGCTTTATTAAGGCATTTTTTAGATTTTGGCTGGCATGTTTCCGTTCTTGTTTCTTCAGTAGCAGCAGGCTTACTTTTTTTTATGACAGTGGCAGAAAGGATTGGGCGCTTTTTTGTTTGCTCTCTCCGAGGATTGTCAGTCTGAAGTTCCTCTGCAGAAGGAAAACTGCAGTGATCTTCCTTGCGTTTCTCATGATGAAGTGCCTGTGATTTTACATTACGCAACTCAAAGGCCTCATGTAAGTTGTGTTCTATGTGAACATGTGTTTCTGTCTCTACCCGTTCATCTTTTTTCCATTTTGAGGGGAGAAATCTCTTAACAACATAAGTCTCTGTGGTGGATGATATTAATGCTGCATCAGGTTTAGGTGTCTTTGTTGGTTTATCTGACAAACTGTCCTTCACAAATTGATCAGGTGACAGAATTTGCAAAGGCTGTTCTATTTTATCTATATCCACTTGATAATTGTCATTTACAAAAGCATCTGGACTTAAAATTTTCCTTGTACCTAAAACAGGTGCAGATGCCGAATGTTCTGGAGTGGAAACTGGTGAGAGTGTAAAATTGAGAACTCTTCCATCACTTGAAATTGGCAGTTGTGCTAATCCAGCAGGACTGGAGGCACTTTCAGATTGCAATTGATTGTGCTCAGTAACACATTTACTGATGTTACAGCTATCTATTTCAGGCAACAACTTCCCATTTCCAGAGGCAGCAATATCCCCATATGTAGTAGACCTTCTCAGGGCAATTGGTGTGTGAACAGTATTGCCCTGTTCCTCTGGCACTGGTGTAATAGGAGATGGAGGAAGATGATTTTCTGTGCCAGCAAGAGGGTCATTTCCTTGGGATAAATTACTCTGCACCATGTTCTGATTCTCACATGATTGCAGTGGACTTCTAAGCCTACGCACCTTCCGAGAAACGCGAAATGTTTTATTAACATTTTTAATTTCTGAAGTACTCTTCTTAACTTTTATTGCAGATGTTTCTGAAGAGTTTTTATTTTTTAATGTATCCCAAAGACTCTTCTGAAAAAGAATTGTAAATAAAAGTTAGTGTGCTGGCTTTCTAAAGTCTTCTACACGTAAAAGTCAATAATACTAGCATATTCATTCAAAGTTTAAAAAGTCTATAAAAAGAACACCATGTCAAAAATTCATAATGCATTATTTGCAGGCTTGAGAACAGTTTATTTTGTCATGATTTAGTTTTATTATGCACCAAGTTATAGTGCATCAGTACACCTATTTTCCAAACCAGCTGAAAAAAATTGAGGAAAATGGGCATTTCCCACAGCATTATTTTTCACTTTATAGTCCTCCTTCGCTGAATTTTCTAGTAATAAAAAAAAAATCTGCATCACTGATGCCAAAGTAACAGAATTAAGACACAATAAACACACACACACACCTTTTTCTTTGGGGGCTGCTCTGCAGCACCAAGGAGCACAGCTTGATGTTTTACAACATCATTAACAACAAAAGTCACCAGTTCTCTGATTTTTCCTTCTTCTAATGGTGTCCACGTCACAGAAACAAAGATTCTTTGTCCTGCCTATTGGAGGAAAAGAAATATTTACTATCTAGCGTTTAGGTACACTTATGTAACATTAAAGATCAAGTACTCAATCAAATGAGGAGCAGTATATAGAAGTAACATATATTCTGACAACATGAAATGATACAAAATTATTAAACCTTAAAATGCCAGTTTTCCCTCTCTGACATGTAAATTTAAGCAACCCTTATCAAAAATGTTCTTACTAAAAGGTTATATACCTCTTAATCAAACTACAGTGGAAAACAAGAATACATACAAATATAACACACAGTAGAAAGGAGAAAGTTTGAGTAAAGGTGAGTAGAAGAAATTACATTATTTTTTGCACATATTAACCAAAATTTCTCTAAAGTAATTTTGAGAGAATCATGGTGGGACTAATAATTAGAGATTGATTTTTAGGACCTTAGTTGACCCTAAATACAAGTGTCTATTTTTTAGTCAAATGACATCCTAAGATAAGATTTGACATAGAAGTGCTTTGAAAAAAAAAAAGAAAGACATTGCAAATGATCAAGGAAGTCGTGAATCTTTCTATTCATTAATTCCTACAGGAACATGTTATTCAAATACTTCACAGTGAGACTCCAGCCTGGCTTTATAAGCCCATGGTTGCAAGAAATGTCCAGGGCGTTTCTTCTTGTCTCACAAACACTCTAGACAGTCTAGATAATTGTAGATATATGTTCGTATAAACCGTTCTTTTAAAAACTGGCATTGATTGGACTAGCCACGGTTTGCATTTCCTTGCGAATCTAAATGTTTAGTCCCACTTTAAGCATGCTTTGCTCTCTATTGTGTCACTAATTAACGTGCGAACAGTGATTAGCATCCTCTTTACAAGCATCCTCAATCTTTATCCCAAACACATATCCTGCAACTCTTTGACAGGTCTCTCCTTAGGCACCTCTTACTGTCTTTAAAACAACATTCCCAAAGAACAAATAATTTCGTTTCGTTTTTTACTCTTACTGCAAACGCCTCCCTGTTGATGCAGGCTGTAGCGCCTTGGCAGCCTTGACAGCTCCCGACGGCGGCACCGCAAGCTCCACCCGCCGCCCTCCAGGGCGAGCCGCGAGCCCCGCCCGCAGCACAGGCAGCACCGGCACCGCCGCCCGCAGCACCAGCACCGCCGCCCGCAGCACCGGCACCGCCGCCCGCCGCGGGGCCGCGGCTCTCGGGCTCCCTGCTGCCTCAGAGCCCGGCTGAAGTACGGCTGCCCCGGGCTCTGCCCTCGCCCCCCGGCCCTGCGGCCAGCGCTCCCACCCGTCCCCTCGCGTGTCCCCCGGACCCGCTCCCTGCCCGGCCCCAGGGGTTCCCCCCCGTACCTGCACAAAGAAGCGGCGGTCCTCGATGCTGAAGCCCCTGGCAGCGGCCGGGAAGCGCTCGATGACCACCTCGGCGTCATCCTCGTTGGGGTTATCGATGCCCAGCAGGCGCGTGCGGGAGGCGCCCACACGCAGGCGGCCGAAGCTGAGGAAGGGCGGACGGAAGAAGTAGCTCAGGACCAGCACGGCGGGACCCTCGTCCGCGTCCTCCTCGCCGCCCCGCGTGGCCCAGCGCCGCCGGCCGGGGTTGTTGGCGGGGCTGCGGTCCCTCCCGGCCGCTGCGGGGATGAAGCCCGCGGCCATGGTCGGCAGGCGCGGGCAGCAGCTCCGCACGGGCAGCGCTGCGCCAACCGCCGCGCGAGCGTTCAAACCCACGGCTCCGCCAATCCCGGCGCGGGCCGCGCCCGTTAGCCCCGCCTCCTCGCCCTCAGCCAATCCCCCCGCAGCTCGCGCCCGTTCCATCCCGCCCTCTCGCCCCTCCGCCAATGAGCGCGCGGCGCCTCATTTAAACGGCCCGAGCTGGCGGGGTCGCGAGCCCAGCGCGTGAGGGTTCTGCGGTGAGGGTTCGAAATCAAACAACAACACAACGGCCTGGAGCAGACTGCCGGCACGGAAAGTCCTCCTCCTCGCAACAGAAAATAAACTAACGAATCAAGCAAAACCAACATGGGGTTTTTTGTAAATAAATTTAATTTACAAAATATTTTAAAATCAAAACTAGAACGAGACGCACAAATTTGATGAAGACATCGGCCTCATCCGTTTCTCTTTCATGAGCTTTGAAATTGAAAGACACAGAGACTACTGTGTTTCCATGCTGTTTAAAAACAAAAGGGGGCAGAAATCAAAGCTTAGCACAAGCACCCCTGGAAGAAATCCTGCAAAGCACACAATGTTAAGACAAAAGAACTTTACTTTTCCATAGCAAACAAAATTACACATAGGACTGAGTACTTCCACATTTACAGTACACTTCCTAACCTTTCCTTACAGCAAAGGATTTCCCCTAAAAAGACAACTCCAAAGACTTCCATCTAAAATACCAACCTGTACAGATCACATTTAAAACACATTATCTCAATATACCAGTGACAAAATATTGAGTTCTTTTCACCTTATTCTTTCATATAAAAGGACCAACATTTAAACATGATCAAAATTGTTATGGGAAATTCCAAAAGATTTGTCAATTTTACCTTTAACCCATCAAAACCTTTTAAACTAAAAGGTTCATTTTTCTTATGAACCATGAACTTATGAGCTTAAGCAAAGTGACTGCTCTGCATTACATTCTGCCAGGGACATTCTTTGATGCACACGATGAAACAACCAAATGGTTGTGAGACTGTCCCCTAGAGCAAGGTCCCACGTGAAAAGGACCTACAGACAAATGCACTCCGTTTCCCTTTGGCCTCAGGCACATGGGGAACACACAGTCTGGATCAGGTATGCTATGCTTGTGTGTTCAATACAGAAGAAATTCATACCTTTTTTATTGTTACCAGGGAAAAAAACCCCATATTCGTCTACAACAGCCTTCTCAGAATTCATTCAAAATTCTACATTCATGAACTCCTACAAAGAAGTTAACTTAAATTTAAAAGCTTGAGGGTCATTAATCCCTCAGCAGTCCGTAACATATTTCATGTTCCATCAAGCACACTGCGAGGCGACTCCTTGGAAGCGTTCTTCAGTTCTGGAGGCTCTTTCACATTCATTATAGGAAATAAGCTCAGCTCTTTAATGACACCAAACAGATCTTTTGTCATTGTGGTTTGGCATGACCCATCTTTAGAAACAACTACTGGAATTACAATCCAGACTATAGTAGCACTATATTTTTAAGGAAACCACAGCCTTACAGAAGACATATCTTCACCATTACAATGTTCAGCATGAAAAGAACCCATGAGGGATATATACCTCTGTAAGAAAAGTGTCAGTGCTCAAAGAGGAAATTCCAATATAAATAAATAAACTGAACATAAAATCTATTACAAGAATTAAAGGCAGTAACCCAGTCTACAACCAGAAATTTGTATAGCAAAAAAATACAGAATTTAATGTTTAAACAGAACGAGTGCATTAAGTTCTCAGAACTACAAAGCAGTTTGGAGTACCAAAACAGACTCCACTCTTCTTCCCAACGGCCAGCATGTGAAAAAGACCAACTTTTTGCAATGTGCCACTAATCACCCTTTAGAGATCTTTTTAAGAGACACCTGCTTCTTCCTTCTTTGGCAATAAACACTCAGCTGATCCAGGGACTGCCAGATAAATCATTTACTGTAAATGCCCCCTCCACATTAACAGCACACACACTCTCTGACGTGCACATATACCTATTAAAATGGAGAGAGCAGCCACTAAGGAGTTTCAACACACAAGCTGTGAGGTGCAGACCTTTGCCCTTCAACCCCAGTCTTCCTAACAGGAACTATCCTCTATCAAGCAGAAACAAGATTCTTTCACCTACCAAATGAAGTCCCAGTCCATGAAAATTTACTTTGCTCATATATGAATTTTAAATAGGTGTAAAGCCATATGAATTATAGCTCATGATATTAAATAAAAATAAAAACTATGTATCTAGCACATAAGCTTTCCTATTGTCTCTCACTGTCAACTGGCAATAATCCAGCCTGACCAGCAGGTAAAAACACTAACTAGTAGGGTTATCTGCAAACAAAAGAACACCAAAGAACTAGTAAGTCATTTTTTCCAGGAATGACTAGTAATTCTGGTCACCCAAACAGCAAAGAGAGAGCTCGTTTTTCTGAAAAACGAGTCCTTTTATAGTCCATTTCTTGTTGGGCATGCAAAAACATGGAGCCCTTTGAAAGTTGTTGACCTTAATGTTTTCTGAATAAACAACTGAACTAGAGAAAAAGCCATTCTTTAGAATATATATAAAAGGCACAATTATGAAAGAATTTTTAAAAGGACATTATCAAGTAAATGTGCTCCAAGTTCCATTTCAGTGTTTTCCTGGAGTGCCTTCCAAACAGACTGGACTTTAAAAGAAACAATTAGCTATCAACCACTCTGAAGCCACTGTTTTGTCAAAATCCTACCGTAGGACAGAAAAGACAAGAAATAACAAAGAAATAGGGTTTTAGTCTGAGCACTGCACTGACACCACTGACGCTGGGTTACTTTCAACAGTACAATTACAAATGCAGTAGAAATAATTTTTCATGTGCACATGAGTAATATGAATATGATACACACATGTAGACTTGAAAACTACACATAAACCAGCCATTTTCAAGCCATGGAGTGTAAAGATGACAGAAACAGTTTTATTTTGAAAGGAGATGAAGGTGGAGTTAGAAAGCAGGAAGGGTAGTACTTGATAGTGTCCTTTCAGAAGGTGGCATTCAATGGCCTTGTTATTGCTGTGTATTTGTTAGTCTTCAGCCTCTTCCCAGATATATTTACAGCATGTCAGTCTGAACATTCCCAGAGCACAGCTCTAAATTTTACTTTAGAGATACAAACATAGAACAGTTAAACATATGTAGTTCTGTTTTAGAAACTGAACTTTTAAAGTTTAGGACTTCTATTGTGCTTCTTTGGCTAAGTCCTATTTAAATATTGGTAACACTTAAAATTCTATAACTCTGCCACTATTCAACAGCTAACAGAAATCTTTGGTGTGTTTAGGTTAAGAATCCATTAGGGTACAAGCTTCAAAATATGAACATTCAGGCAGTTCTGGCCCCTATCCTGCAAACTGCTCAACACTGAAGTAGGTGATTAACAGAATCTAACACCAAAGTATCTGAATACAATCTAAAATGATCCGTGCCACTTAAGAGTTTGTAGAACTGTGATGATAAGAGAGCTTGTCACCACAACTCCCTTGTGCTCAGGTCATTGAATAAATTTAATTTACAGTTACAATAGTACACATAAGCCCAGTTTCCCATTTTAAAGATTCTTTGAGATAATAATTTAAGAACAGGGAAAACTGGGGGAAAATTTAACCCTTAATTCTCATCTTAGTAAGATGGGAATCTTATTATGCAATTCTTATGAGGAATTATGAAGATTATAAAATTACTTCAGATACTTTCTTTGGCATCATATTCACCAAACAAACACAGAATAATTATTTTTAAAGTAGACTTAAAAGAGAAAGTTTGATGAAGTTAAACTATACAAGATTCCATGGTGACACCAGACTTGTAGTTCCAAATGGGTTTTTTTGAAAAAAACCCTTAAGTCTAGTAAAGCAAGAGCTAAAAATAATTAGATATAAAATACTCTCAGAGTTGACTTTGGTTTATAAACACAGTACAAGAAAGTGAGAAACAAAGCAATTTAATTAGCAACTCACAAGAGATTTATAATTACTGATTTTTTAATAGAAATTAAGTGCTGTTCTGGAACAGTCTTTAAATTTCTCCTCTATCACAGATAACCTGAACATGGGCACTAATGGTCCCCCATTAATGTGGGACCCTGATATCATTTATGCTCTAGCAAGGATAAACCATGCCAGTCCTTTGTGACTGTTCATGGATTAAAATGACCTTGCAAATATTCCCATTTCTTTCAAAGTTAGAGTGTGGGATACACTTTAGAAGACACAGAAGATTGAAAAAGCAAGAAAAAATGCCTATTAAAATTATACAGAACTAAGTGTAGAAGATTAGACATTTAGAAGATTAGACCATTGTCTAGATCTTCCCACATTATTCAATATTAAAGATTGAAGAAGAATTAAGAGGCCAAATTTTGGCAGCCTAATTGTACTCAGGGGGATCATCAAACACTTTGTTTAGTGTCTTCATAAATTATCACAAATCACTTTTCAGAAGAACCTAGTGCCTGTGTCCACTGGCTAGGCTCCAGAGTCCAGTCACCTTTAAAATCCTCCAAAAATACCTCAGGTTCAAGGAATATTATATATTAATTTCTGTGTGAAACATAATTCAAAGTTTGTCTTTCATAGCCCTGCCTGACCTCAAAAATTTTCATGAATTTTATACAGACCTTATTATTTTAGAATTATTTCTATTCCACTTAAAACATTAACTCAAAGTGAGATGCAGAAAGGCAAACAAATTTTTAAAATTAATAGCCAGATATGTAATTACATTTTCAGCCACTATCCTTAAAAGATATTTCAGAGCATTATTTTTAAAAGACCACCCATAAGGTTTTTAAAAACTCTCAAAATCACAAGAAACACTCTTTCAGTATGCATCAAAATGTGCCTAAATGTTCAAATATTATGTAAACAAATTGTTTTCCCAAAACTATGCAGAAGACTTAATGAGTCCAAATAAAATATAAAATATAAATCTTAGTTGCCATCTCAGCCTTCTGGTGGCTGCTGGCTTAGTAATTAGGTGGAATGTTATGGTCTGCTCATGAATGTTCAGTGTTTGAAATATTCTGTACAGTAGGAGTTGTATCTAGCCCCAGTAAAGTTCCAAGATATGACTGGTCTCTAGGATCCAACATTTGCTCAGGCCTTACAGGATGAACAATATTTGCAGGCTGTGGAGTCAGGGTGTATTTCTCTAGGAAGGAGAGCTCTGTCGCTCGCTGATAATCCGGCTGCTCCGGCTGGGGGGGAAGGAGGCTATGGGCCTGAGCACTGTGCTGCACCAGCTCTGCTTGGGAGTCTGGCATGGGCACAGGGACCAGAGTCACAGGCACACACACTTCTGTGGATACATTCTGCAGCAAAGTTTTGGCTTCTGATTGATATGCTTTGGACTGTTCCACATACTGTTTAGCCTCAGTTTGGTACACTTTGTCATCAGAGGTGTACTGCACTGGTAATGAGACAAGCTTTTCCTCTGGAGAAGATGCCAGTGCCTCTTCTGCAGCCTTAGATCCATGAACATGATCAATATGATACTTCAGCTTGTCTTTTCGTTTAAATGTTGCATTGCAATGTTGGCAATTAAAAGGTCGAGCATCTGAATGAATAACCATGTGTTTTGTTAATGTCTTCTTAATTCTGAAAGACTGATTACAGATCTGACATTTGTAGGGTTTCTCACCTGTAAAGACAGAGAAGTAACAATCAGTTATTCTGAGCAACCCCAAATCACACCTAAATATGCAAATACCTTCCAGGGATTATGGCATTGAGACATAATATAAAACAATTTTACTGAAAACAAAGAGTGTAAGTTTAGCATCAATTCTGGAATCAAGAGAGTCTTCAGAAGTTTGTTTAGAAGTTATATTGGCATACACGTCTCCTTACATACAATTCTCTCAATACATTGGATTTATGTTAGAATATAAACTAAAAAAGAAAAAAAAAACCAACCAACCAGTCTTTCAACTGTTACGATACTGGGATTAAATGAGTTCAGTTTCTACTTCTATGTATTTCAAAAGGACAATGATTTTCCTAAACATAAGGCAGAAAAAACAAAGTTAAACAGAAAGGACATAACCCTTTCCAAAGGGGGTTCACATCCTTGTTTAGATTACCACTTGAAGAGCAGCAATCTCTGGAGCACAGAAACATTCAGAAAGCCTAAGTAAATTTGGCAAGAACACACACCAGTGAACTGAAGGAGGAGGTGTAGAGAGTGTCCCACAAACCTGACCTGAGCATTAGCAGTATTCCTGCTAAACAGTAGGAGAAAAATATTCAGGAATGGCCAATATAGGAGAATAAATAAAATCTTGCTGCTTTCTCCTACTCTTGTCCTGAATGCTCCACAACCATAATGAATTAAATAACTGAATCAACACTGATGCATAAAAATACATTCCTACGTGTTTCGCGGGTTTGTTGGGGTTTATTTTTACCTGAATGTGTCCTGAAATGCATTTCCAAACTTGATTTCCCTTTAAAAACTTTCTTACAGACTTCACACTGGTGAAATGTTGCTTTGTATCTTTAAAGAAAAAAAAAAGATACTTGATGTTATTTTTTTTTAACCAACTAACAATAAAGCTATGTGCACAGCTCTTTCTGAAATCTTTAACTGCAAAATAACTAAATACAAAACTTTCCAAATTTCCACACTTATGTTCCTATTTTCTGGTACCTACAAACCAATAGGGTCTATTAGATTTTTTCAATATTCAGTCTTATTCTCTTTTGGGATGGCATTTAAGTATTCAAAGAATAAAAGCCACTAAAATTTCTTTTTCAACCCCAAAAATACCCTTAAGTAACATTTTTTTGCCCAACACCCACAAGAAGCTTTTATTGACAGAATCAGGCCATAAATAAGGCTCTAAGAATGGTAGAATTTCTAGGTAGACTGTTGCCTGCCAAGGAAAAAAAAAAGAATAAGCAATGTACTTTACTTTTAAGTCAGACACGTCTTTAATGGCTTCTATGCAACACTAATGAGTACTACCAGCTAAAACACGTAATCTGAAAAACATCTAGGGCTGTTTATTTCAAATATCTAAGAGGTTTATTTTTAGAACTCAAGAATTTTAAAACCGTATTGCATTTTCAAGTTGGAGAGATAACTGAGGTTTCAAAGTTTTTACCTACTTTCAGATCCACTAATCTGCTGCCAGCTTCTAAAATACCTTAAGTGTGGGATAATTCTCACAGTGCTTACATGATGACTAATAATTCAGTCTCAACTAGTCTGCAATGAGAATATTACAGCAAAGCATCAATTTAGAACAACGAGACAGATAATCGACAGATTAAAATCTGATCCTTTTTAATCCTTTTATTTACTTAATTATGCTACAAAGAAAATATCTTGCTTTAATTGTGAAGGCAATTTTCTGACATCCCCTTCAAACTCTAAAAACGATATCCCTCAAGACTGAGGTAACAGGCATGACAAACACACAGAATTCTGCTCACACATGCAAGGCACAACAAAATCAGTTACAGTACAGAAGTATTTATGCAGCTGTAAAAAATCCACACTTACTTCTGCCAAACTTTCTCTCCTAGATGAACACTTTTATAATGAACAGTAAGGTGATCTCGACGGCCAAAACATTTTCCACATTCCTCACACTGATGTGCTTTTTCACCTACAAGGGCAAAAATCAATAAATTCTGGTTAAATCTTCTAGAATTTATTAAATGTCTATGACCTATAACCATGTTCCCAAAGTTCAGCCAATCAAGCTCTCCACACCTTACTCAGAGAAGGATTCTCTCTTACCTAAAAGAAAATTCAGGAAGCATGGTGGGTCTATCAGAGTAAGGATTTTACCACTTGTTATACAGAACTATTCCATATCATTCCTACAAAGAGATTTGTGTTCAAATCAAGAGACACTTCCCCAAATGCCCACTGCATGAGAGGTACAAGTGAATGACTGGGAGTGTACTCTCTTCATTATGACCTGAAATGTGGTATCTTCAGTAATTCAGCTGTTTCAAAAAAGCTCATTGAAACAATCCAATTATTTTCAGCTACCAATTTTTAGGACTTAGAATTACACCACAGTATTTATCTTTTTAATTATCCTAATGTGCATAATTACCTTTTTCTTTTATGCTGCTGTTTAAAAGTATCTTGATGCTTTTTAGTCATCCTGAGATCTTCCACAAAGTGGCACAATATTTCTTCTCATGTAAGTAGGGGTGTGGACAGTCAAAGAATGTAACTTTCTAGAGGGGGAAAAGCAAATAGAGCAGAAAAGAGGATTTTTTTTTTTTTTTGGTACTTGGGAATTTTCAAAGATTTCTTTATTTCATAGCAGACATTATGATTTCAAACACCAGAAAAGAAGCTGTCTTTCAAAATAAAGGCTCAGGAAGTTTAGACTCTGATCACTTTTGCATTTTCATGCTGTCTAGAAAGTATTTTGCCTCCTAGAAGGCCATATTTCCTCTGGATCCTGTTGTGAAAAAGTCACTGGTGAATCTTTGCTCTTACTATACATTTAATAACCTTTCTGCTCTCAGTGCAATGGATTTTTTTTTCTTCCTCCTGATCATCCCCATCTGTTCATAGGGCTAATTTCCTTGCTTTCCATCCTTCTTTCCCGTAAGAGAGACTTCAGAAACACCTCTCTGATGTTCTGACATTAAAGTGATCAGTGTACAAACTTTGACAGAAACCATGACAGCTTCTTCTGTGTTGTGGCAATAATGTTTCACACAGCTGCTATTAAAAAAAAGAAATCTGAACTAATTAAAAAATCCTCCTTTTTCACTTTTGCTTTTTGTATTATTTTTAAAGCAATTCACTGTTACATGTTTTTGACTGTCCCTCAGTATTCTATGTTATTCTGGAGGAAACATTTGGCTTTTAAACACTGAAAACATGTAGGATTAACCCTATTTTAGTAGGCCTTAAAAAGAGCAGCAGGAACTTTTATCAGGCCTAAAGCATTGTGTGTACTGAAAAAGAAAAACTCAAAATCAACTTTTTATTTGGTTGTATTTCAAAATAGTAATTTTGAAGCCAATTTTTAAAGAAAATACCTACCTGAATGTATTTTTTTGTGTTTTGTCAGATGGTCATGCCTAATAAATGTTTTCCCACATTCTTCACATTCATATCTCTTGTCATCATGATGCACTCTTAGATGAAGTCTGCGTATTTAGTCATAAACATAACCATAAAATGCAATTTTGTTAACATAATCTGTATTGCTAATACGATGCAAAATACCAGAAAATGCAGTCTTTAATGCTTCATATGAGTATCAGGAAGTAACTTTCAGCTGAAGTACACCTGAACTGCATTTAGAAAGCAAAAGAGAACTGAGCTGAACTCTCTTATGTGACATTAATTTAGTGGGGTATTTCAGTCCTCTGCTTATTTTCTCTTTGACTAACAAAGATGCAAAAGTTTAAGACGTGCAAGAAACTCAACTTTGATACAAGATTTGTAGGGGATTTTGTTTGTGTTTAAGACACTAATATATTAAAATTGAAATGAATTCTCACATGTTATTAATATATTTATAATATTGAAAGACGTTTAGAATATTTGCTAATGATTTCTAAGTTGGAGTACATCAAACACATCCATTATAAAGAATTATGTCAGTAACATGAATGCATATATATCACCAGACAAGTAAAACAATTAAGCAGTTTGTTTAATAAAAATCTACACCTGTAAGAGCTTCCATGACGAAAACTCTGTCCACAAATACTGCAAAGATGAGGCTTCTCTCCACTGTGAATTCTCAGATGTTCTTTCAAAGTTGTTCTGTTTAACAAAGGCAGTGAATTTTAATTTTAAGCAATGTCCCTGCCACTTTAGAGTGAAGCGTACTATCATTTTCTCAATTTCATTTACTCTGATAGATCACAATATATCCAAATGACTGCATAAATTCAGACATACACACATATACATGCATTCAAAGACAATCTGGCAACCTATTTACTGAACCAATTGGCTTAGAAATAGTATCAGTGAAGAATTACATACTGTTGCAACATAAATTTGGAAAACATACACTAAAGAAAATATGTTTCCAAAAAAAGAACACAGGAACCTTAAGTGAAGTGTATGAGAGGTAAAACTTTCTCAATATATTTGTACTTCGTATCTGATTACCTACAGTTGTCCCTTTATTTTAGAGGTGACCAGAAAATCACATGCTACCAGTGGCTCTGACACTGCCTTTTAATACTCTCATTTATGTTAAAAACTCAAAGCATATTCAACAGCAATCAAAGTATGCTAAATATTTCTCCGCTCTGCTGAAGTCGAAGCAGTCACTCAGCTCCTTACCGTTCCCTGACGGATTTCCCACAGATGAAACACGTCCATTTCCTCTTTCCCCCATGAGTACATTCTATGTGGCGTTTCAGATTCCCTGTGTCATTAAACTGGCGGCCACAAATATCACAAGGAAAAGGCCCTACAAGTAGATAGACACACAGAGTAGGATTGACTGTCAGCTAAACTAAACAAGCCCAGACTGGTTACTTTTGAAAATCCTCATCAATTTAGAAAGCAAAAGTTTTGTCTAACAAATAATTAAAAGCAAGTATTTAGAATTCATAGTCAAAAGCAATGAAGCCCACTTGAAATAAAAATGAATTCCCATTACTGTCACCCATCTAGTTCCTACACAGCAGAAACAATCAGTAGGATAAAAAAGTCTTCAGAATACTTCAGGAGGAAAGAAACAGGTCTTTCAAATTTCAGGAAGAATCTGACTCCATAGCTGAGAATTAATTTAATGCAAAAACGTTTTCAAACAAAGCTAACTTTAATTCTTCTTCCTCCCCAAAATTCTGACTTGTTTAGGTACAATAGAATGCCTCAAAAAGACAGCTGAACAGAAAAGTAAAAATCCAACCAACAAAAAAACTCGCAAACAACTCTCCCACAAAAGTGGAAGAGAGAACTGTAAAAGAAGATGGGGTGGAAACCAGACTGACCAGAACATAAAATGGTGGGGGAAAGTTTTACTTTAAATCTAGTGTTTACATGTCAGAAGGAGGTTTCTATACCGAGATGAAATTTTTCTTGATGTTTCAGTCTTGCAAACCGGGATTTAAAATGCTCTTCACAGTAGGTACATTTGAAGGGTTTATCCTGAGAGTGAAGGATCATATGCTCTTCTAAGTGAGGTCTTCGAGTGAAAGATTTCTTACAAATCTGAAATGATAACACATTTGGTAAAAGATACATCCATTATAACCAGATTCTTTTCCTATTCATGAATTCATAACGGTTTAGTTCATCTGCTCCCTGCACCAATGTAAGATTAAACACATGTTCTTCAAAAGCCAATTTGTAAAGCCTTGCAGTCAACACCAAAACCAACCAGTGTTCTACATACACTGTAGTGGATTGTACTATGTAGATAAGGAAGCAGATCCATGGCAGCCTAAATCAAACTACTGGCACCTCCTGCATTCAGTTACATGTTTCTTCCCAATCCTTCTTTCTCTAGCACTTCCCAGACTCTTTCCATAGAGTGTTTCAACACAGTAACTCAGCAGAAAATAACCTAATAGAAAAAAGCAAATTGCTTTGGCTTGGGTTTGGATGCTGAAACAGCTCAGTTGGACCGTGGTAAAGATTGTTGTAGTATAAGCTACTGTAGAAGCAGGGTCACATCTGTTCCTTTATTTCCTCCGGAAAATTCTCCGACAGGAGGTATTAAAGAGAAAATGCCAAAACCAACAAAGAAATATAACTCAAAATATATTTTAGAACTACAGAACCTTCACAAGCCTAACATTATGTGTGCTTTTTAGTACTGCTTTGGGATTAACCAAAAGCTACATGTTCAAGAATTATTAGTAGTGACTAAAGTAAGCACACAGTACAATTACAGAACTGAATCCACAGCTCAAATTTAGGCATTTAAACCAGGCAGTACAGTTTATCCTCAGGGTCCTACGCTTCAACATAAATCAACAGAGTTCTCACTTATTTCCCTATGAGACTCTTGCTGTTGTTTATGACAGCTCAGCTGAGCACTACCCAACTCCCACACACCAACTCATGTTTCTCATAGCACACATGAATAAGGAAATCAAATGCAGCAGCTTTATCTGCTTAAAAACTGGTTAATATTACATATAGGTGTAAGAAAATCCCATATTTGAACAAAGTGTAACGGCCCTCTTGCTTTTCTTTATTATTAATATCTATTGTTTGTGTTAATTTGCTCATGTTCCTCAAGGATTAAAATATGGCCACCAAATCCTGTTGCTCATGAACAGACTACAGCATAAACCAACAATGTGAATGAATCCTGCAGCTCACATCTGTGGCACCTTTGCCCTCAGAACACACCACACAACCTGAAAACAAAGTCACAGCATAGCACCCGAGGGCTCTGTTCAATGTCCAACTGCTATAAAAGTTGGAATTCGACCTGCTTTTAATTCAAGTCCATTTTCAATGCACACGAGCTGCACAAGAACAGCAGCTTAATTCTTTAAAATTTTCTACTTAACTATTTCCAAGTTAAAAAATAAACCCACAAATCAGGAAGTAGAGTTTATCAAATCATTCACCTGGTAACATACTTTCCCAGAACAAATGTCAACAATGTTACACAATTGATTACCACTATTAAACAGTTTCTTATCTAGTAACAAACAGAATCTGTAACACCTTCACACAATTATAACTTCACCTGGAGGATAACACCCTTTGATGGACCATGTCATAACTCAAACCATGATCCCACCAGCTGCACAATGAGCACTACAAATTCCTACAGCTGACGTCTCCCAAGCTCCTACAGTATGTTTGCAAGTGGAAGTTCCCAAATAAAGCACGGTTAGTAATTATGTTACAGCACCTATCACAGACTTATAGATGGGTATAGACCAGCTTACATAAACAAAACAGGTGGCCCAAAAACCAAAAAGCAAACCAATTCCCTTAAAAAAACAACAACAATAAAACTGCACTTCTGAAACCTTAAAACATTATTTGGTAGCATACACATAGAGAATGGAAATTCTACAAACTCCTTTTTAGAGCAGGTGTAGTTTCACACATATACCTCTCCTGGAGAAAATCAAGGAAAGTATTCAATGAATTTACAACTAGAGATAAATCTAGCACAATTTTACAACTCTGTTGACATGCATATGCAGCTAAATGAGAAAGTGTTTCATATTTAACATATATTTTCCTCACTATTGAGAGATCCTTCCTAAAACAGCATACTTTACGGTCAGTGCTTGATGTATGTAATTAACAGGAGAGCAAATACTGTTTTTAAAGTATTCAAAACACTCAAATCTAATTATCTGTAAACTGATGTATTTGAATAACAGTAATAACTGATCATGAAAAAATACTGCCTCTAACTATTACAGAATTCAAATCGGTGTTATCTATCCGACCAGAGGCTGTACATTCAAAGTTCAGTCCTTAAATCAGCATATAGAGGAAATGCATACCATCACTTACAAAGCATTCTGAGATTTCTCAGAAACACATACCAGATTTTCACTTAAGTTCACAGAACACAGACTCCATATAAAAAAACAAAGGTAGTGAAGGATTACGTACATCACATTTCCAACCTTCACTCTTTGTCTTCTTGATAGAAAGAAATTCTTGTACATTCTCTGGATGAAACCTGGGAGAAAGAGGATGAAGGTAGTCATGGCTTTCTAAGACGAAGATGATCCTAATACAAAATACCTATTTCTAAGCTTTACTTATCCTGAAAGTTAATTACTACACTGGCAGAACAGAATACTGATACTGCAACAATCCTAATGACACAAATAACTGGAAGGCAGTCTTGACTATGGACTCCTGTAGAATCTCATACAACAGTTGATAAGACAGAGAGCAGTTTCAACTTGTGGATATTTACAAGAAGAGAAGAAAAACAACAGCATAAAAATAGCAATACCTTATAATTAGACCTGTCAAAAATTATTTATCTGAAGGAATCTGCAAAGAAATGGTTTAGACACCTATTATCTAAAACTAAAGAAGGTATTTTATTTGAAGGTATTGCCTTCAAATCAAAAGCAGCACAGGTAATTAGTAAGACTGATGTGCTCTGACTGTGCTATCTAATCTGAAAGAGTCAAAATTTATAATAAAAATCTATGACAGAACCCCCACAGAACCACTATTGCTACTTCTTACAGCAGGTTAGGTGACACTGCTAATCCCCACGCCCTTTGAAAAGGTACTTATTTAAAAAAATAGTTATAAAAATAATACAGAATATGCTGTGTTTATAGATACACTTATCCTCACTTCTAAAATGAAAAAAATGCTTCTTCAGAAATGCCAGACACATTAGCTCATACTTGCCTCTTGACATGCTTTGCTAAGGTCTTCTTGCTTGCATGCAGCTTATTGCAGTAGGGACATTTGTGTTCCTTCTTGTGGAAGTCAGTGTCACTGGAGTGTTTCTTTCTGTGCACTGTCAGGTTGGACTTGGTTGAGTATCGCTGGTGACAAATATCACATTCAAAAGGCTTCTCCCCCGTGTGGACACGTGTGTGGCTCTCGTATTTGCCTGGACAGCAAAATGAAATCTCTTAGCATGAACCGTAACAGGTGTCACCTGCAATATGCATGCTTGGGGTTTGTTCTATAATCTCTCATGTAATCAAGCTCTAAGTACCCTCCACACCCATCTAAAGACTCCTACTCATTTACACCACGGAAAACTGCCCAGTGCTGCAATGTGTTTGATCCAAGGTCCCTCCAAACATTTCCATCTCACTGTAAATCTGTGCCAGGCTTATGAGTCACTCTTGTTCAACCCTACAGCACAGTCTGTTCTTAAACACTGCAAGTTACAGTACTATTCTTTCACTACACTGATCATGAAATACCTTTGCAGAATGGTGAACAGCTTTGCAACAAACTGATAATTTTAAGGTACTTTCAAGTAGCAAAAACTGAAAGATAAAGACCTTTGTGCATTATCTGTATTTGGAACCCAACATACCACCATAAACAAAAATACTACTTTCTCATTTCCTTCACACTGCATGTATTCCCTCATTTGCCAATTTTTTTCTGAGGACATAATTCAGTCCTACACTGTGGATACACCCACCTTGAGTCAAGAGCAGGCTTTCTGCTTAGTACTAGATTTTACTTTTGCCTCTGTAGAACATACATATATGCTGCTGTATAGTACTATAAATTCATGAGCTTCTGTAGCTCATAAATTTAACATATAAGGCAATTGTCCATTGTAATACAAGCTTATAAAGAAATACTTTATGTATCACTTGTTATAATGCATGCTTGTCAAGTAGTTTTTGAGCACAGAACTAGAATTCTAAATTAGGAAAGTGCAAAAAGAAAAGGGCTTCCAGTGTGTGCAGAACCAAAATGTCCCATTCCAACCCTAAATACTCACAAGCCATTGATTTCTGCACAGTAGCTGTGCTTTTGCACACCATTCTAATAACCAGAATCCAGAGTAGTGAATGAGTAATAAATATAGTATTTGCAGATTTTTAAAATAATGCACCCAGTTCATTTATTGAAACTGTTTAGCACTATAGATGTAACACCTTAATACACTCAGAAAAAATAGCAGCACACTGGATCAGTGAGATGATCCAGAAATTCTTATGTTTACCCTCTAGGACAGAGAAAAAACTTAGTTTATTTCCCACACAAACAGCACCACCATGAACAAGATCAACCTAACTCACTCTTACCTATTCGGTCAAACTTTTTGTCACACTTGGGACACTGCAGTAGTTTTTTGCTACTGCTTTGAATGATGACTGGAGCTAAGCCTTCAGGAATATTCCCCATTGAGTCAACTGCCTCAGAACCCTCTTCAGCATCATTCTGCTCTTTTTCACTTTGTTCTTCAGATTCTGAATCTTCACCTGACATTTCTTCCTCCTGCCCATCTTCATCCACATTGCACTCACTTTCACTGTCTTCAAATTCACTTCTCTCAGATGTCTCCTTGTCAGAACTGACTTTTTCCAAATTGCTGTCAGAGGCATCACCACTTTCATTGTCACTGATATCAAATTTAGCTGGACATTTACGGCTTCTCGTGGAGCGCCTAGTGGAAAAGCTGGCCTTCTCAACCATTTTTAACCCATGCTTTCTTTCCAGGGAAAGGGAGCGGTGGGCTTTAGCCAAATGATTTTCTAAGGACTTCTTGTAACAGAAACTTCGACCACAAAAAGTGCACTGATGACTATTTAATAGTTTACCTGTCAGTTCACTGAGTGTTTCTACCGGTGTAGGTGCATCAGTTACCACATCAGTCTGTACATTAGAAACACTTTCGTTATTTAGTAACTTCACTGCATCTATGATATCTAAAAATTTGGCTGCTTCCAGCACTAATGGAATTTCATTTTTATACACAAAAAACTCAGAGGTGTAGAGAAACTCAAGCAAATGCTGAAAGACAGAATGAGTTACGTGATCTAATGTGACAACATCAGTGCTTGGATTTTTGCTCAAACAGGCGTGAAAATAACTACTCCCAACAGCCACAACAACTTTGTGAGCACTAAATTCTTTTCCTTCTACAATTATGAGTAAATCACAAAACGATGGATGTTTCTGTCTATCGTCATTTAAGTATTTAAGTAGATTTTTGTTATACTGCAATGAGCTTAGGAGCTTCCTTTGTTCTGGTGATGGTGAAAGTTCTTGGGAAGATTTGAGCTGATCTGCAGGAGCTATTTCTGCAGATTTGGAGACAATTTCTTGTGCACAGTCCACTACAAGAATCTGTTCTGAAGTATCTTTCTCATGGCCAAGATGAACCTTTTCATTTAGACTTGCAGCGAGCCGTCTCCTTTTCTTCATTGCAAAAGTGCAACTTCAGGATCAGGAGCGTCATAGGTGATTAGCAAAGAATTCCTGTGAAGACTTGGTTCTGCTCTGGACCTTAAGAAAACATGCAACAGTAATTTCACACTCTGCTAAAGAATTATGACACAAACTACTCTTAGCACTTAAACGTTACTTGATTTTTTCATTAGTGCTTTCTATATTTCACTCTCAGCTTTATGTATCTGCGCAACGGAGGCTTTTATTAAATCACTAAAATCTCTTCGCCTTTCAGCCCACGGCATAACCTCCTGCGAGCCAGTGAGCAGACACTGCCTATTATTAGCTCTAAGGCGGCGGCTGGGCTGGCTCCGCTCGGCTCCCGGCCGCATTTAGCCGCGCACCACCCCGGGACGGGCGTGCACTGTTGTTATTATTATTACACCGAAGCTCGTTCCCTTTCCGTTTCACCCCAACACGGCAAAGCCACCGCAGCTGCTCCTCGGGCCGGCCCGGCCCCACCCGGCGCCTGGCCGGGCCCTGCCGCGGCTGTCCCCGCCGAGCGGCCGCGCTACCCCGGCCCGGGGCCCATGTGCCGCTGCCTCTGTGCCCCGCCGAGGAGAGTGCCGGGCGGGGCAGGGCCGGCCCGGGCGGGACCGGCGGCACCGAGCGCGGGGGCACCGAGGACGCCGCGGTCCGCCGCGCTTAAAATGGCCGCGCCCGCCCCCTGTCCCGTCCCGCCCCGTGCCGCGCCGCTCCACCGCGCTGCCCCGGCACTGCCCCGTCCCTCGCACCTGCGCGGCGCCGGGCGCTCCCCGGGGCCGCTCGGCCGCCCAACGCCGCTGCCCCCGGTCCGGCCCGCGCCCGCCGCTTCCGGGCCCGCCGCCCGCGTCAGCGGGGTCACGGCGGCGCTTCCGAGCGGGGCGGGGCCGCGGCGGCTGCGCGGGCGGGCCGGGCCTCAGGGGCCCGCAGGGGGCCGCGCCCTCACGGAGCCCGGCCGGAACGCGGCCGCAGGGTAAAAATAGCGAGCGACGAGCGGGGGAGCTCGCTCGAACCAAGCGGGCACTCGGGACGGCCGAGCTGCCGCCGGCTGTGCGCCGTGATACCCCGCAGAGTCTGTCTCCTGGTTTGGAGCAGTGCACACAGGGACTTGTGGAATTCCCGGCTTTCGTGCTTCCCGCAGTTCTGTTCAGTAACACGAGTTCGAATGTGTTTTCTGCTTGAGTATTTTGAAGCACTTGTAAATGGCTGTGAAACCCCCAGTTTCCGTGCTCCCCGATGGCAAAGGAGCAGCCCCGGGGCTGCAGCTCCTCCACAGAGCGAAGGCGCTCTGCCTTCTGCTCATCGCAGCTCCGTCTCGCCCCGCATAACCAATGCCTCTGACAACGTGACACCGAAACAGAGCTTGTTTTCCTGACAGCTTTAGAGAAGGATTAATGCAGGCTTAAGCTTTATTCCATGACATGCATTCTGTATTTATGATCTGTAAATGGATACTGAACAAAGTGTGACACTCAGGCGCTACATTTTTCAATAAAATACTGAAAGTTCTTAAAGCATTTGTTGTCTCCTGAGTGTTGCTGTATCGCCTGTACTTACAGCCCAGCGTTTTCCTTGAAGTCTATAATTATTTAGCGTCGGCTTTCGTTTTGATGTTTTTCGGTTTGTTTTTTCTTTCATTTTTAATAGTATATTGCAATACAATTAATTTGCTAGCAAACTTTCAAATAATATTTTAAGTAGTATTGGTTCTTTCATTCAGTTATTACTTCTGTGGTGAAACAATTGTGTAAATACAAATAGAGCAGTCAAGATTACTATGATTTTCTTGCACTGAAGACAAAAATCTACTTATCTCTGAGCCATCTGCTCTTTTAGGATGTTCCTTGTGCATGCTCAACTTTTATTTCTGTAGAGTCAAACTGTATGTAAACTGTAAAAATAAGATTCTCTATTTGGTATGTTTCTCTGTTGTGATTTTGCATGGAAAAAGAAAGTTCTAGAGCAAGGCACTTTAAGTTTTAAGCTGAGCCTTACATTTCACTTTAATCTGAATAGCAAGCACATAAAAACATCATTAGTGGTTAATTGGCTTCTTGGGTCTTACTGTTTCCATAGCAAATACCCTCATTTGGAAGGTATAAAACTAAGTCCTTCATCAGTTTTTATGGGTGAAATACATAAGGAAAATGCAACCTTGATGAGAACAATTTTGCCAGCAAGTATAACCAAGCTAAGAAAGTGTTCCCTGGAACAGACCTGAGACTTGCATAGTTTCTTCTGTGTTTTTTGGGGGCTTGGAGAAGGGTTTGTTTTTTTTTCCCCTAGATGACTACATGATTTTTTTCTTTAATTGTTGCTGGTATTATTTACTCTTTGTTGAGTACAATGTGGTTTCTTGGCAGTCTACAAAGCATCTACAGCTAATCGCCAAATTGTTAAAGTTCAGCGAGCATTTTGACTAAGCACAAGCCTAGGTAATACTTTTTTTTTGTCTCTTGCTATTTTATGATTCATGAAGGATTTAGTTCAAAGAAAAATCGTACAGTGCTAAGTGATCCATTGCCATGCTTGGCATTGCCTCAATGATTATGCTCTGGAAACAAAATGTCCTTGAAATCTCAGGTCATTACGGTTCTTTCAGCATTAAGTCTTCTGCAGCTGGTACAAAGTACAAGCAGCAGACAAAATTTAACTATATTAATCCCTTTTGTTCCAATGCTTATTCGTACTATATTTTCTTGCCTGTTATTGGAGTACCCCACATAGATTGAAAAAGCTGACCGTTAATTAAAGACAGCATCAATCAAAAAATAACCACTTGCTCACCTGTGTTGAGACTACAGAACTGGTAAATGCAGCTGCTTAGATTTGTTCAGGAAAACAGTATGTTTCTCAAATAAATAGCTTTGAATTGTTGGAAATTAGGAATTAGCTTTGTGCAAGAAGTTTTGGTGTTGGAGGAGGTGGTTTCATTTTGAAATACTTGTTCTGCAGCTCAAAATCTTTACTTCTGAGCTATAGTGAAACTAGAAATGACAGACACTTGAATCAAGTACTATTTATACAATAAGTAGATAGGGAATCAACTCTTAAGTATTTAGCTGCCAACTAAACAGAAATAAAATTACATAAAAATAGCATGCAAGTTTTAATGCCTGGCTGAGTTCAGTTTATTCCCAATATATTCCTTAAGAGCTGATCACTGTAAGCACCCAGTTATAAATCTAGTAGCACATACATTCACATCCTCTTCCAAACAGCTGCCTTTACTTTGGCCACAACATTTTTGCTAAGGTGAATGTCTCTCTCTCTAGGAATTTTATAGCTAATTTGCCATGGGTTCACGGTGCATGACACTGCTGAAACATGACCCCTGCTGTCATTCTTCCTTTTTGCATCCCAGATGTGTCAGTGATGGGTGGGACCTAGGAAAGAGCCCACAAAGCCTATACTTCCTCTAGTCTGAGATTTTTCTGTATTTTATTGCCAATCACCACATACACACAAATGTTTTAAATTAGGCTGTGAAATGAAAGGGTTATAAGATTGCCTAGAGACTCCAAGTTTTCTAGCCAACAGTGTTGAATAAAGTATGTTGCTGGAACCATTGCCAAGAAATTCTTTCACGTAGGCCATGAAAAGACCACCCCGGTCTCTCAATTCAGGGCTCTGGGGCACTAATCAGCTGGAGGCTGGTTGTGCTATTATGGATGTTTGACATGTGAATCATGTTGATCAGGCTTCTCCCCTTGTCTCCTCTCTGAAATGCAGTAAGTGAAACATGGAGAGAGAGAGGTCAGATCCACTCTGTATCAGCTTGCCTCATTCCTTATGGGAAGTTTAGTGCAGGGAAGGGTGGACACTGCCTCTGCTTGGGTTTTGTTCTCTGGAGTGTTCTGTAAGCAGACATGGAATGAATAACAATGATCTTGGCCATTGTCATCTTTTTCCAGATTCATACAGGGTGGAAGTTGCGGAGAGCTGTATGGCTACAGTCTCCACAGAACAGATTTCCTCATGGAATGCTAATCCACTGCAGCTCTGAGGTGGAATCAGCAGGGCACAGGAACAAGACACTCCCTGCTGTCACCATAAAGCAGAAGTGCTGGATTTGATAACTCTCAACTCAGTACTAAACCATAGGTGCACTGCATTGCCTTCACACTTTGAAAAAGATGGCAACTGAAGTAATCCTTGGGCAGGGAGAAATAGGCCATGTGCTATAGGTGCCTGCTCCACCCCATCCACTAGTGCCTGGGAGCTCAGGAGAAAGGAGGGAGGGCAAGGGGAAAGCTGAACCAGAAAAACACTGGATGAAGTATCTGTCTGCCATCTACTGATGTAAGTATTAAACAGTGCTACAAAATTACTGAAAATGAAAGCTGTACCCCCTGCCTGAAGCCGTGTAAAGAAGAAACAAGGCCTTAACATACTTATTTGATGTTGATTTAGGTGATGATTTCAAGTGAGCACACTAAGCCTCTTGCAGTAATACACCGCTAGCATCAAAGAGGTATTTTCCTTTAAACAAAGCAAGAACTGGGGAGAAATGAAATCTCTTTTATTAGTTCAGCTGGTGTCTGTCACCACTGGAACTAAAAACAGTGCCTCAGCTTTGGGAATGCGACCTTAAGAAGGCTTGATATGCCCAAAATTATCTTTATTTTTCCATCCATATCAGCTGGCTAGTAAAAGGTATTGAGTCTCCCAATAAATCTTGTCTTATTTGCCTTAGACCATTGTAACTGCAACAATACTATCAATTTTTCAAGTAAACCAAGCATAACCAGACTTTCCTGTACAGAAATAATCTCGGTTCTCAAAAATATATTATGAAAATGTGTAGAGTAAACAGTTTGAAAAGGTTTCTCTGTGTCTTAAATTGCTGCATTTCCATTGAACTGCCTGGTGAGAGACCCATAAAGCTGCCAGAGCACCCTGAGTGCTGAGGCCCTGGTACAAGACAAGAATTCCAGTCATGGAGGGTAGCAGGGAGCTGATGTCACTGTCACTTTTTTCAGTCAACCAGAAACCAATTATCCCTGGCTGACAGGCCGAATTAAATCACAGGGTAAAAGGAGATGCCAGCTATCCTCCCCTAGATTGGGTAATTGGAGCTTTATTACAGTCAGATCTGGTGCTGTTTGTTGGGCCACAGAGGACACCTGAGAGCCATTCTGGTCTGTCTGTCTGTCTCTCTCCATCCTTTCCATAAGCATTAATGTATTTTTAATCCCTAAGAAAAGTAGTAATATATACAATAGTAATGGATACTTCTATCTATCCAAATTTATAGAGAGTGTGAAGTTAGGAGTTCTGCCATGGAAGGCCTCAGGTGACAGCTTTTTACTGATTTATACTTAAGATCCCAGGTTTTTTTATCTAGTGCTCTTGCAAGGATATAGAAAGTTTTCCGCTTACACTTCTTTGGAACTGAAGAGCATGTTTGACATGGGCTGATGTACTGAGGGGATGCCTAGTTCACTTTATGGGCTGTTTGGAGCTGAAGAAATGAGGCACTAAGGTGTCAAAGTCAATTCTTGCTCAGGTTAGTTGTCACCCTCCAAGGTCTTAAAAAATGCGCTGCTTGCAATGACACAAGGAAGAGGTACTGAACAAAGTAGTTCATTATATTACCACATTTAAAAGCTTCTTAAATTGCCCAGTAGAAAGCAGAATTCAGTACACAGGTTAAGATACACCTATACGTGCAGGTAGAAACCTGTGTGTACAATGTGCTCAGTAATTTTTATTTAAGAGAAAAAAAACCATTTGCTATTGAAGACTTTTCAGAAATAGAGTGTAATGCATAGAAGTTTCTGAATGGGGTAAAAAAATTGGAAGGCTGATGATGGTAATTCATTGGAAGTTTAGCACATGAAGCTGACAAATTACCAGCAGCTATCAAACCTTTGTGCCTTCAGATAATATCTGCTGTGTAATTATAAGGACAGCTAGAAGCACTTGAAGCAGATAGGTCTATCAGCTCAGTGTTTATCAAGGCTTCCCAGAGCCGTTCTCCTTCCCTTTGTGATGGACCTTGACATGGTTACAGTTGTCAGGGAATCAAACTCCATCTCTCTGCTAGAGAGGCAGGGTACTTCAAGGTGTAGGAGGAGACTAAAATGCTACTCTGCACCCTCCTGAATCACTGTCCATATAATTTGTGGATGGTATTTGTTTTGAATTATGAAGTCAAAGTATGTGTAATCTACAATACATTTTTCCTCAAAGACACACAATTGCAGAAACTGAAGGATGCTCTAGCGTTAGATGAGCATTTAACTCTCCTTGTTAATTTTTCTGAATTTACATATTGTATGATACATTGCCCATTTACTCAGAGTCAGGATAAAAGGCTGCAGTTATGAAGCTTACAAGTCTTGTGTAACTATGCTCACTGTTAGAAACAAACATTACATAATGAAAGCATTTTATCTGTTTCTGGGGCAATACTATAGTGTGAGAATTTCAGGACCCTAATTTATTTTAGCTGACATTCATTATCTGTTTTCTTAATTACATTTGAATAGTAATGACAACATTTTCCTAAGGAAATATAATTAGATTCTGATATCAAGAGGCAGACTACAAGTCAATTAATTAGGCTTTGAGGCCACTATAAAAAACCCTGACTAAGATAAACTTGCTTCCAGTAAAAAAGCACTTTGGAACATGCACTGTGCAAGCACATAACACAGAGGAAAATGTCTTCACTAAAAAAAAAAAAAAGGAAATGCAGAATTAATTCTGCTTTGTTAGCAATTCAATACACATAAACAGCCAACCTGTGGAAGAAATTGCTACAGGAAACTTACTTTGAAAGAATGATATTAACTAAAATAAAAAAACTAACAACAATTAAATAGTTACTGAGTTAGTAAAATGTCTGTATAAAAGTGGTAGCAGCAGAAGAACTTCTTGCAGTCATTCCAAAGTAAACATAACACTATGAAATAATCCTATAACAATTGCTCTGTAGCAATGACCTTCCCAAATGAAAAAAATTACCAAACCAACTTGCTGCCTGGGGTATCACTGGAGCTAAACCCATTTCAGTGAATTTCAGTACATTATGATTGGTTGTACATGTCTCTTTTGATGTAGTTTGTTGCTATCCCAAGATTAATGTTATTTAAGTTTGGAAAGAAGTATGCATTTCTAATGAAAACAGCTGAGGGGGAGAACTGGCTTGCAAATTAGACACAGAGAAAGAAGTACAAAACCTCACTCCCTTCTCAAAGGCTTCAAAAATTTTTGGACAGCTCTACTTCAAAGACCAGGTGGTTAAGAGAGACCACTATCTAACTCTGAATTTCTTCTCAGTGTTTGGAAAAGAGCCCTTACATTTAAGTGGCACACAGTACAAAACAATTGCACTTACTTTTGCTCATGACAAACGTGAGTGGATAAATTCACCTCTTATTATTGCTAGAGAACATGTCAAATTTGCATCAGTTTGGCCAGATGCAAAGTTTTTCCTTCCTGTCTTGAATTACACCTATTTTCAGGATCGCTGTGGCTTCTGACACATAGAGGAATATGGTCCTAAAGAAATGCCAAACTGTTAGAGAGTCACACTGGGTGAGCACAAATCATGCAGTCTACTGGACTCCTTATTTCCATAGCTTCTAGTGGAGGGAAGAGCAAATACAGTACCTCCTGCATGCCCAGCCTTCAGAAAGTTAATTCCATTCCTTGAACAGTTAGCCAGTTTTGATTGCCGTGTCATAATGGACTTTGATATAATTCTTGTGGGTTTTTTGTTTCCCGTCTTATTTAAAGACAGTGTTATACAAGGACATGTTGTATGAATCTACTTCATCAAATGAATACTGAAGTCTGACTTTGCTGCTGCAGGAGTAGAGGGGGTCAAGGTTAACACAGCTCGTGTTTATCCATTCTTCAGCAGTCAGATGCTGCCAGAGACTGTTTCATTCACTCCAATTAATCTTCTTTAAAGAGAATGAGCTGTATGAGCTGTGTCTTTAGACTACAGCTCATTTAGCAACTTGCAGGGCCACATTTCTGAAAGAGCTCAGCATTTGCTGTTCTTCAGGCATGTGAGTTGTCCCCGTAGGTTTAGCTGGGGACTAAAAGTCTTCCAAAAGTGCTGTGGGGATGTTAAGCTGCTCATCACTCTCTCACAGCAGTGGGTAAGATCCTCAGCTCTGAGTGCAGTTGAAAGCTAAGAAGAAATCTTACCCTGCCAGCGTGCTGCTGTGGGGATTTCTTGTTTGCTACAGTGCTTCAAGTTCAGCATATTGAAAGATCTCAGGTTGCCCACACATGAAAATTAAGATGCAGTTCAGAAACAAACCACCTGGTGATTTGAGGGGCTTTCTGGATACTTGAAGAATGTAAGTCAATAACATCTGCTCCTTCTCTCTTTCACATCCAACATGATGCTCAGAGGTCAAACTGTGCCAGTTCCATCCAGGGGGTGTTTTCCTTTTGCTGGTGTGGGAACATGGTGACATCACATACATCATCATCACTGAGGTCAGTATCACCACCAGCGGTTGAAAAAGGTGAGAGATAATCTAAATCAGCACAAGTTTGGAAGCCAGAATATTTCATTTTACCTTGTGAACAATGTAATTCAAACTGACAAACTTTCAGGATTTAGTTCAGTACAAAACTGCAGCCTTTGAGAAAGGCATTGGCATTAAGATGAATGCTGTCTTACCCAATCTTAGCAGCAACTTGAAATCCCTTTGGGGCACCTACCGCTGCTTATTGTTCCCATAATATTATCTAATACTTTAACACAGAGGCCAAGATTTCCAAGAGGAATTTAATGCTTGCCAGGATCCACACTGAGACACTTCAGAGATGCCTATGGGGAAACTTTGCTTTGCCCTTCCTGGTAGTCACATCCTTAAACTGAAAACCTGCAAATCCAGGAGATCCAAATTGTCAGATGCTTTTCAAGACCTTGTCACCCTCAGTATACAATGACAGAATACAGAAAAGGGAAAAAAATATAAGGGATATTAGAGATCATGAAAAATTAAGCAACTTCTTTATTTGCCTGTTACAAATGTTACTTTTTGAGTATTATGATGTTGCATATTTTAGTACTCAAAATTATTTATCACTGCAAGTACAGTGAAGCAAAAACAGGGAAAGAAATAGTTTCCTGTCCCTCAGCCGAGTGCTTGGTCTGTGAAACCAACTGTGTTGTCACCTTTCTCTGTTTGCAAAAACCAAAATTCAAACGACAGTTTTAGAGGGATCTCCTTCCCAGCTTCTCCATATGAATTTAATTATCGCCCTGCCCTGTCCCTAGGACAATTACAGTATTTACCACAAGTAAAATGTTTACACACAAAGTGTGCAATAAAATCAAGCATATTTGGTTATTAATCCTGCCTTCCTGATTCTTGCTCTTTCTCTTCCTCTACACTGTAGCCTGCTGGAATTGTTGGGCCTGAATTCCTTCTAAAACCACTTTGTATTGATCAGACGAAATCATGCTACAAACCTATGTAAATCTTTTCCAAATACCTTTGAGACCATGGCTTACCTATACAACTGTTTCCTCCGTAACAGATAGGATTTTCAATTTAATTCCAATACTTTTATGTTTAGGTCTTTCTGGTTTGTAGTATGAGTTATCTCACTCTGAAGGAAATTAAAAAGGAGAATTAGAAGAGGATTTGTAAGATTGTAACGTCTAGTCTGCTGAAGTGAAAAGCGTGGAGGGAAAAATAAATGCACAACCAATTTAGATGTTAATATATCAGTGCTTTTGTAAAAACATCATTTGCCTCATTTTCTCAAGCACTCCTATAACCTTGGCACTCACAGGAAGCTTATTGGTACAGACAGAAACTTCCTGATTAGATGGTTCATTAGCAGCAAGCTGCAGAATACTAATTGCCAATTTTCATCTGCATTGACAAGGCCTGACCTAGCATTCATTTGATTGAAATTGCTTCCCTGGTGATGCCTCTTGATTTCCTGCTACCTGGTCCCTGCTTCCCAGCCAGACACAATGCAATAAAACCATGTTATTTCACAAAAATTCATCAAAGATAAGAATAAGTGAATCACACACATTATTGACTTCTGCAGGTCCCAGAGGAATCCTGTCGTACCTTACACAGACACTTTGTTTTGCCTACCTAAGTGTAAAATACTCAGGAGAGACTTCATATAAAAGCCAAACCAGCTTAAACTCCTTGCCAGAAATGCAGGCATTTGGACAGCCTGCATCTTAACTAGGTCCTGACCATGAGCAAGTATGAAGTGCTAGCCAACACTGCTTGAAGTGTGTCTAGTTGAAAATATACTTGGGAGTGAAGGCTGGGTTATTGCTCCCACCATTTCTATCACATCCAAAATTAGATATATCTGAGCAAATCAGCTTGACACTCCTGTAATATTTGGTTAAATTTATATTTTAGGTTGGCAGATCGAGATCCCTCATTACTTAGTAGGGAAGTGGCTACCACGAGAATCAAAAAGGTAGTCAAAATTTTAAAATATATATTACATTTAAGGGAGCAATATGCTTGGCAGACCTTGCAAAATTATTTTGCTTTTTCAGATAAAGCCTTTCCGTTTCATAAAATCATTAGAAATCTGAAAATGGGCAGAACTGGAAGCTCATGCTCTGCTGCTTTACTCCAGTAGAGAAAGAAATAAAAAGAGTAAAGCAAGAGTTCAAAGTCCCAAATATTGGTCCACCCTAATAAAAAGGAAAAGAAAGCTCAAAAGGAGTAAATTTATAGACTAAGGAGTTACATATAGTCATAAAACATTTGTCTGTGGAAAAGTATGGGCCAAAGGAGATTCCAGTTCTCTCTTGCCCAGGTCTCCTGTGGGTGGTTAACTTTGCAAGTGTTGCAGAAAATCAGTGTACAGGGTTGTTCTTTCTAAGGAGCCTAATTAAAATGCAAATAGCTCTATAGTGGTTTTGTTAATGAGGTAAGCAACTTCCTCTTAAAATACAACTCTCTATCTACAAGACTTTTTAGCTATCCCTTATTCATGTTGGTTTATCCCTTGCCTTGGTTTGTCCATTCATAATTACCCAAATTTTGCTACAACAAGCAAAAGAAAAAAAATTATCTGTGAGTTGTTATTGAAGAGGTGGATCAAGTACCATAAACAGGAAGATGATCTGGATTATTTGGTCAGGTCCATTGTTCTAGGCAACTCCATCACCCTGAGTTTACAATAAATACTTCAGAATGTATTTGAATGCCCAGACCGTGATATCAGACCAGAGTGACTTCATGCTCTAATGCTCCACAGTTTTTCATAAATGAAGCTCTCCCATTGGTGAACAGGGAACACCAGTGAAATTTGGAATCCTAATTTCATCTCTGATGAAATTCAACAAGAGCTTAAGAGAAGATGTACACAAGCAGCACCATCAAATACTGGTAAGAAAATCAAAGACTCTAGGGAAAAACAGGGACTATTTTACAAATAGAGGCTTTCTGCATTAGGTATGCAAAACTGGGGACTGAGCTAATATAGGCTGGAGTTTGTGCAGGGAATCTAATGCTCTATTCAGAGAATCACAGGAATATATGGTGAGAAGGGACCACCTGCTCAAAGCACATCTAGTCTGAGCAGGTTGCAAAGAGCCACTGTCCAGCTGAGTTCTGCTTATCCAAAACCTCACCAGGGCAAGTGTTATCTTTAGCTCAGTCACTCTTCCACTCTTCCATGAAATCACTCACCTGTTCCTGACTATTACCAGAGCCTTATTTGCCAGTGAACAAAGGGATTTAATAAAAGCTTCAGGTTAGCATCAGGCATTTTGTAAACTCACATCTTCCACTTGCAACATAATTTTACACTTTACATTAATTACTTAACTGTTCTAATTTCTCTTCATTTTGTAGTTGAAACTAAAACTACCAAAACATTTTACAGACTGGAAAAGAAGTATCAATTACTTAGGAAAATCACCTGTAAATATATTTGACCTAGAAAGCACAGGATGGCATCAATAAAAATTGCACTTTAAATTGAAGCAACAGTGAATAATCAGAAATCATGCCTAGCAGTGAGAGGCAGAATTAATTAGTACTGCTGTCATCTGAAAATTGAAAACACTGCTTATATCAGGAAGCAAAAGATGCTAGATAATAAAATTTGTTGGACAGAGTTGCAATAAAATGTTTTAGAAGAGATGACACTGACAAGAGTAGTCTGATATCTCACCACTCTGTCATTATTGCACGGAAGCAATCAGAACAAAAAGGCAGCACTTAAGTGAAAGCAGATATCAACACAAACCTATTTTTCCTGAGAAAATGGCATAGGCTCTGACTTTTGTGACTGCAGAATCTCATCAAAGCTGTACTGAGAAAGCATAGAAATTACATTTAGATGCTATAATGTTTCACTGCGTACAAATTATATCCATGCAGAAATTCGAACCTCCTCCTGTAGGCAACTTCAAGGAATTAGGGCAGTGATAATTTAGTTTATTCCCCATTAAATTCTGGTATATGAATAGCTCATGAAGAAGATGAAACATATGAAAAAAGGCATTGGGAAATGCAGAGCTAAGTTTCAAACAGGTTGAAAAATCAGCTCTTTTGGCTATTCTGAAAGTAATTACATTATAATAACTTTCCAAAGACCTAAGATGTGTTTATATATTTGCTGTATGTTTTGTAACTACCACAGAGTTACATGGAAGAGTATTTAATTCCAATCTCAACATATGTGTTGACACAATACATTTATGCTCTCAGACTGGTAGCATATCCTCATGTCTGAGAACTTCTAAGTTTGCTTGGAGTACAGATTTTACATGTACTTGTGTATTTTTCAGAAAAATACCCAGATTTAATAGATGTGACTGTTTTCTTGCAGTACTTATATTACTTGGGATTCAAAACTTTGTATTTGCTTAAATTTGTATTTGTATTTGCTCAAATCTTTTTGAATACTTACAGGATTTCTTTTTAAAATTGACTGGCATATGAATCCAGAAAATGTTGTTTTAAGTAAGCTATAAAGTGACAAATTTAAATAATAATGCACTTAAAACAGGCAATCAACACTGAGCTAAACTGCATAATTCAGCCCAATAAAAGAATTCCCAGATGACAGAGTGGTATTTTCATGCTCACGTTGTAATGATTATATATCTTACTAGATAATTTCAAACAGAAACAAAGTAGACAGATGGCAAGGAGAGGAAAACATCCAAACAACTGTAAATGTAAACATAAAAGAAAGTGGATTACAAAAAGTAAAAGAGCTGAAAACTACAATTAGCCATTTAATTATATTTAAATGGATAGTTATCTAAATACTTTCCACTAGGAGCCCTGTTCATCATCATGTTCATAGGCCATGCTGTTTGGTGAGGAAATCCAGCCCAGGTTGCCATCAGAGAGATCAGAGCTGGTGAAAGGAGTAGGGAGCCTCAGGGGAGTGGGAGGGTGGAGGCTGCCTGCGAAGCAGACAGTAGAGCTGCTTGAACTGCTGGTGCCAGGAGAAGAGAAAGAGGGTCTGGAAAGGTGTGCCACAAGGTCAGCAGTGCGTTAGTGCAGCTGCACATGAATGAGATGGAAGAGAAGGAGGAGCTTTGCAGCAGGAGAAATTTTAAAAGGTTCACTGAGTATAAAGAGTGTATGTGAAAGTACCAACCTACTATAGACAGCTTTAGTGAATTCATGTTGGCATCAACAGTTTGCCTTCAGCATATGCTTGACTTTCAGCTTGTACTTCATTCTGTTAAGTGGACATGTAAAGTTAAACTCATTATTAAAGGCTTCCTGAACCAGGGATTAAGATTCTGCTGAAGTGGGGAGGACAAACACAACACCAAATGTATTGAGTGCTACCTGTTTGACAGTAGCATAATGACCAAGCAGATTTTTCAGGCTGTTCCTGGGCTTGGGAATGCCTGGATTGTCACTGAGGCATGGAGGGCAAGTGTCAAGGGCCAGGGGCTGGGAGGATTGGTAGAGGTGAAGGTGGTGGAAAGAGGACATTCACTGCCAACAGGCAGTTCATCTCTGTCTTGGCCTCAGAGCTGGAATGGTGCTGTGGCAGTCATTGCTATGGCACAGCTCCTCCACAGTGGACACACCAACTGGGTGTGTGAGGTGCCAGAGGGCCAGAGCTTGCATGGATCATGGTATGAATACAGCTCCTGGGTATGAATACAGCTGCTGTCTGCCCTCACTTTCCCTTCTTCTAGAGCAGGACAAGGATTTTAGTATCTGTGAACAAAGTTTTGATCCGTGGATGAGGCACTATACACTGAGAGAGCTTTGGGCACAAACAGACCCTGCCTGTGCCATGCAGCAGTGAGGAGCTGCCGTGGCAGCTGGGGAAGACTCCCCGAGGACGAGCAGACTGAGGACACTTGCGCCAGCCACGGCTGTTTAACACCAGCCCTGGCTAAACACAAATGGAATCTGTCCCCTGCCCCCATCCCCTTTTCTTACCGATCCTGCTATGACGCCTCCTGCTCCTCTAAGTGCCTGGCTCCTCCATGAGCAGTTCAAGATTATAACACAACCTGATGAAGCTCAGAGGTCCTGTGCCAGCTGCCAGGAGGGTGCTTTCTAGTGAATCCAGTGTGAACAATAACAACGAAACAGAAAAATAATACTGAGGAAGAGAACAGGCTAATACCTAACTACTAAAAAGACTGAGAACGGGCATGTTTCATCTTTTCACTTCATGTGCTAAAGGTGTAAGATACAGAAGGGACTCAGAAAGCAGCGTTTGTGAGCTGACTGTGCAAGAAGGTGTTTGCAGTGTGAACTGGGAGGAGTGCCGTGCAGCGGGGCTTTGGTGGAGGATAACGAGTGCCGCGGCTGCGGTGCGCGGGCAGCCAGGCAGAGCGCATCACTCGCTCCCCAGCACACCGCCGGGGAGAGAGAGACTCCGCTCCAGCTCCCGGACAAATCTGCACCGGGTTTGAAAAATCGCTGGGACCTGCCGAAGTGAAACCTTAACAAGCACCACTGCCTTTGGGATCAAAGTGTGCAGGTTGGCAGGGAGCAGGCTGATGGGGGGCACGGGCAAAAGATGGCTCGTAGGGCGCTGGGCGCCCTGGGTGTGCCCTTAGCTTCAGACATGAGGAGAAAGCAGTGAGGATCAGCACGAGCCCTTTGGACAACAGGCAACTCAGCGGAGGATGTCCTATCAAGATGAATATGGCTCATTCAAGAATTAACTCTCTACTCATCTTCTACCTCGGTTTTTTGCTGCTCATCCATTTAAAAAGTAAGATTTGCACTTTTTCTTATTGTTCTGACATGTCCTCTGGGGAGATGGTTAGACATGCACTTCCAGCAGAAAGCTTGTGTTGTCAGGAGGCTTTAAAAATTTGATGGAGATGCCAAAAAGATTTAGTCTTTGAAACTAAGTTTTCAACGAGTTTGAAACTCGTTGCTTGATAGCTTTCCTGATCTCCTTGCTTTAACTTTTTTTTTTTTTTTTTAAATAAGGAATGAAAGCATTTTGTTGCTTTGCTCATTCAAATTTTTCTGCTAAAACTGTACCTATACTTTAAAGTCTGCTTTTTGATACCACTCATTCAGTAAATCTAAACCTTTCTAGTTGAAATCTAGACTAATTTATCCTCTGCTAAAACTGCTCATGTTACATTTTTAGTAGTATTGCTTTATTATATACTATATACTATATATATTAATATATATTATATATATTTTTAATTACAGCCCCTAGAGAGAGCGGTTATTAAACAACTGTGATGTACTTGATGTTGTAAATATATCCACTATGAGAGAGCACAAAAGTCCAGCTACTTTTATAGAAAAAAAATGTTCTCGGCAAACTTCCACATAAACAGAAGTGTGCAAAATAGTGGAAGTCACAATGGGTTTCCTTGATAATTGTGTCAGATGGCTGAGAGTAAATACAAGCCAAGGAGGCTAAATGGCCTCAGCTGGTGAGGCTGCTGTGTGTGTAGGAAAAGCAGCAGCTCTCGAACATGTTTAAAATGAAGATCTGCGGGATGTGTGCCTGAGGAGGCTGTTTGATTTGTGTCTGTTGCATGTGAATAGCAATAACACAAAGCTTTGAGCAGCTGCCATTAAACAAGAAGACTTGGCATTAGCGTACAGTGTTGTGTAATCTGGGTCACCTTCTGTTGCTGCATCACTCAAATTGTTACTTGGACAGTTTACAGCCCAACATAAATTAAAGACTAAAAAGCAAACAGATGCAGTTTGATCGACCAGCACTGAAAAAAAAAAATCCCACACTTGAAGATAAGAGAAAAATACAGAATGTCTTAGAAATATTATTTTGTTCTAGTAATTTTCTTTTTGGGGATGTACTGATGTGAATTAGGAAGCTGAAACAGTCTTTCTGAATAAACTCACAACAGGATATATTCTAAAAAAAAAAAAAAAAAAAAAGAGAGAAAAAAGGGGAGACTGGATCTTTCACAAAGCAATTTTTAAAGTCTACATACTGTAGGATGAACAATCAGAAAGTCTCTGACAGAGTCAGTTATCTAGGTTAAAAAAAGTAATAGGAGTAGTGTTAGTTAAGAAAATTTCATTCATACCTGAGGCAGGCAAATCAGAACAAAATATAAAAGCTTTGGGAAAGGGAATTAAAAGCTAAGTTCTTATAAATTAAGAAGGTCACATTAAAAACTTCATCACAAAGAAAATATTGCTAGAAAGTAAACAAGAAAAAGGCCCCCAATAATCAGTTTAAAGAAAAAAGATAAATACAAGTTTTGTCTTTCATCTCGGGTGGGCTCTGCTCAAAGCAGAATGCCAAGGGAGAGAAAAGTAATTGTATGTCATTTTCTGCCTTTTCCTTAGCCCAGTGAACTGGGATGACATCTCAGATGTGGCATGGGTTTTCTCTGGGTTATGGCTGTATGGGCAGTCTCAAGCAAGGGGCTTTTCAGGCTTGGAGAAGTCTCTCAGGTAGAACTGTGGCTGCTGCAAAATGATGTGATACAAATTGATATCCCAGGATGGAGCAGCTGCATCGGGAGCCAGAATCAGCCACAGGACCAGATCTCTGTCTATCAGTGCTGTGCATTTAATGATCTTGACAGGTATTTTCTCTTTAGAAAGTTTGTGCACCATTTGAAACTGCTAACAGTTTCTGTTAATGAAAACGTAACTGTGAACAGATAAGACAGGAATAGAAGCACAATAATTGACTGCAATTACTTTTCTACTTAAAAGTTAAAGCTGAGAAAGACCAAGACAGAAAAGCTGATGATAAAATGGAACAGAGGTGATTGATGATATTTATAAAAGTTGTATCAGCCGTTATGTTATTAAAATTAGTTTCCTGGACTTGTCTTCCCCCAAAGGATTCCAATCTTAGGTCCAGCTTAAAGGCAGGATGTTCCTTATAATTATTTATTCTAAACAATTTGGAAAATAAATAGTATTTAGAAGCCATGAACTCTGTATGCAAGCATTCAATACAAGTTGGATTTATATGGCATTTTGCGAACATAATTTGTTTCAACAAATCATACCAAATGAGATACTTACAGAAGATTAATGAGGGGACACCCAGAGATGGTGAGCTCTGTATGAGGGACCATGAATCCTTACGTACAACAGCTGACAGGAAGAGTGTCCCAAAACCAGAACAATATTGGTAACTCATTGCTGCCATGCTACTGTCTAACAGGAATTACAAGCATGAAACTGGGGGCAGAGAGTTGCTTATGAAATAGAGGAAGAGAAATTCTGACAAATGTAGGTATATTTACATATCAATTTTAGAAGTGATTCTCTCTGAAGCCATGTTCAGAATCTTTTAATTCAATATCCAAGTACCAATATTTTCTTTTTAATTAAATATCCAATTGCTGATATTTTCTTTTTTTTAACAAGTTTTACAATGGATCACTACTGCAAAATTGTCTTCCTTTTGGCAAAAATTCAGAAAAATAGTATTTTAAGGTCAGAACTTGTTGTTGTGCATGCCCTATTTCTGAAAGTGTTCAAGGCCTGGTCTAATGGAAGGTGCCCCTGCCCACAGCAGGTGCCTTCAAACTAGACGATCTTTAAGGTCTTTTCCAACCCAAACCGTTCTGTGATTCTATTTTTCTCCATTTTAGTGACTTCATGACTGTTCAGCAGAGCTGAAAAAAGTTATTATTTACTTCATAATAAGTGCTTCATAAATTGTTCAAATGTTCATAAATTAAGAATGGAAATTCATTTGGGATTGCTGTTACTGTGAGCAAAATACTTGAGCTTTACTTGCAGCCTTTTTTCACTCCTCTGAGATGCTGTCAATGTGAAATTTTTCCCTGTGGACAAGAACTCCTAATTTCCCACAACTATTCCCATTACTCACGAAACTTCTAATTACTGCTTAATTACTGCGTTAGGAATAAAGCTGTGCTTATGAAGAGATTTGTGGTTTTGCTCACACTGCTCATCCCTCATGCACACTCGGATGATGTAGGGAGCTTTCCAGCGAAGTCTTGTTAGTGTGGTTTGATGAGTTCAGAGCCCGTGATGAGTTCAGCGCTTCGGCAGCTCCTCATTAGCCCTCTGAGGAGCAGAGCCTGTCAGAGCTGCACTCAGCAGCCTCTGAGCACAGGCACCAGCAGCCTGCAGCTCTGCCTCCCTCCTGGCTGTCACACATTGCATCTGGAGCACAGCAAAAATGGAATGTCCTTCAGATGGCTGCCATCATCTTCAGGAAGCTAAAAGCAACAGCTTCTACACCCAGCTGTAATGGTGCTGGGTTGGGGCTTTTTTCCTTTTCATTTATATATTTTATTATGGATCATATCTCAATTTCTGGAATGAAATGAAATCTTAAGAATGAAAACTAGTAGCCCTGCAACTTTTAAAAAAGGCAGTCACTTCTGCAAGATAAATGTGCAAAAGTGACATTAAGAACGTCCCAACAGCACCTGGTTTTGAGCCTCTGAATTCAAATCCTTGCAAGGCATCCTTGGGGTACCACACCTGCCATTCCAAGAGCAGAGCAAGGATGCCAGGTTACAGACCCCCTCTCTGCTGTGTGCTCTGTGACATGGGACTGTTACCAGTGAGAACCTCAGGAGGCTAAACATTTTCCCACATCCCGTTCAGTCATTCAGAAATTACAGTGCGAGGAATCAGCATCTTCAAAAATTTAGCCTTCAGATGACAGTGATTTGGCAATACAGGATAAAGCACTGAATGATGTATTCATGGTCACAGGACAAAAAGGGAATTCTGCAGCAAGGACACTGATCAATCTCTGCAAGCAGGTGTTGTTTGTGAGTAATTACCTATTAGGAAAGAGTGTGATGGGAAAGAAAAGAGGTTGTGCAAAAGGGTGTTTTATCATTCATGCTTCACCAGCAGCACAGACCCCAAATGGATGTTGAAACACTGATAAGTGTTATCTTGTATCCATGATAATGTTCTGGAGAAACAGATGCTGGAATGTTAAAGCCTTTCATAGAAACAGAGGATATATTCCTGATTTTTAATATATAGATAAACCTTTCAAAGATGTCCCCACACAAAGTTTACATATCTATCTGTCTATCTATTTATCTATCTGACTGTCTGTCTGTCTGTCTATCCATCCATCCATCCATCCACAGTTTTTTGTTCTCCCTGTGTTACTTTTGATAAACCTAAAGCACCTAGGGGAGCCTTTTCCTTGTGCAAATCTCTATACCTTTTCCTCTCTGCAAGAGGAAGCTCAGGAAAAAGAAAAAAAACAACCCAGTGCTGTTTAGAGAATGCTCAAATTTTGATGGCCAAATTGGGTACTTCCCCACTGAAAAGTTACAGGGAAAGGCAAATATTTCGCTGTTATGTGTTGACAGTAAAATGACATGTAAGACACTGGAGAGTAATCAAACCTCAGTTCAGTACTGGCTGTATCCAGTTTTGAGTGCTGCTGTGAGCAAGAGAGAGGCAATTAGGAAAATGCTGGAAAGGGACAGCAAAAATAGAAAGACATTTAGAAAGATGTGCCCTCTGAGAAAGGGTCACAGGAAGAGAAGCCTGAGGGAAGACATGATTACAGTCATACCTCCACAAAACAGGATGGCAATCAGGGATGGTGATGAGATCAGTGGCTCCCTGTGACCTCTAGAAGGGCAGGCTCTGTAAAATAATAGATCCCACATACATCAGGAAAGATTTGTGTGACCCTTCCCAACTGAAGGATAATTAAGACTCTATATCAGAAGTTTGTAATGAATGGGTTAGATGGGTATCTGCCAGAGGTTGTCTAGACTGCTGTCTCCCAGCTGGTGTCACACAGGCAGTCAGCAGCACCTTGGGGGTGACCTGTGAAGATGTCAGGGGACAGAGCCCCAGAGAGGCACAGGTGGGCACTGCCCCAAGGGCTGTGGTGGCACTGAGGCTCCAGGGCAGCTCAGGCACAGCTCTTGGGCAGGGTGAGCAGATGGCTTCCTTCCCTTCCCTTCTGCACAAGTGGGGATTATCTGCTGTGCAAAACAAAGGCAGCCCTGAACCCAGCCCTCTGTGTTGCAGAAACAACAGAATTGTTGCCTAAATCTCAATGAGAAAATAATTTACTCTCACTCTTTGAGACATCAAGTACCTGCTCTTATTTTTTCGTAGCCTAGACTTAAAATAAGCACTTTGGCTATCAAAGTCACTCATTACAATGAGGATAGCACCTCATGCTGGAGACCGTGTAGTTTGATTTCTGGCTTTTGGAGTAAAATCACTTCTATTTTTACTTGCATTTTGAATATATTTGGTATGTTGGCAGTATGATGCAAGAAAATGTAATTAATGAATGGATTATCAATATCAAAATTTCCATTGTCAGAAACGTGAAAAGCAATGAAAATAAGGGGTTGCCTGATGAACCTAAATTTTACTGCCAGCTTCTCACTTCATACAAAAAGACAATGCAAAACTGGAACTTAGAGCACAAAAACAAGCAGCAGTAGATTCCTAGGAAACAGTTCTAGCTGGTCATTCTGGATACAGTACAACAAATTAACATTGGAGTAGGAGTCTTCATTCTGCTTAATCTAAGAGAAGTTTAACATTTTATTTTGATGGCAGCAAAAATCACTTACTTATAAAATATCAATGTTTAAAAATATATATATATATCTCCAGCCAGCTGCAAAGCAATAAATAAATATGTCTTAGTCCATGTTACTTAACTCTCTCTAATAAATAAATTAGAGAAATAGCAACATAAGTGCCTTTGTTCCTGCCTACAGGGATTAGCAGCCAAAGACCTCCCAGGGATACTTCTGCTTTGGGGTTTATTTTTATAATTCACATCCCAGCATTGAGAAAAACCTTTTAGACAATGCCTCAATCTCTAGGCAACCTTGAGTATTCCCCTTGCTCTTTGTGGTGGTCCAAAAAAGGAAAAAAGGTGCTGATATTTGCATTTTTCTAAGGGAAGTCTTTAAACCTAATTGACTCATCTAGAGTCACGGACAGTAGGCAGCAAGGAGATAAGTGATACCTATTACTTTCTAGATTGATATTACAGGGTAATTTCTTGTTTTTAAGGACTGACATGTTTTATCAGTTCTTCACTGCACTTCTCTATTTCCTCAGCCGTTCCCAGTGCCATATTGTACGAAAGCCGTCTAACACCAGCAAACAGCAAAAAAACCCGGCAGCCCAGATAAACCCTTTCCCAATGAGATTCTTGTGTTTACTTTATATTGATTATGTCTTACTCACCCATAAAATGGGTCAAGAGGAAGCTGCTTCCATCCTTTGACACAGACTGCAGCTGACAGGGCCTCTCGGCGGCACCACGCAGCTGCCGCTGCAGCTCTCCAGAGCTCCTCCAGGCCCAGCACAGCAGCCTCTCCAGGCATCAACAAAGCAAGGCTGCTGCAACTCCAGGGTTAGGGCAGCTTCTGCCTGCCTGCAATCTTATCAGCGGGGACAGAAAGCAGAATATTTCAAGGGCTAAATATTTCTGTGGGTAGAAAAGGGGCATGGGCTGCTAACCTGTTACAGTGTCCCCTCTCCGGCAGCTGAGGATCAGGGCACTTGCCTGGTGCAACCTTCTGTGCTGGGAAATGCTGTGCCTCAGTAATTGTGGCCTGGGTGGATGCTGGGGGGCAAGGGGACAAACTCCTTGCTTTTTTTACTACTCTTGCTTGCCTGCCCAAGGCTGAGCATGCTGGCAGCCTAGTCCCTTAAAGCTTTCCTTGAATAATGAGACAGACAAAGCATCTTTAACTGCATTAGTCAGGGGGTTTGCAGACAGGACAGATTCCTTCAAAGTGCCCTCAGTCACAGTGATTGAGATCAAGGCTGTGGGTAAACAAACAAAACTTTTTACCCTTCCCTTAGTGCTCAGCCATGGACACAATGGCCTGACAGTTGCTTTGCTGAGGTTTCTGAGAGGTACAACTGTGTTCCTGTACTGTGGTACTACCAAAGTCTGACTCTGGTAGATTTTCTTTCTGTCCTCTGAAATAAAGGCCAGAGATGCTCTAATTCACATTTAGACTGCCAGGGAGACTATAGGCAGCATAAGAGGCAGCATACACTGGCCACACTCTTCCCTTGACAGTTCCTGTTCTCCCTCACTGGGGTTTCCAACAGGGATGGGATGATACAGAACTGTATCATTAGCTGTTTCTCCTACATGGAGGGCCCTAGCTCTGAATTTGACTGTGACACATTTATTTCTTTATTTGAATGTGAGCTAGAGGGCTTTGAAAACAACATAATTTGACAGGAAGCCAAAGCAAGAACTCAGAAAGACAGACAGTCATCAGTCTGCAAGGATCCCAGCAACTGCAATTTCAGTAACCTTCACTGACAGATTACTCACAGCAGGGAACCCAAAACTCTGACTGTAATAAAGTAGCCTTGAAAAGACATCTGTATACAGCAGGAGCTTCAGAGGTGTTTAGCTCAGCTTTGTGGCAATTTGTAGATACTTCAAAAGCAGCTGTGATTGCACTCCTGGTATGGCAAACCATCCCTGAACCCCAACACAGTGAGTGTCCACATGGCTGAAAGAAGAGATCAGGCTCTGTTATCTGCACTGAGGAGTCTGCAGTGTAACTCACCACCCTCCCAACAGCTGGAAAGAGAGCCCTGAGAGTGTGTCTTAATGAATACACATCACCTGGCTGCTCCTTGGGCATCAGCCACCTCTGTTGCAGGAAGGGTACAGCTGTGCTGGCTGTAAGAAGGGCAAAAACACTACTGAGGTCTGACGCGGTGTAAAGAAATCCTAACTGTGCCTGGTCATCTCCAACAGCCCCCTACCTTCCTTTGACAGAGAGAGAAGGCACCAATCTTGTAAAATAAGCAAACAGAGGCTGCATAACAAGAGAAATGTGCAACGCCAGTGAGAAGCAGCCAGAGAATGACACTGATGGATCAGAGATTGCATCAGAGCTATTAAGTGGGATGGAAATGTGCAAGACGCTTGTAGGATCTTCTTTTCCCTGTTCAATCTTACAAGAATTCTGAAAGTGAGCCTCCACTGATGCCTACCAGAAAATGTAGGAAAATATGAAAAATGTGTTTGTGGGAATGATAATCCAAGCCTTTTTGATCCCTGTCTGTACATGTATTTGGAGCAGAATGCAAATAGGTACCTCTGCAATGCAACTGCCGAAAGCAAATATCTGGCCATCATTTTGTAGGACTCGCCAATCCAAGCTTTCTAGCTAAACCCATCCCTTCTCTCTCATTAAATACAGCTGACATTTGTAATTCAATTTGTAATACTAATGGTACAGAACATTTTGCAAGCCTCAGTCCATGTAAAAATGCCCTCTGTTTGATATAACAAGAACTATCTGTTCTGTTTTCTCTTGAGTATGTCTTAAATGTCTGATCCAATTTAGTCTAACATTTTCCCATTTTGGAGCTCGTGGAAAAGTGCAAGAAGAATAAAGTTACTAAAATCCATTGCCATTTTCACATTCAAAAGGCTGTTTCCAAAGAACATTGTGTTTCCCAAAAAAAACCAAGTAGGCATCTTAGAACTTCCACCATGTTCCACAGTAGTGAAGGGACAAGACCTTGAGGTGTGGGGAGCAGAAATTTAATGGAATTAAACAGGACAAGGAAGAATTGCATTGACCATCTTTGAAGGATCTGTATATAAAAATCTTCCTAGCAAACAGACTGACCTAATGATCTAACAAGTGACAGAAAGGAGTATAAAAGAGACAAATGCAGTTTTCTGCTCACAGCAGAACAAAATCAGATCTACTATCAGATCAAATCACTTCCATTACAGCCTAAAACCCATAAATACTCCTACATTCTTCATTTTGTTTGGGGAATTGCCCATCAGGTTCATAGATTCAAGCAGGCACTTTGTGTTCCCAGTGATCTCTCTGAGTGTTCTCACTGCCCAGGGACCAGGAAAATATCCTACAGTGGCCCTCCTGTATCTCCAGCCAACACCTCTGAGCTGGCAATGATTTTGCTGCAGCAACACAGGCATATGTAGTACATGATTCTGCTATTCCACAAGGAAATTTGAGCAGAGTTGATTTCAGTTTCATGTATTCTGGTTTTTCTTCCTGAGTCATTTCAGTGAAGATGTTGCTATGTTCTGTGCAGTGAGGACCAGCATGGCTTTGCTAATGAAACCAAGAAATCAGAGGTTGTAATCAAGCGTGGTTTCTTTTCTAGGAGATGGAGAATGATGTTTTGAGATATTTGAGATTTTGGTATTGAGACTTTGATTGGCTGGAAACAATGACTCTGTTATATTCCAGCTCTTAAAACTAGACTTTGAGGGAACTGCATTCTTCATTACTACTAGGAGCAAATGGAGACTGTTACTACACTTTACAGAGATTTTTGTGCAAAAGGTTTGCAGCAGCAGAAATGTGTTTGCATCCTGAATTGCATAATTTCTTCATTGGACTAACAAAGAAGCATGTTCTAGGGGGAACTCACACAGCAACCTGCCAACACTCTCTCATTGTGCTTCAGTTTCAGACCTATTGTGTCAGCATTTCTACAGACAGGGGAACCCTTTCCTTACTTTTATTAGCAGAACTGCAAACACCCACAGAGCTGAGAGATGGATTTTCCTGTCTTTTAAACCTGATTATCTTGTATGCCAGGGCTCTGAATCAGCCTGAAGAATTCTGGGTCTTCATGGGTGACTGCTTCTTTTCTGCAATCCCCGATGAGCACCAGCACTTCCATTAACCACAGGCATGGGGTTACACATGCTTACAGTAAACCTGGCTTTCCAAAAGTGAGAAATTTGTACTAAATCGTTGCAGAAAGTTCCGAGAAGTAGTCACATCATAGGCAATGGGTGCTGAGCTTTCTGCTCTAGTTGATGCAGTGGTTTGAACTAGATAATCACCAATAGTCCCTTCCAACCCTTTCTGTTCCATGTGAATCATTTGCATTTTAGCTGAGCCCATTACACCAATGCTGGTAAAGCAGCCACCTCAGGGAGTGTATCAGAATTGCTGTCCCACCAATTCTGGAACATTTATTATCATTCAGTTACAAAAGGTCATTAGAGTTTGTTGGAAGCTGGTTAGTGACAGGAAAAACTGTGAAGTGGAAAGTAGGAGGAAAGAGGCTGCAATGTATATTTCAGACTCCTTTTGAAAACAAAACAAACCAAAACAAAAAATCAGTTACTAGATTCATTGGAAAAAAAAAAAACCAACCCAAAACCAAAGAAAAAGTCTCCACTGTGTTACCACTGTCATGCAGACTCTGTTACTATCTCTTCAGGACCCCCTGCAAAGTAGCAGGAATGTGAACATGGCCCTGAATAAGACCCCAAGCTCAGAAATGTCTCCAGACATCAAGGATGAAAACAGTCAACAGAGAGGAAACTCCTATGTGCAGAACAGAGCTTGAATTCTGTAACGTATGTTCAGCCACCACAGGGACATCTGTAAAACTTGTCACTTGCTTTTAAAAAAGGTCTAGTGTTTTTAAGATCTTGACCTGGAGGAGAGGTCCAGTGATCCAGCCTTTCAAACTGCAGTCATGCCCTATTCCAGCTATTACATGCCTCATTTTTGTTAATCTTCTCTAATTAGTTCTGCTTCTCAAGTGAAGTCTTGGAATCTAACACTTTTCTGTGCTAATACCAAGGGCTCTGCTTTCATCTCAAGGTCAGCCCAGCATTTCACCTTGTAAAACTCATTTGTCCTCCTAGCACTTACACTTGTACATCGAGCTTGAGTTTAGACATCCGTTTAGACTCTCTCAAAGACATTTGCTGACTTTAAAGTTACCCTTAAAGGTGTGGTCGTGGCCAAAGCCAGCAGAGTCATGCAAGTGTGGAGGAACAGATTTCTTTTAGGTTCTTTCTCTTCCTTGCAAATGTGCAGAGAAAATTGCTCCCAAGAAAATAATTTCAGCTTTTTCCCTGGGAGGTGTTTTGCATGTTTTACAACACATAAGCAGATTGGCCTCAGAGCCTGCAAGGAGGCACTTGACGGTTTTATAGGTGAGAATGCTGAGCTGAGAAGGGCAAGGTGAATACCTTGCTTGCAGTGAGAGAGTTGTGAACAATCCGAGTGATCTCCATGTTCAAATCATTAAATTTATATCTTGTGTTTCTCACTTCATATGTTATACATGCACACTAATATAGATATGTATTAGGGGGAGGACACACATACAGCCTTCCATATTTTTGTTGTACCTGAGAGATCTGTAATATGGCAAGCATTTATTTTTTAAAAATGGCATTATTGTTAATTCACTCTCATAACAAAGGGAGGCAGGTTTTTATGTGCAATTTCTTTTGCTAACTGTAAGAATTTATATATCACATCTTTCATTTGATGACCCTTAGCTGTCCCTTTTGAAGGGATCAAGTCACTCAGAGCCCTTCCTCTGTGAGGGCTGGAGAGATCCAGCAGTTACTAGGGGCACATGATGGCTGAGGTGTGAACACTAATGGGAGGAGGCACCTGAGCCCCAGGCAAGAAGCAACACACTCTTCTCCAGCTGATGCTCAATCCAAAATGGCAGACTATTTTCAGGTTAAAAAACCTTAACTGGGCAAGGGGGAAAAGTCAGCCTGCAGTGATATATAACCTAGAGTCCAATCAGTTTAAACAGCTTCCTTTGAGCCTCGCTGCTGCAGCTGGGGATAAAATTTGCAGTTCATCTAAATGGGTCACCCAATCTTGATGCTTTTATATTTAATGCTGTCATGAATTGCAAATAAGCATAGCACAGCAACAGGATAATGGTAGAAAAGCAAGCATTTTTAGGGTTCAGTTATTTCATATGCAAAAATAAAGAAAATCTGTTAAATATTCAACCTGGTTCCTTAAGATAAATTATAATAGATATGTAAATGCAATATGTGGAAAATACTTGGCCTTTTCAATTTTGAATAGTTAACACATAATTCTTGTATCTGAAAATACTAGCCCTGAAATATTTTGTGGAGTTTATGAACTATTTACGAGTTCTTTTGTCTTAAACCTCTCCACTGGGATTTATAAACTCATTTCTAAATCATCAATAACAGGATATTTATTTTTCCAGAACTGCAATTATACTGACCAATGTCCATCTAACCCCTCTTATATCTGATTACCCTGACGTCCAGAAACAGGACAAAAATAGTAGAAAACCCTTTCATTCTCCCCACCTCTAAGGTTGAGGAGGAAAGAACAGCACGTGCACAAAGACTAAACTCACAGACTTGGTGCAAGACCAGTGCCTAATTTTAAAACCTGAAAACTGTTCTAAAGGTTAGCAACCCAATCTGCAGGAGCCTTCAGTAGAGATGCACTGCATTTCAGGGCTTTGGTGCCAGAATTGAGTTCCAGATGAGCTGTAGGTCTGTATTTCGTTCGTCTTTATGACAATGTGTCACCTTTCCAAGGATATTTCAGGAAAAAAACCACACTGTGGAGGTAAATTGTGCCTTAACTCTGCACTGATTTGGGCACAGGACACTCAGCACCTTTCAGTGCTGACCATCAGTGGGCCACAAGCAGAGGTCTTGTCTCATGACACCCAATAAAGTGTCTTGCAATCACATCAAGTGGGACAAACCTGCACCTTCCCCTATGTGGGCAATGCAGTATCTTTCCTTACTGAGGAATACTGCTTAGAAAGAGAAAAAAAGTACTAGGGAGCATCATCTAGGAGATGATATGGGACAAGAGTTATGGACAAAAGACATCCTCACAAACTGCTTTTCTAAGTTCTTCTTTAGCTCCAAGTTGTCATTCAGACATGTTCATAGTGCAGTAACTTAATTACCTCCACTTTACTCTCTCTCGCTCAGCGCATGGTGACAATGGTTTTATCATGGAAATATTTTCTCTACAGAGCACTCTGAGTACTGACAGCTCTTTTCTCTTTACCTCCTTCACACTGTCACCCTTCTATATTTGCCTTGACACTGTCTTCACATTGTCTTGACATTGTTCTGACAGTTAAGAAAACTCAATCACTGCAGCAAACAGCCATGACAATGTGGAGAAGAAAAAGGAAGAGTGTTATTAAAATTGTTGAGGAACTCTGAAGATTTACAGGCTAGTGAAGACTAGATTTTGCTTTTTCCAAACCATATTCCTAGTGAGTTTTTAATAAAAAACTGCTTTATGAAAGTCTTCAGCCAAGGCTGGCAAAAGTCATCTCAAAGAAGTCAGTTGGCAGTTATGGATTCTGTACCTGAAATTCAGATATTCCTAAATAACAATCCCTCTCACTGCCATGAGTTCAGGAACATTATGAGAGCTACTTCAGCCCATCTCCTGAATTACTGGGAAATGCTGACTTTTGGGACTCTCCAGATTCACTTTCCCCCAGGTATGCCATTCAAACTGGGATCCCTTTTGGGGGCAACCAGAAGAGAAAAGTGGCCACAGAAAGAAGAAATCAGGTTAGCTGGAGCTTTAGCTCCCTTTGCTAATAATAAAATAGAATTTTGTTTTGTTGGTTCACAAATTAGAAGCCTAGAAAGAAAGCCTCACTCCCTAACAATAAGTCTGACAAATGCCAAGTGTTGAGTTAACAAGTAATGAATGCACATATGCAAATTAATGCTCACCTGGTTAATTTTACGGCTAATTTCATACATTTAGTCATGATGCCCAAAGCACAGGTAAGACGAAAACAGAACAGAGGCACAATTAGCCTAAAGAGTCAAGACAGAAACAATATGTTTCCATTTATCCAGAGAGAAAATTAAGCTTTAAATGCTTGTGCCTGAATTCGCTTGATGAAGCATGGGCTTGATGCAATTAAGAAAAATGGCACAAAGAAAAGGTCTCCACATAAGAGCAAACACTTTTGAACTATAGATTACAGCATTTATTCGAAATGCTGTACTGGATGGTGAAACTCCAACTGACCTGGCAGGCTGAACGACAAACATTTTGGTGCCTCCTTCCTATGCTTTTATGTCTACATGCTCCCTTTATTATTAATGGAATAATATTTGCTACAGTAGGCTACCATGGTCAAATCAATACCACAGTGCCTTGAAAAGACACCACAGCTGAACCTCTAATTAAGTACAATATTTTGTTCCTTTTAAATGAGACACTATTTGAGGAGTAGAGTAACAGTGCCTTGTTCTGCTTAAGGTATCTATAATTAATAACACCAATGATCAAAGGAAATGTGATCCTAAGAGGAAATGGCTTTTGAGGATCCCTAGGTATTAAATACTGAGAACTTCTCAGTCTGTTCTGCAGTCTCTCAATACACTATGTTTTGTGGTGCCCTTTGGGATCATAAAACAAGCCCCATCATAGATCTCTGCAAAAAAATGCTCCCAGCAAGATAGTCACTAGATATTTATCATTTATTCATTATTGCCATGAAATTTTTCTTAATTTTTTTTCCTGGCCAGACCCTTACTGTCACACAGATCTCATTTATTTATTTAGCATAATTTAATATAAAGCAGGACAGGACGCTGCCCTGTAATGTGCCCTGTACTGGTAAGTCTGGACTGGTAATGTGAGGAAGGTCCCTTCCCCCAAAACAGGGAATTCTTTTTGTTTTTACATCATTGTATGGCACCAAAGTTTCTTCAGATAGAGTAAGCACCTGGATGTCAAGCTGTGGAGGATTCAGTTCCCTCCTCCCACTTGCTGGTCTTACCTCCCCCTGCCCAGCCACCACCCCACCAACACCCAGAGCTCTCCCTGTGTCTTTAGAGCAGATTTGTGCCACACAAAACTCCTTTGTCACTGCAACAGGATGGCTAAATGTTGTATCCAGGGGAACAGCAGGTCAGAGCATCCTTGTTGTCCTCTGGACCATGCCATGGAGTGAGAGCACTTCAGCTCCGGAGGTGTCTGTGTTGCCCCTTGTGCCCTGGGCTACAATTACCGTGGGCTCACTCACCAGCCACACAAAGCTGCTCTAACTTCCCATCCCTGCCCTGGAAATTCAAATCTGCTTTGGATCAGGCCTCAGAGGAAGACCAGGAGAATGAATGGCAAAAAAATCTAAGGTGGGGAAGTGAGACCTGGGAAAGGAAGGAGAGATGAGGAGTCAGATCTACCCCTTACATACATTGAATAAACAGAGGAAATAAAGGAGATTATTAATGGGAAAACAGAAATTAAAAAAGCCTTCAAGAAATTACTCTACTATACTGATTACTACTGGTGAACGTTGATTTATGAGTAATATTAATTTTTTTATTATTTTACTGGAAAAAATGGTATTGATCTAATTCTGATAAAGGCTTCCTGGATACCTCTTCATTTACAGCAGAAATTTGATGCCCTAGTGGCAGATGTTTTTATTTTAAAACACACCATCACATTAAGCTTTAACAATTTGACTTATGTAAGGCTTATTTCTTAGCATATTCCCTAAGGAATGTTCCTGGGCATACCCTGATGCTAGTAAATATTCTGGTTTTGTCTTACTTCTACAACAAAAAATCTTTTAAAAGGTTTAAGAGAAAGGTACCCCTAATTATATGGTGGGTTCTCAATACCTACTTTTACTCTTCCTTTGGATCATTCACTCCTCCTCAGTGCTTCTGAGCTTGCTCTGCAAATAAAAGATGGTAAAAACATGAAACAAAACCGTTCTTGCTCTGTTACAAGTCAGTAGAGATTTTAGGATGCTACAGCACAGTCTGCAGGTCAGGAAAGCCACCACAGATTTTGTGTCAGAGCCATAACTGTGCTCACTTTCACGGGTCACTAAAACCAGTGTTCCAAGGGCCAGCCCTCTGCACAGTTCACATGAAAATATCCTTCTGCTGTGCCTGGGACTGATTTTTGTCTGTGGGAAATCAGTGAGGGCAACTTGTGCAGGTCAGGATCCCATCATTGCTCTTCCCCAACCTCAGTGTCATGCCCTTGGCCCTGTGGGCAGCTGCCCTCAGCACAGGGCTCAGCAGGACAGCTGAGGAAATTCGGGTAGCGCCAGCTCCCTGTGAGACTCTGCCTGCCCCAAAACACTGGAGCTGCGACTTTCCCCAAGCAGTCTTGAAATCCCAGTTGGTAATTAGTTCATGCAGAGCTAATTGTAGGTGATTGCTATTGAAAGTAATTTAGTGTATAACAGAACGGGCTGGAATGTGAACTCTTCCACAAAGGTCATGCTAGAAAAGCATGGCCTTGCTTTCTCTGTACTTAGTGCACATTGTAGCCACACTGAAGCTTCCTTCTGAGTCCAGGGGAATTTAAATCACAGTGCACTGGATTTCCAGCCACATAATGCTGATCTTCTCAGGGTTGATTAGTTGTTTTAGTTTTTTTTTTTTACATCTGGGAAGCCAGGAGAAGCAGCATCATGACTTTGATATGAGAGTACTGTTACAAAGCATGGAACTGAAACGGTGGGAGAAAAGGACTATGCATTCAGCAAGCCTGGAGAGACAGCAGGCACTGCAGTGGCTATGGACAGCAGTGTGCTGCTGCTCTAAAGCTGGAGTTTATCTTGCTCTTCTGCTGCATTTTGGTGTCATCAGCAACATCTAGTCCTAAGCTGTGTCACTGAGAACCTGCTGAAGGCAATCTCAACCTCTGCACACATCAGAACATGGTTTTGCACCCAGAGAGTTTTAAACAGCTGCCCTGTGTTACAGGCTATGATGCATTCCTAACAGTCTGAGCTTTAAGTTTCTCCAGTTATGAGTCACAGAAAGAAATCACACCTGGGTCAGCATTACAGACATTTGAGGCTACATTTTAAAATTGCAGAACCTTTATGTGCCACTGTATCATCAGAATCACTGCTTCATGCTCTTTTCATAATAAAAACAGGAAAGAAGTAATGAAGGGCAGAACCACAAATAAAAGAGACAGGAGAGGATACCTTATAATGGCTTTCAAAGGCAAACACAACACACGGACCCAGAATCTGGACTTGAAGCCGATTTTGTACACAGATTTTAACCCCTCTACTGGAGGGATTCTTAGCAGCATTTGGCAGCATTTCTGAGTGCCTTTTCTCTCCTGTGCTAGTGGTTGAGCACAGGGGTAGCTTGGCTGCTCTCATGTTCTGATCTAAACCAAACCTCAGCACTGTAAGTCAGCAGGAGCTGGTCTACATCTGGGGCAGCATCCCTGGGCTCAGCCAAGCCCTCTGCTCCTTCCTGAGGCTGAATTCAGGAGCAGCCAGGAGCTCAGTGGGAGCTGGAAGGCTCTGTTTTACACAAAGTGTCTTAAACACTTTCCAGACTCCAGAGAAGCTGTGAGACCTTGTGTCTCTCCAGGTGAGATTTGGCCTCTTCAAGAGACAAACTGCTCCTTTGCTCCCTATTTCCCACAATTTAGGATTCACTCAAAAGCAGGAGCAACTGGATTTTGCCCAAACTCACAAACTGACAGTTTTATGCTGTGTTACTCCCTCTGTGTTCCTGAAAATCCCCCTATTGATGCAGAGAAGGAGACCATGCTTTGGTCTTTCAGCAAACCTTTCTAGCTCTGGCACCATTTCCCTTGTTAGTTCACTTCCCAGGTGTCCATTTCAGCCTTCCTCCTTAGCACAGCTGCAAACACAGCTGGTATCTTCTCAACTGCTAGCACTGCTTTCATCTTTCCTCTTCCCCAGCACCCCTGGCACCCCTCAGTGTGTTCTGATATTGGCATTAGAAATGGCAGATTATGTTTCCAATAATTTCACAAGGCTTGATGTAGGTGCATGTAGCTTTCGGGAGCAAGGCAGGAGCAACACCTTTCACAAAAGCACCACGAATTCACCCATCCAAACAAGTCCATCTAGGCGTGCTGAGAAACCTCACTAAGGGCAAACCAGGATAACATTTTAAAGTGTAAGACATAATTCACACCCCTAACTAAACCACTGAGGTTTCTTCTCTTTATTTTTGCAAAACCTTTCATCTCACAGGGGAGGTTTTTGCACACGTGGTTCTGTGTCCTGAGTTACCTGCTGAGGATGTCCCCAGCTTTAATGAAGCCTTAAGAGCAGTTTAGGCGAGAAAGGTATTGATTGAAGCCTTGGGACAGACATCTAACCCACTAAATTACATCTTTCCTGTAAGCAATCAAGCTTATTACCTAAATAAAATTGCTTCAGATTTTGAGCACAGTAAATTTTCTATGTTCTTTGCCTGTGAAGAGCTGATAGAAAGGCAAGTTTGAAGCTGGCCCACAGGCTCCTACTACCGTGTATTGCAGCTGTTGCTCACCTGTGAATTTATCTCCCATGTCCCTGTGTGGAGGAGTCATGTTCTGTACTATGAAGAATAAATTCTACTGTGTGAACTCAACTAAAAAAAAAAAATCAGCACTTCTACAGGGAGAAGGAGTACTTCATTACACTCATGTTTTTATTCTTCTGCAGACTTTGAAGATAAGAATGAGGACAAATATAATTTTGATATCAACTCTTAAAAGGGAGAGTTATATTCACATAGAGTGTGTAGAGTAGGAGGAGTGTGTAGAGTGTGTAGAAATCAGTTCAGTTTCTACATTCAGTGTCCACATCCTTTACTGTGATGGATACCAGCTGCCTCCTGGCCTGATCAGCCACTGCTCTACATCTTAGACAAACAAAAATATCTGTGCACAGTAAAAGCAGGATGATCACAATGCACTACCACCTTAAACTGCTGTGCTGTCGTAGCAAACATAGGTAAAGAAGCAGAACATAAAACCTTCTATTCACATTAGAAACCAGTTTATGTGCATTGTTAGTAGAACTGTGCCTTGCTGTCCAATTGAACCAAAAATCCTCCAAATTCAATGTGTAGGAGCCTAGTTGAGCTCCTGGGCCTGATTCTCCTCCTGTTCTCAGCAAAAACACTACAGTATGATGCAAAATAAAGTGAGAGCCAAAAATCATTTACTTTTAGAAGTAAAGAAAGCATTTACCTCCTTTTTGTTTGTTTATTTGGGACAGCTGGTCCCATTGCTGTGGTGCTCAGTGCACAAGTGTTAAAAGACACTGAAGGACAATGACAGCCAGCAGTAACTGCCTTCATTCTCAGGGACCAGCAACAAATCAGTGTGAACAGAAAACCTAGAGGAAGAGTGAAATTGAGCCATTGGTTTAATAACCAGTTCTCTAATTTCAATAACAAATAGCTTTAATCTTAAAGTGTTGCCTAAATAACATTTTAAAATTTTAATACTATTCAGTTGTTACTCTTGTGCTAATATACCATAATTTTTCTTCAGAAAATAAGTTAATTTACTTTCCTTGATTTTGCTGATACAAATGTACTTAAACCCAAATTTGGCGTTCATTGATGAACATGGAATATTTGTGTAACCACCCTTTTTCTTTCCTGCCTGTGTATGGTGCTGGTTACTATGGTAATAAACGTGCCTCAAGATTTAAAGCATGGAAATGGTTTCTATAACAACATGCCAGGATGTTTTGGACACACAATTGGAGTTAAAGATTCAGGATTAACTCTTTATGACCACAGCATCTGCAGACACAACAAGTACTTGCTTGTTTGGCAAAAGTTTGTTCATCCCTTCCCAAAGTAGCTTTTCCATTGAGCAGATTGAGGAATTATTCCAGCTGTGGATAGAGCAGGTAGGGTCTGGAGCTGGTGATTTCCTCACAGGTGAAGCTTGCAAAGGACAAATGGCACCACAGCAACTACAAGCTGCTCATTATGCTGATTAATTCAAATGGTAATACAACTGTATTGGGAGAAGGGAAGGGGTAAAATAGTTTCAGTGGAATACTTGGAAGTTTGAGACTGTGTGGAAAACCTGAAATTATTTATTTACAAATAATCTCAATGGAAAAGCTATTTTGAGGGCTAAGATAGCCCTTCACCTGGCTCTGTTTCATCCAGAACATGGTTTCCTGGCCTTTCCTTTCCCATCTGCCAAATACTGATCTAGGAGCAATATATCTGCCTTTCAGCCCATGGTAAAGGCATCTGATCCCAATCTCTGTCACTGCTGATTATGCAGTTGTGGTTAGCTCTTCCTTAGTTCTTCAAGATACATGAAGATTGAACATCTATGTGCACACCCACGACTTTCTAAGGCTGTCTTCTCAGGGAAGTTATTGTCATACTGATGAACTATGTATTTTTCGTGTCACAGTGCACTGCAGATAAATGGAGAGAAGATTAGTTACACCAAAGCCATGCTCTCCTCAATGCAGCACTAAATGCCTTGGGCAGTATTTTAATATTTCCAGTTAAATGATAATTATTTCAAGATCTCAGCACAGTAACAGAGCTTGATATTTCAATGACACAGATTCGCACACTTGTTTTAAAATCCCAAGGGCAGGTTTCAAACAAGTAATGAGCACAAGCACTGAAGGTTCGTGTTTCTGACTCCAGACATTGGGCTATCTAAACCCTCGTTCCCATCATGTTATGCTGTGACTTTTTAGTGAGCTTATTTGATCACAATGTAAGCCTTCAGCTGAGAGCAAATGCTGTATGCTGATTTGGATTCAAGAGAATCCAGACTGAAGTAAGAGCACTGAGAAAAGCAGTGGTTACTTCATTTGTTGTGATCAAATTTTCTTTCTAGTGAGTGGCCACGACAAAGATGTCAATTATATAAGCCATTCTAGCAAATTAAAAAAAAAACCCCAAAACCAAAAAACAACAAAGCAAACACACACAAAACCCCAAACATTAAAAAAAACCAAACCCACAGGTAGCACATTTTCTGGTATTGGAGTTTTGTTTTTTTTATAGCACATCTTGCTATTGCAATTCAATCTTTCCTTCCCTAAGAGTATTTTTGAAATTTACTTTCTCAACTCATAAACCAGGAGGTTTTTTGCTATCCATTTTTTCCCAAAAGGTATGACTTAGTAAAAACTAAGGTTTTGTTGTGGACTGCTTTATCTACACTGGCTGGTGTAACTTCCTAGTTTTAAATCAAATGTGTAAAGTAATAACTCTTTGTTAAAAAAAAAAATTATTCAAAGCACAGTAAAATCATAGATGAGGATGACTATATGGATATTAAAAAGTTCTCTGTCTTATCACAGATTTTTCTCCCCTAGAAAATAGACTGGCTCTGTTAAGAAGGTCAGAAAATCTTGCTGCATATGTAAAAAACTCTGAAGCTGTTAGTGTTGAGAGCTTCTGTGAAGCTCAGAGTCCTCCTTCAGGGGCAGAAGGCACATTTGAAGAACAGCACTGCAAATTACAAGCAGCCTCCAGGCATGATGAGATGATTAGCAAAGTGCAGGCATGGCCACAGCCAAGTGAACTCTGGCTCATAACAGTGTGATTAGCAGTGATTGAAATTTAATTTTAAATGCTGCCACTGATTATGGTATTTCACCAACTCATAGGAAGAGTCGTGTCCTGAAAGAGCAAGTTTTTGTTGAAAGACATTTCTGACACAAAGAACCCAAAACAGTTTGCTAAGGATTTATCTGGGGGCTTTGAGTGGCTGAGATTGCTAATCAGATTCTCAGAATTGGGGATCATCAATTCACTTTACTTTTGATCTTTTAAACTTAATTTAAAAGAATATTCAGAAAAGTGGGCACAAAGTCAGTAAATCTCTGATTCAAACTGAGATAAAAAAATCTCGAAATTGTCAGGAAAGATATGCCGATGAGCTCTTCAAAATTACCTGCTTTACTGAGGGGCAATAGCTGAACAATCAGATTATCTGTGCCAAAATGCTTTGGCCATTTCAAAATTCCTGCCCTGTTTGTGATAACTTTTCCACTAATTTAATTTTGACCTTCTATCCTCATTGCCATGGATTTCTAACATCATAAATATTGCTTTGAATCACTACAGTGGTTTCTAATAATTCAGAAGTGTTTATCAGCCATAATCATGCATTTTTAGTGCTGATTAGCTGGATAAACTCAGTTCCTCATACATTAACAAGATCAATGAATTTAAATAATCTTATCCAAGAGCAAAAAACCAAAGCAAAAACAGTCTTTTTCTTGGTATTTCTGTATTAAGTACTTTGTGCCAGTTCCTGTAAAAGCTGCAGGTATTGCCATGTTTCTGGTAGTATGGATGGTGTGCCAGTAGATGGCAAGCTTTACTGCAAAGAATTTCATTGCCAACCATCTCATCTGCATCTCCAGGATTTAACCATGGGGCAAAACGCTTGGCACTGAATCCTCTCGTAATTAGATTAATGTACCACTGTTTATAAAGAGACTGATAATTACCTCAAGTGTCAGTCAGTGTAAATCCAAAGCGATCAGCATTTTGTTTCCAGTTTTTCTAACGTTACGTACAAGTTTTAAGACTCTGTCAGAACAAGTCACTGCTGAAGTGACCTTAATTGCTTGAGAATGAAAAATGACTCCTCTGCACATCTGCAGTAGAGCATGAAGCTTTTCCTGTTTATCCATCCCCAACCTGGCCAAAACCCAAACTCCACTGAACCATTTCTGTCCCTCTGCAGCTCTTTCTGTGAATGCAGAAGAGAATGATCCTTAGGCATCTGCTCAAACTGAGACAGACTTTGCATCCTCACATGGCATTGCAGGACATGCAGGAGCTTCCACCTACCATGCTCTTCATCCTCTTTCCATGCAGCTCTCTGTAGCTCTGGAGGCTCCCAAATCCATCCTTCTGCATCGCTCCAGAGCAGCAGGGAAACTCAGTTTCCATAGGGCAGCAAGGGAGGTAGTGTAAATAACTTAGCTGAAATAGGTGGGAAATGGGGTTTGAACTAGCAGTCCAGAATCCAAGGATTATGTGAAGCACTCACATCATTTAGGAACATGACTTAAAAACAAGAGTCATGGAAATGTCCTGGTGAACTGCACACCATCTGATAACCATGGTATGATAACTGCACACCTTTTGACAATCACCTTTTTGAGACGCAGTTTTACTGCTGAGACAAACTGCTGCAGAGCACCCCTAACACAAACTCTTGGTCCCAGCCCTTAAACTACAAGTATGCTAAAACTCAGCATGGGTACATGTCTGCTAAGACCTTCAGAATTCCTGTGTTCCTCAAAAACTATACAAATCGTAAAAACCATGGCACAGCGCAATAGAATGAAGACAGAACTCCAAAAATGTTACTCTTTCACTGTAATCTTGTTGTACAGATCAGACAAAAAGTATCCTCTAGGGGGTATTGGATTTATTGAATCAGCCGTTGGGAATTTCTGCATAAGAAATTTGTTTTATAAAGGCTACAAAAGTTGAAATTAGGATACTGGTTGAAATTAAGATACTGGTTGAAAAAAAATCCAAGAAAGGTTTTCTGTTTCATGTTTTTCCCATAGGGGTGTCATTTTGGAGACAAACTGGTTGCCTTCACTACATATAGACTGCTTTTAGGGCTATCTTTCTCCTTCCCTTGTTTTCCATCCACTTTTAGTGATTTAGCCTCAGAGAGCTATGAAGCTTTTTAACCAGCTCTCTCAACTACTATGTTGCTATCAAAACTGCAGACTGGCAAATGCTTCGTGTCCTCTCACACAGTCATTAGAACAAACTGAGCTGTTGCATGCAAATTATCCCTGGAAAAGCAATAATAATTAACTAAATTGCTTCTCATGTCATAGTGGTCCTACGTAAGAAAGCACTCGAATGATTGACCTCACCTCTTGTAGTTTACACAGTACAACAGTTAGACAACATTATAACTTGATCATAATTAATTCCTTCCAATTTGCAATGTTTCCTCAAACATGCATTTTAATGAATTTTAAGTAGGTACACAGACTGAAAGGAAATCTCTGTAAAGTTGTGCAATCCCAAGGAAAATGCAGGATGCAGAAGTTCCTAACTAACACAGTTTTGCTCATTTTAACTGTAATTAATAGATTGCAGTAAGATCTGTATTATCCAGGCTAAAGGAAAAACCTGAATGCATGGGTAATACACAAAACTACGTAAACCAGGACATCAGGACACACATGAGGAGGAGAAGGATCCGAATTATTGCTGACAGTGGTGCAGGTCAGTACATCATGACCAATGCCTTGAAATTTCACATTCAGTGAGAGCTGAGCAGGAGCAAGTGCAACTAACACTGCATTAGGATGAAATACCTGCTCCCAAAACTTATTATTTACAGGTTTGGGGATGGTGATTTTAAAGGCAGGCTAATTTAGAGGTACTATTTTTGTCCTGTTTTCCTTCAAATAAGATGATGTAACAGTCCAGTTCTCCCCCTGCTAATCAATGTTTAGCTTGCTGTCTTTGTAACTCTTAAGTCCACTGTTGGTTTTAAATCATGGTGTAACTGTTGCTATCAGTGTTACTACATAAATCTCTATTCCCTTTGTTCAAACAAGTATTAATTAGTTATTTGGCTCAGTAAATGTACCTATTCATGAACATCAAGTTCATTCAGATTGCTGCTTTTAATTCTCAGAGGCACTGCTGCTCCTGTGCACACCTCAAGTCAGAAAGTCAACAGTCATGCATGGATAATTTTTCAACCTTTGCATTTATTTTCTTAGTGTCAAATCTACACAAGCAGGCTTTCCTAAGCTAGTTAAGCCTTCTGATACTTTCTTCCTCCACTTCCCCCTCCTAGGAAAAAAAAAAGATTATGTTGTATTATGTATTAAAATGCACGCTATGGGAACACACCATCAGTGTTTACAGCAGCAAGGCAACTCCAAGTGGCCTTTAATTATTGACAGGAGCTCAGTTCCCAGAGGGTAAGGAAATAAGAAACATCTTTACACCATGTTCATCATGTCCTTCCAGCCTCGGAGACTGGAAGGCTCTCACAAGGCTATTTTGCATCTCAGGTGTTTGGGAGATTCATTATGATGGAAATGATGTGCAGCTGTCAAATTTCTATTTATAATCAGCAAATCAAAATCAAGGTGCCTGATGGTTCAAACTGTTTATTAAGCTATAACTGCATGTGAATAATTTAGCTTTGTGAAATCTAATACCACAATCCACCACAAAAGAATGGTACCACCACAAAAGTGGATTGAACTGAAAAAAGTGGTTCAAGTCCTTTCTCTAGTAACAAAAGAAGAAAAAAAAATCTTAAATATGCCTGAATGTGTTCCATATTGTTGGATATCATCTGACAACCGCCAATACTGTCTCAACTATATTCTTAATATGGAGTTAAACAATCCTGACACTCCAGACCATGCCTGTTGGAAGAGGTGAGAATAGGAAATTACAACCTACTCAAGTTTTCATAATTGTTTTCATTTTACATTTATTAGTCCACTAATGCATCACACACTCACCAGTCCTGTTGTCTTCTCAATAGCCAGCCATTGGAGCTGCTGGTTTTGAAGCACAGTTGTGTTAAGAACTACACTTCTTTCACTGCTGGTCACTCCCAGTGCTGTGGAAGTCCTCAGGATTTTTGTGTTTCTTTCCTAGAATCCCTTTGCATGAGGAACGATTCCAGGTGCCTGTCAGACTCTTGCCAAAAGAACTCGACATGTGTCGCCGGTCACAACGATGACCCTTGCCTTTGTGCGGACGCATCAGGGGACAGCATGGAGGAGCTCTGCAATAACACCTCCAACCCTTGCTCCCCAAACCCTTGTCTCCAGAACGCTACCTGCTTAGGCTCTGCTGGCAACCTCAGCTTTAGCTGCGAGTGCCCCGCTGGGTTCAGTGGGCCCACGTGTGAGAGAGCTGACGGTGACTGTGCCACCAACCCCTGCGAGCACGGCGGCACCTGCCAAAGCGGCCTGGCCGGCCCCACCTGCCTGTGCAGCGCCGGCTACAGCGGGAGCCTCTGCGAGATGGACCTGGACGAGTGCATCTCCGAGCCGTGCCGCAACGGAGCCCTGTGCAGGGACGGCGTGGATCAGTACTCCTGCTACTGTGTGCCGGGCTACCAGGGCAAGCACTGCGACCTGGAGGTGAACGAGTGTGCCTCAGACCCGTGCCTGAACGGGGCCACGTGTGTCAACCAGATCGGGCACTATGAATGCATCTGTCCCCTTGGCTACACGGGTAAGCACAGTTAAAACCATCGTAACTTCAAGCCCCAAGTTCAGCTCCCTCACCCACACATTTATTTAGCTGCCTTATTTACTACCCACCATTTATTTATCTTAGTTACCACCTTGCCTTCAGCTTCGGCACCAGTGGCTGTTGGTACATTACGGATGAACTGTGGATGACCCCATCACTGAGGATTAAAGAAATCTCACATTTACCAAAATCTACACAGTAGTTTTGTGAACAGACAGCTATGTCACTGGGCTAGGTGCACGTTCCTTTCAAAAGAAACATTCTCAAAATGCTCTCTTCAGAGTGCTATATGCAGTTTTTTTCTGAGGATCAAAACCTACAATGTAAAAAATGAGATCCAGGTAGAAAAATTCTACTCCTAAACCTGGACATTTCACATTAAATTTCTCTCCTCTGCCCTTCCCAGAAACAAAGGACTCATGTGCAACTAGAACATTATGTAAGTTACATAGAAAGAAAAGTGTTATGTTCCCAAACTGCCCATTTTTTGATAATCCCATTTTATGTTGCTCCATTATTAAGGTACAGGTGTGATTTTTCTTCCCTACTTCCTCTACTGGAAAGTATATAATTCTTGTTGGAAGACAGGTCCCTTCAAATTTCAAAGCTGTATTCAGGGGTAAGAATGTGAGAAGTAGCACACTGAATCATTAAAAGGAGAAAAGGGGAGGCATTTTACTGATAGATTGCCAGTCAGATAAGCAAAGGCAAAGAGATAGTCATACAGCAAAAAAGCGGAGAAAAAACAGCTATTGCTTCAAGTGATTCAAATGAATAAGAAATAAGAGATGTGGTTTACAGCTCCATCCCCAAATCCCCATGCAGGAGGGGAAGTCAGAGGTAAAAAGCAGCTTTCCTGTGTCTAACACAGCACTCGTTGGAAGGCAGCCCTCGGTTAATATCCCTTATGAGCACGGAGAATGTTATTTGAAGGAAGCTTGTTACCTTCCTGCCACCCCGCTGCTGCCAGCGGGTGTCGGAGCCCAGGCCAGCTGAGGAGAAAACTACACAACTGGGGGAAAGCCGAAGAGCAGAAGGAAGGAAAAACCTATTAACAACCAGCATGGTTACTCTGCAATGATCAGACTCAGCCCAGACCTCCTGTTGTATTCAGGAAACTGTATTTGTTTAACTGGCGCTGTTAGTGAGGTCCAGGCCTGCATCCACAGCCCAGGAACTTGCTTTGAGAGAGGCAGAATATACACCTTAGAGACAGAGGGAGAGAAAACATAATGAAATAGTAAAGCCCAAACAAAAAGAAATGAAAATTTAGGTCAACACACACTGCTGATGGAAACTTACTCTGCTAGAGTTGCTCCATTTTCATCACCAAATTCTGCTTTTTCCCAAGCTGATGTTCTTTTCTCTCACCAAAAAAAGTCAGCAAAGCTCCACACTTTGCTTAAGCAGAGTTAAGAAATGAGGAGAGGACCAAGAAAGGAGAAGAGGTCTAAAATACACAGCAGAAGAGGTTGCAGTGTTTTGACATACAGCTCCAGCACAGCTTCCAGCAGCAAAGAGACCAATCATAGTAATTCTATAGAGGAGTAGCAGACCATTCCTCCAGCAGTAAACCATCAGCTCTAAAAGGCTACTTAACAAAATGATTTATCAGAAGCATTCTTTTTTGTTGTTTTTTTGCACCTTGCTGTGAGTTGTGCTAAATGCACAAGCCAGAGGGATTACAGGATGAAAGCCTCGAGGTGTCCCCAGTGGTAATAAAACCCCTCATTTACCCCGTCAGGGGATCTTGCCAACCATTATTATCCTGGCCTGACACCATGAATTACTGTGGGAAGTCATCCAGCCTCATCTCATTTCCCTAAGATGTAAAAAAGGGTTATGTCTCTTGATATGCAGGTAAAGAAAGTATAGTAAATCTATAGCTGCAATGTTAACCAAAAGCATGAGTTACTGGCTGCAGTTGCTACTTGTTTCATGGACTGTGACTGCTATTTTGTGTGATTGGTATGCTGCAGCACTTCTTAAAATAGCTGAGAAATGTCACACATAATTCTTACACAAATGGAAGAGGGTAGAACGCGCCAAGAGCCAAAGACTGGAAAATTTAGCATGAAATCTACAGTTTCTATGATAATGTTTTGCATGTGGGAAATTATTTACAAGACATGTGTCAGGCAGCTGTTAAATAATGAAGTTCAATTGGTTTGTTGAAGTTTTGCTGGCTGCCTTAATAAATTGCATTTTTTCCTCCATTGGACTAATTGCACTTGCTTTTAATTCACCCCAACAGAGTTCAGTGTAAGATCCTGTTATTACCCACAGCTACATGCATTAATTACCTTGCTGAAGCCAGTTCTCCATTGCCCATGAACATTCCAGTGTGAACTCTCAGGAGTGCATGGAAGTTCCAAAACTCAGTCTCAGTCTGAGACAGCAGCAAGAGAAAGTGTTTCAGTGGCACAAAAAGTAGGTGCAATGAGCTGGATTTGCTCTTTGTGCAACACCTTTTACTATGAAGTAACCATTGCTGGGATGACATCTGTAGAATATGAGGAAATTACTCCTGATAGATCTCCAAGTTTTCATTCAGTATTCTCATCAATAATGTGTGGCCACGCAAATATTAAGAGTAAATGCATCATAAATAAGTCTTAGGCACTTAAAGGCAAGCAGAGGCACAGCAGCCCTACCACGACATGAAATACCTCAGGTAGACATCTCACTTCCCAACAAACTTGTGACCATACCGGTGTGGATATCAATAGCAAACAACATGATCTATCCAACAATAATTGCCAGTAGTGCAAAGCCTGTTCCCTTCCTCAGATCTCCACTTTCAAACCAGTACCTGTGCCAGCCCAGGTATTCAGCTCTGCTGAGATTCCCCAGCTCAAAAGGGAAAAGCCTTGATCAAAGAAACACAACTTCTCCCTCTGTCCAATTTTTGATGTAACTCTCTTCCTGTCCCTTTGAGCCTGGTGCCTATAAAATAGCCATGTAATACTCCCCATCCAAATAATGGCACACAAGGTTACTTCATACAGAATGAGGAATTTGGGGACAGCTCTCTGTACCTGCTGGGCCTGAGTACAGCACTATAGTGTGGGAAAGCAAAAAGGGTGACCTGGTTACTAACTTCCAGCCATACTAAGAATATGCAGGTCCTGATAGAACTACACTGAGCCTGCAAATCCCTAGTGTCTCTGACCAGAAAGTGATTTTACACTCTATCTGTAGGCATGCAAGCTTGAAAACATTGGCTGTGTGTCCTTCATCCTCACTTGAGTTTACTTGTTATTGGCTGGGGCTGTAGAAAGAAGCGCACAGTAGGACTCGGAAAAGCAAGCAGCATAAGGAATAACCCTGGTTCTTCAGAGAAACTGGAAAAGTTACAAATGTGGCTTCTCCCCACCTTCCCAGCTTTCCAATGCAAAGCATTAGTGTGGTTAGGTACGTGCTGGGATGCTCAGCCTGCTGCAGGACACCCGGGGTGCCTCAGCTCGTGGTGCTGCAGTAACTGCGGTGGGGCTCCTTGGCGCTCGCCTTCCCGCCTGGCATATGATATTTGGCACACAGCATATTTATGACAGAACGTTAGACTGAGGTGAAAATGCAGATCTAATCTTTTCATCTCCCTTCTACACATATAAGAAAGCCTGACAGCAGACTCAGCAGAGGCTGGGAAGGGATTCCCCCCGTCTGCATGGCAGATCGCATTGGCTGGATGCATTATAGAGGGAGAAGTTTTCTTCTGAGGCAACATTGCCGAAGGCAGGTTACTGGGCTTGATAGATTAAAGACGTGAACCAAAACAACAACGCTATGTTCTCATGTTAATTGTCAGGCTGTTTTCAGGCCTGTAGTTTTAAATTTGGCTGAGCTGAGGATCAGTTGAACAGGGCTTGTTTTGTCACATGATTTTTAGTGTTCGCAGTAAGCTGTTAACAAGCTCTGGCAGATTTACGGTCACTAGACACACTTCTGCAAACACATTGTTTATAATTACAGTGAATTCACAGGGCAATGACCACAGAGGGACTGCTTACTCTATCTGGCTGTGATGTACATTACCATAAAGCTGTAAGAGAGTGTTCCTGTGCCGGGCTCTGGCAGCAGGCTCCCACTGAAAGTAGTGGTTAGCTGAGCAGTGAACCTTGAACTGGGGCATGGCCCTGGCAGCTTCCCCATCCACTATGTGGTCTCAAGGAACTATTTCTCAACTGCTGAAAACAGGAACTTGCACTTTAATGTTTAAATACAATGAAAAATACTTGTGAGTCAACAGCCGCAAATTTTTGTTTGGCATTTTAAGGTATTTCCAGGCACTTATCCATAGTACAGATTTTTTTTTTCTAAACAAAGATGCTACATTCACAAGCATCAAAATAAATTAGTAATGAAGTAAGTGCTAATTATTATCAATCTCTGTATTTTAAGAAAGATGCTCTGAGTTACAATGTACAAATTTCCCAGCAGTACAGAGCTGGTAAAAGGAGTATAAAGAAAGAATTAGAGATGAGCTCCTAAATAAATTGCAAGTGTAATACCTATCATCAAACAAATCTGTTCCTTCTTTGAAAGTCTACCCCATCATCTTCTACTGAAAACTTCACCTTTACAAAAAAAACCCCAAAAATATTGAACCCTGTCTCAGGGCTACAGTTTTTCTTTCAAGTAGGAAATTCCCCTGAAAAATTTACAATACTGCTGCTACTTCTATAAGCCAAATAAAAAATAGGAAAATCCACTTCAAAGCAGCTTCTTCATTATAATTTGCCACTTTTCATCTGTTTTGTGGCTGATACTGTAGCTGCTAAACAAATTGACTTGGCAGTTGAAAATTATCAAAAATATTACTCTATTGCTCAAAACATTAAATAAGTGCATAAGAATACAAACCCCTGAAATAGTCAAAGCAGCAAGGCATTAATTATTAAATTTTCTTAGTCTCCCCTGGATTGTGCTAGAGATAAGAAAGATGAGTGTATATTTAACCTGCTAACTATCATAAATAGCTTTAAACTCACATCAGAACTGATTTATCTCTGAAGGGCAGCTCCAAGATTCTGCCCTGCTGCAAACATGGCACCACAGAGCCATTTATCTGCACATTGATATGCCTTAAAAAAAATAAGCAATAAACCACAGGTAAATAAGACACTTCCCAATGAATTCAGTCAACTATGAAGTTTTAAATGCACTCTGATGAGATCAATAAACTGCTGGTCACTTCTGTATTGTGTAAATAGGATAGTAGTGCTGCTTGAATAAACTAAAAATTAGTTTGTCCTGTTTCTGTGTTCAAGCTAACATAAAAAGATATTTTACCTATTCTTGTGAAAACAGCTGGCTTGGTCTTTTCTAAATTCTCCCAAGCCTTGAAAAAACTAGTCTTGCAAAGTATATTGAGGAAGAAATGCCTTTAAAAACCAGGCAATTGCATAGAGAAAAAAACAACTTATGTGACTATTGTACTTGAGGCAGTCTTTGCTGAGATTTCCAAAGTTGTCAGCTAAGTCTGGGCTTTATTTCCTCTGCTTCTGAAGGTACAAACTGTGAGCTGGAAATAGATGAGTGCTTGTCCCAGCCGTGCCTGAATGGGGGGACGTGCCACGATTCCCTGGGGAGCTTCTGGTGCTCCTGCTCTCAGGGCTTCCTCGGGGACCTCTGCGAGACCGACATGGACGAGTGCTCCAGCCAGCCCTGCCTGCACGGGGGACACTGCCTGGATGCTGCCAACGGGTAGGTCTGCCAGCCCTGGGCAGATCCAGGTGCTGCTGCTGTCTGCCCTTCCACATGGCAACCCTGCAGGAGCCTGCCCTGCCTGGCAGCTCATTTCCTTCCACATTGTGGATTTCATTTCTTGGTCCTGCACTGATTTCAGTTTTGATTTGAAGAGGATTCAAGAATGCCAGTCTGGTGTCAGAGCCAATAGGACAACAAAGTATTTATGACAAAGACTGACCAAGAGTATATTTTTCATATTTGTACTTTAAATATTTACAATGTGCTGTTTTCCTGGCTGTTAGTGCTGTCATTTAGATATAAATTCTGTTTCTAATGCTTACCAAACTTTAGTTTCCAAGAAAGATGTGAGATTGTATAAAACTGAATTTGCTAACAGCAGCTGCCCACACTGACAGGCAGAAGTATTAGAAAAGAGAGGTAGAGAAAAACTGTAATAACAGTAACCATAGTAATAGATATCATTAGGAAATGTATAAGGAACTTTACAGGTGTATAGTACAACAGCTACTTGTTGAAAACAACCTGCAGTCCATGACCAAAAACATAATAGTAATAAAAAAAAATAAAACAAGGGAATGGAAAAGCGAGCTTCTCCACCTACTGTTACTGACCCCACACAGAGGTCCAAGCAGAGCTCTGGCATTCTCTCACCAATACTGGATTTTCTGACTCAGCATGATCTTCCCAAACTGGACACACATATGTATATAAGCTCAGTCTGAAAGATCTTAAGTGTATTCATGCAGGTGCTTCCCTCGTCAGTATAAGATTTGTCATTTATTGTGTATTTTCCAGTTTTTATAAAGTGGTTTTGAAGGCTTCAGTGCCCCAAAAACCAGTCCAGAAGTCATGTCAGCAACAGGCATGCTTTTCATGAATGAGGAGGGAAGAGATCATATTCTGGGAATGAGCTTTTGAGCAGTGTGGTGACATGGCACCAGCCTCGTGGAGCTTGTTTTCAGCAGCACTGAATGGCTCTGAGCAGGACAAAGCAATTTGTTATTTCCCAGCGTAGCTAAAGCATGACAGCAGTGAGGGGGAAGTCACCTTGGACCTGACTTGTTCCCAGACCTGTGGAGTAACCTGGAAGCCTTTTGAGGATACATGTGGGAGGTGAGCAACTGGGATGCTCATTCAGACTTAATCCTGCTCATTTTTCTCCCAGATTTTAAAACTGAGGTACATGCAAGACCAATTTTAATTGGCTTATAATACTGCAGGGTATCTGGAGAACAATTGGAGCTCTCTCCACATTTGTTGAGTGATGAAAAGGAACGGACAACAAAGCAATTCCAAACAGAAGGGTGTCCAGCAATTTCCTTTCTTTTGTGTATTTTTTGGGATAAATGAAGAATTTTGGTCTTTAAGCAAGAGTTTTCCCTTTCTGACTTATCTACAGTACAGCTGAGGCTTTAGTGTCTGCCACCAGCTCTCACAGAAATGTGTACAAGGCAATGGATTTAGCACAAAAAGCTGTAAATACAAATATCAAACCAAATTCTCTCCCAGATTTTATATTGATCTTCCTATGATGTTTCATGAATGCAGCAAAGTATAAGTTGATCTCATAAAAAAACATTTCCACATGAGTGAACATTCTTATTTAAACTCAACAATTTATAGACTTAGCTGGACTACAAAGCCCAGTGTGCATAGGCACAGAGGATACCTCTGCATGTTCCATGTCTTCCTTCCACAGGAAATACTCACAGGACCTTTAATGTCCATAGGACATTCCATAGAAAAGAACATCTATGTGTATTGCTCTCTGCATATTGTGAGAACATCAAAAAAGAAGTCAAAAAAAGATGCTAGGTAGAATATCTAAATTATCAGTCTTAGTATAAAAAGCCATCTGCCTGCTCAGCTGTAGCCTGCTCACAAGCAGGGCACCATCCAGAATCCCTGAAGGTCGACAGCAAAGTCAAATGCTAAAAGATACCCAAGAAAAAAGACACACAGGTGGGGCTGCACATTGAGCAGTGAGTTCTGGATATTCCTCACTGCTCCATGATTCTGAACCCAAGGGGAAAGGAGTTTGGACACAGGCAGAAAAAAAGCTTTCACCACAAAGCTGAACAGCACCAAACTGAAGGTACATGGGAGAAATGTGTGAAAAACACAGCAGAAGAAAAAAGCTTCTGGTTTGAAAACATACCTCAGAATGAAAATTATTTTTCTGATTCACATCTTCCTCATTACTTTTTATATCCAAAATTCAAATGCCACCTGATCTAAGACATCTCTGATTTTGATTTAAGACTAATCCGCACACCAGTAATAAACTAGCCTGCCAGAAGTTTCTGCTTATGCACACACTTAAACTGTGCAGTAAAAAGTTTACACTTTTTGGTCCATTAGACTGCAGGAGCCAGTTGCTCTCTGATGTTACTTTATGTTCAACAATTTAACTTTCTCTCCATATATTTATTCTAAATCGAAGGCTTGGATATTAAGCACAGAAATTAACAAATAAGTATACTTATATCTTGTTCGGCAAGATGCACCATGAATGCAATTGTATGATAAAGGTGTATCATTTTAATGTAAAATAAAATATAAGAATAAATTTTTGGTTTCTATAATTATTATTAGACCAAGACGATACAAACCTGCACAGTTAACGTGTATCTTGCAAAAGTCTGTCTTTTCATATGACATGTACATATTAACTTTATACTTGATGACCAAAGAACAGGAATGATGCATTTTGTAATACTCAGCTCACCTGAAAAAAAAAAAAAACCCACATAAAACCCTCCCAGACATTACTGATAACCTGTACATTGTTATTGGGACGAAGCAAGCAATTGACATTTTTGTTCTAACCTAACAATGGAAGGCTGGTTTTCATGAAAAAAAAAATTCACTTGGTCGAGGAACAGAAAATCCCTTATTTTTCTGCCAATTCAATTTCTAGCAGTCAAAAAGTAAGGGATACTAAAACACTTAGTGCCTCCCCCCTTTTCATCTTACAAATAATGTTAAGCCTAAGGGAAAAAAAAGATAAAGTATTGTAAATGACACGAACTTTTTTTCTCCCAGAAATTAAAAAAATAAGAAAAAAGAAGGATCAATAATTCTTAGGGCTTTGTCAAAACCAATTTGAATTCACAAGCAGCTCTTTTTCCCCAGACAAAACCACATACTTCAGGGAAAAGCTCATTGTTGGTTCCCAATTTCTGCGGTTTCTCCTAAAGCACCAGATGGTGGTCTCGAGCTGGACTCGACCCTGTAAGCTGCTAGCCAAGGCTACACAAGAAGCCTGTGCATGTTTGGGAACAAAGCCCAGATCTCTTGACTCGCAGCCTGAGTGAACATTGCATTCTGTGTTGCAGGTACAGCTGCAACTGCACTGGCACTGGATTTATGGGCTCACACTGTGAGACCCTCACTCCCTTATGCTGGTCACAACCATGCTACAACAACGCCACTTGTGAGGACCATGCTGACAATTACACATGCCACTGCTGGCCAGGTAAGCTCCAAGTTCTCCTACAAATATTCCTTGAGCAGTAGTAGAGACATCCTTTTTTGTTATTATTATTTTTAACCTGATTCAATAAAAGTTTGAAGATACATAACCTTAAAAGTACTTTATGGCCTTATGTTTACATGGGCTTCACTCATCATAAGGCAGAGCCCTTTGGGTAAGTTGCTTGCTTTTCCAGCTAAGAATTGATTCTCCTGCACAGCAGATGCAGGCAAAACAAAAAGTACCAGTATTATGGAGTCAAGACAGCAGATGAGTCAAAGCTGGGATCCATCTCCCAGTTATTTAATCCTTCAAACCATGTGATACAAGCACCACTGCTGCCACTGAACCTTTTTTTAGTCTTTACTAACATGACCTTTAAGCCATTCTAAAAACTTCTGTCTGGCAGTGGGCAGTGAAACCCACAGGCTGTGCTCTCTACCAGCAGTGCTTTTGTATCCAGCTGTTTGCAAACAGGACTCACACCCCAGTGGGGACACAGACCCTGCACTCTTCAGAGACTGCACCATCTCTTACAGCACACAGACTGCAGGAAGTCTAAGGACTTTATGTCCATGACTTTAAGAACAGACTGCACTGTGAGGACTAAATGCCTCAGTGTTGCTGCACTGCACAAGTCTTGGTGCAACAGAAAAGGAAAAATTGGGCAGAACCCTTAGCATTTTCCAGAATTCAGGGATCCTCGTAGCACTTCGAACTCCAGATGAATCTTTACAAACAGCAAATGATTTATACTGCCTGCCCTCCTTTGCCTTCCCTGAGAAGGCAACCTGAGAGCAACCTGAGAGCATATCTACACCACAATGCAGGGCCTTGTTACCCACACAGATCTCCTAAAAAGGACCCAAACAAATCCTTCATAGCGCAGCTCAGCTCACTGTAGAGTAGCCACAGCAATGTCCTGCTGCCAAGCCCTGGCAGGGAGCTGCACGGCAACATTCACACCTTCAAGGAGCTGAGGAAAACTTTTAGCACATGACAAAGCCTGAGGCCATGTGCAGCTGCTATTCACGGTGTATATTTTGGGGTCTGGAAGGGAAGAATAGCACACAGAATGGTAGAACTGTAGAATGGTTTGGATTGCAAGAGACCTTAAAGGTCACCTAGCCTTGCAGTACCTAAAAAGAGCCTATGAGAAAGATGGAGAGGGAATGCAGTGACATGACAAGGGAAAAGACTTAGAGTAGGTTTCGATTAGATATTAGGAAAAATATTTCCTGTAAGGGTGGTGAAACACTGGCACAGGTTGTCCAGAGAAGCTGTGGCTGCCCCATCTCCATCACTGCTGAAGCCAGGCTGGACGGAGCTCGGCACACCCTGCTCTGCCGGGAGCTGTCCCTGTCCAGGCGGGGGTTGGAAGCTGGCACTGTCCCATCCCTGAGCACCTCGCTGTGTCTCCGCAGGGTACGCGGGCTCCCGCTGCGAGGAGGACATCGGCGAGTGCCGCAGCAGCCCCTGCCTGGCCGGCGGCGACTGCGTGGAGCGCTCCTGGGCCGGGCTCTACGGGCTCGTCCCGGGGCTGCCGCCGGCCTTCCGCTACGACCGGGCCGAGGGCTACATCTGCCGCTGCCCGCCGGGCTTCGCCGGTAAGTGCGGCGGTGTGAGCCCGAGCCGCAGAGCGCGCTGTCCCGCTGCCGCTCCGTGCGGCAGAATCACCTCCCCTTGTGTGCACAGCTCGGCTCTTCAAGCGGAAAAAAATGTCGAATTTACAGCTACCCATAATCCTGGAAGAGATGCGTTCAGACCTGACTTTATTTTACCACAGCCTGCACTATTTAACACAGCCCCAGCCCCTTGGGTATAGATTGTGTGCTTTTGGGGCGACAGTATTGTTCTGTCAACTCCACCTGCTTGTTCCTCCTGAAGGAAACAAATAATTAATGGCTAGATTAATTTAACTAGCCTTCAATTTCTCATTGCATTCATCTCCCGAGCAGCTTATAAACTTCCCTGTGTCATATAAGTTGCATGACCGCTGTCTCCAACATAACAAATACAAAAGTTTATGTAGACCACAGCTTTCACCCTGAATTCTCTACTTATTTTTCTTCAAAGTGCCATTGAGACTTGTTTTTTTCCCAGCCCTTCCCCTTAACTGTCCTTCCCTATCCTGTCACTAAGTGTTGCTGTTGTTCTTTTGTTCTGCCTAAGAGAGCATAATAGGAAGCTCCTGCTCAGGATTTCAGTGTCTCCCAGGCACCTTTACCTCTTCAAGTACCACTTCTTTCTCTTCACCTCCTTTCAGTGATGTCCAGATCTCCAGCTTCTTTTTCTCCTGTCTTCTCCTAATTTGAAAACTTCTATGCTCTGTGAGTCAAACTGGAAGGTGTTGCCTTGATAAACCATCATCCTTTCTCCTCTCATTCCTTCATCAATTGCCTTCACCTGGCTTGTTTGCCTGATTTGGATCATGATTCTACCGGTTTTGGTCATATGGAGCACTTACTCCCCAGGGAGTACAGATTCTAACTGGTCTGAAAACAGTGTGTCAGAATGTATTTAAATCTATCAATGTATTTAAATCTATCAGTCTTCCTCTCACCATTCACAATGCAGGACCCTCCAAAGTCCAAGTGACAAAAAGCATTGGCAACCCTGAAATTTCTACTGACTCCACAGGGAAATTACATTAATTTTTAAAAACCATAAGTAAGTTTAGTTACATACATACCTGTTGGATGCTACCTATATAACTTTCATAATAGGAAAAAAAACCCCAAAATAGTTATTCTTATTAAACAGTTTACTCACACTGAGGCAGGAAGACCATAATCTTTAACATTGCACTCTGTAGCACTGCACATTTCTCTCTGGCCTTTCTCCTTCCCCCAGATAAGCTGAAAATAAAAAGTGCTTAAGATGAGCCTCACCCTCCTTGTATGTCAGAAGCCTTGGCACAAAATGTCTATAGGCAGCACTGGAAATGTTTACCTCTGACCTGGACAAGTAATTTCCCCAATTATAGCCAAATAATAAATAAACCACTAGTTTTAATGAGAATTAAAGAAGATTTAAGATTAGAGTTGATAACAGTAATATGATTCAAGGTAGCAGGTGAGTCCTTTATCAGGACCACTCACTATATGGGTGCTTATCTACCATAGATGAACTAACAGCCACCTGGAAAAAAGGTCAGATCCTTTCATCTGCATATCAGCATATTTCCTTGACACCCCAAATCCTACATTTCTGCAGCTGTATGTCAGGAGTTTTTCCAGCCTTAACACATGAATTGTTGTATGTGCTTTAGATGTAACCCCTCAGATTCCTATTGCAACAGGGCAGAGATTTTATTTAATAAATCACATTCATGTTATTATGCCTCTTTCCTCACATATCATTATAATCATATTTCACTGAGGGGGGCAATATGCAGAAATAGTAATCCTCATACCCTGCATTGTGAGGGCCTGATCCAAAAGCCATAGAAATCAATGGAAAGACATAATTAAACTGAGGATGGCTGCCAACATGTAACAAGCATAAACCAGCATCTCTGAACTTACTGGATAAGTTTGCAAACAAATTATTGTACTTGAACTGAAAAACTGAGAATATCCACATTTTGGACTACAGTTTTAAACCTAAGGGCAGGACATAATGGAGCCTAAACACATGCCTGTGTCAGGATAAACTATTTCCCTCACAAACTGGGAGAAAGGAATAAATATTACCTGGCAGCATCTTGTTACATCAGGTGACTTGAAAAATAGTCAGCAGTCCTACTGAAAGCCTTAAAAGGATCAAATCTGCAAACAAAATTATTTAGACAATTTGATTCTTAAAAATAAAGATATAAATCCCAGTCTGGAGATTTTGTCCTAGCTAGAAACTCTTTGAGGACATTAGATGTAGCCTTATCATGATCTAAGATGGAAAATTTCTGCACAGGTACTACAAAGGGTTAAGCTTCTCGTGTTCCCTTTAAACTCAAAGTGTTTGTTGATACTCAGATTTCAGGAGAGCTCAGTACTTCTGCAGTAGCAAGCCCTAGCTTTTTTTATATTACCTCGGCATGCTGGCCCCCTAGCACAACAGTACTTTTAATAAATTGGGCTTTCATTTAAAGGTCTTGTGATTTGTTGCTGCGAGCTAAAGGCAATAGTTACCCTAGAACTGTGTCCTTTCATACTGTGGATATATTGTATTGCTGTAGCACTGCACATTTGTTAAAAAGGCTGTTATTTGAAAGGTTAAACTTTTCACTTCACTCATGAAAACGTGTGAGAAAGGAGAAAGGCAGAGCTATGGATTTGGTAGTGACTCATTTCACCAGGTTGTAATAAACTTAACACCATGTCAAAATTAAAGAGCTTCTGAACTTGCAAGGTCTACCAAGTGACACATTCCAGAGCGGAGCCCAAGGAGCAGCGAGTGTGCCAGGCAGGCAGGTCCTGCTCCCCGTGCCTACAAAGTGTGCTGCCCACAGTCCCCAGGCAGGTGGGACAGTACTGGGAGCAGGGATGGAGCTCATCCCTTTTGCTGCAGCACGATGAGGGTGAGAGGAGCAGAGCACTGCCCTGCCTGCAGCAGGGTGCCTGCTGCCACACACACGAGTGCTGGCAGCTGAGGACTTGGCCACTGCTGCTGTCTTGTTATCTGCTCTGTGCCAGCTGTGCCACCAGCACTGCTGCTTGCTTTGGCATCAGGAATCCCTAAATGGTTTTTGGCCTTTTCGTTGGTCTTGTTTTCTGTTTTTCCCTTTTAAATTTCCTTGGCCCTTTTCCCAGCCTGTTGGACTACTGCAAGAGAAACTGATACGATCAGACTGGTGTCGTATGCATATTGAATTCCTGGCATATGCAGGGGGGAAAGAAACTGTCTCCCAGAGCCAGAAGATGAGGCAGATAAATGGCCAGTATGGGAGAGTGCTGAACACTCAGCTGAGTAAAGAAAACCTCCAGCCAGACACTGAGCTGGGAGTGTCATGGGACCAGTACTTAGAATTATTTGGGCTTTCATTCTGCATTTTAGCCAGGGTGACAGAAGCACAGAGCACACAGAGCTTCCATCTCCCTGTGTGTCTGGAGATGCTGCTGTGGGCACACTGAGCCAGCCATCCTCATCTCCCCTGGCCTCTGACTCTGTGGGACAGACACAAATATTATTTATGAGTAATGGGCAGGAGCACGGGCACACTACCACTAATTTGGGAAGCTTTAAATATGTACTTATATTTTTATAATTATAAAAATAATTACTCACCTTCTTTATCTTTTAAACCTTCTTAACCATCAGCATGATGATCACAGGGCTGCCAGGCTTGGATATATAAAGGAATATGACTTACAAAAATTAAATCAAGCAGAGGAATAGTAAAGCTCTCACCTCCAAACTCCAAATTTTATCTTTTCCTTCATTTCCTCATCTGTCCTTCAGCTGTTCACACCATGGTAGTCAATCATCATTCCTCCATTACACCAGGTTAATTCACTTTATTTCATGGCCTGTCATCATGGTTTAAAAGGTTATTTTCTCTTGATTCTAAGACTATAGAATAAGATAAAGCTGTTCAAGGAAAGAATGAGGATTAAAAAAGGCAAAAATACAAAGAGAAAAAGCAATTTTCAAGTTAAGAAGCTTTTAAGAGCACTGCTCATCTTTTCAGTGGGACTCAGGCTTTTCCCATAGGCAAGACAGGTGCTCAAATTCAAAATTACCAGGTCTGAAGATACTGTTGGCTAATTATTATACCCATACATGCAAAGCTTCAAGAAAGAAAATGTTGTTTCTATGAAATATCCATCAAAATTAGGTGGTTTAAGGAGAAATTCCAAATACATTTGTGTGTACTACACACATGAATTGCTGGAAAAGAAGAATTAGGGCTTGAGATCTCTCCCTCTCTTTCTGGACTTCTTACCACTCTGGAATCTTAGAGAGGCTGTAATTGGCATGCAAACACACTTCTTTGCTGCCCACAATCCATTCCCAGTCAGTGCAGGATCCCTCTTCCACTCCTGGACTGCTGGGAAACATTCCCTGACAAAACCAGCTCTGTGGTGTCGGGCGGTTGTGCAGCACAACAAGAACAAGTTTGTCTGTTTTCTGAGCATGGCAAAGGAGTTACTGCTTTCCTAGAGAGGTTTCTACAGCGCTGCCCTATCTCTGTGCCAGCCCCAGTGATGCAAAGCAGAGGGGGAAGGAGGAGGAGAAACTCTGTCACTGCTCCCAGCCAAGCCCAGCAGCTCCAGCAGCACATGGCCAGCCTAGGCATGGGCTGCACCAACACAGGCTGCCCTCAGGGCCTGGCAGGCACTTACTGCCTGTAAAAACCCTTCACCAAATAGACAATTAGCACTTTAAAGTATTCTTCCCATCTCTGCCAAAGCCTCTGATCTTGGAAGAGCATTTGGATAACTAATACTATTTAACATTTCTTCAGTCAGTAGCATCGTGGTAAGGAGATGTTCACTTTGTCACCAGAATAGATTCCTTCACAGGGTGCCCTTTCTCTACTTCTGTCACAGAGGTCTTCCTTCTCCTCTTTTTTATTCATTTTTGGAAATGGTCAGAATATTCTCTTAGAAAGATTAAGTGTGTCCTTTATCCCTGGTCTGTAGGGTATTCCCGGGGGGAAGCAAATGCTTTCAGGCCCCAAGAATGCAGCAAGCTCACTGGTTTCTTGTCTCTTTACCCACAATCAAACTGCTTTTTCTGCAATAAGCATTAATGATTTGTCACATTCTTAGCTCCCAGACCAAGCACACTGCTAGGTTATTGTGATTACTCTTTCTGGATAGTTCCCCAAAAGGAAAGCTGAGGTTGAGTTCTCAATTCACACACTCTGAATGGCAAAGGCCATACAAGGGCAGCGATACCTCAGAACATTGTGGGCAGCACTGAAATTGGGTTGTAGCTGGAAGAATTTATGGCATTCCTTTATCAGTTACCATTACAAAACTAGTGGGACATTTCAATTTCATTTCTACTGCAGGTAGTGTTCCTCTTGAGCAATTTTCAGAATTACCATTTAGTGAAAGAAAGTTTAATTTTTGCATTCTTCCACCATATAAATCAGCACAACAACTACGACTGACTTGTGTTTTTCATGACAGCTCTTTCCTTAACAGCCCATAGCTTGAGACACTTTATGAAGGCCTAATAATTTTTTTTTTGGCAAAAATTAATCTTCTTATGACTTAACTTGCCCCCTGCATGGCAGCAGACTGTGAGAGCGATTGCTTAAAGGCACTGACTTGACTTGTAACGGTTACCTAGTGTTTACCTGGGTAAAGAACCCTGATTTAGTGGAAGACTCTAAGTGTTATTAATACCCCCTGATAATATTTCTGTATTTACAATATTCTGCAGCTCGGGTTCCACCTCACTAAAATCTGAACATTTGTGCAGGTATTATCCTCTCACTTCAGAAAAATAGAATAAGGTCCAATATGATGATAAGGAATGACATTACTTCAATGAACAGTGAAGTCTCACAGCCCATGGAGGATGTGTTTGTACATCATTATCAGATCCAGTTACCATATTTAATGTGCTCCAAGTAGAGATTGAAATAGTTTCAGATTCTAGAAACAAAGTATGCACCTACCATGGGTGCTGACTACAGAGAAGACTCCTTTTAATGAAATAAAATTCAGTTTTATTGAAAATTTCAGCTTGTCCCTATTATTCCTACTGTATAAGGGAAGTTTTTGACAGAAAAGGATTTTTACTGGTAATGACAATCTATACTAATTTTATAAAAGCTGAACCATGATCATTAGGAAAGGAGCTCTCAAGATTTTCATGACAACTCTTTACAGAATTATCACCCAAATCTGGTTTGCAGCACTGGGACTGATATTTAGGGCCCTGATATACCTATATATATATTTTATGAGAAATATGCATTACATGAGTAATCTCTCTCCTGGTTGCAAGTTGCAACTGGAAATACAAAGAAATTTCAGCCATCACTTCTGCATTATTCAGCACCAAAAGAATGCACAATTGTCAGGTGTTATGGGTTTGGGTTTTTTTTGAGTTAGAGATATATGATATTCAAACTTTAGGAAGCATCTACCAATATTATTTTCAGAACACGTATAGAGTTTATGCTTTAAAATTTGACAGCTGACCCATCATTGCTATGTTCTACTTTCTCTAGCTGCACTGATACGTTAAGTTGTATAATGCAGTCCAATGTGATTGACAGAGCCTGGAAGCAGTGGATATTTTGAATCTGGCACATCTCTCTGTGTTAAACAGTGTTGCACATAAACACTTTTTAGCATGAAAAGCTTTTTCCTTGAAGGGAAGGAGGAGGGGATGAATGGTTTTTAATCCATTAACTCCCAGCTCTTGCAACACACAGACAGATAATGTCCTTAGATTTAATGAGTTAGTGTGTCCAGTACCTGGCAGAAAATGCTTAAAAAAAAAAAAAGGCAGTTGGATATTGTTTGGCATCAGAAATAATGCTTTTTAAACACCTGTTATTTTCCTGACGCTCACTCTTGGTGGGTCATTCCATCATATGATTGACCAGTTGTTAAATAAAGTCTATGCAGTAAGAATTTTCCTCCTGGGGCCTTCTTCAAGCACTGCCTAGTTACCTTTTTGATTTCTTTTTTAAATCTGTAGATAAACATTTTCTGACCTTTTTTATTGGCATACCTCATATATTCATAGTCTCTCTACAATCCATTTTAGCCACCTCTTGGCTGAGCTTATGAACCTGCTCAGTTCTTACTCTGTTGAAGAATCTCTCTGGTCTTTTGATTTCTTGCCTGTCTTTCCCCAGCCCAGCAACATTTCATACATCTGATGGCAAAGACTACCACTACTGGAAGCAGAGTTTAAAGTGTGGTCTAAGGGATAACCATGCACAAACATGGGTGAAATCAAAGGTATTGCACATACTAAACTGACAGCAGAACTTTACTCATCTTAAGAACTGGATTGTCCATCTCAGGAGCTACTTTACAGCATATGCTTTTTAGCATTGGTTTGTGTAAGCCCACACTGTTCTGGTTGAATTACAGGCAAATTACAAAGTCAAGCAGATGCACAACTCTTGCCCAAACAGAAAGGAATTTCTTTAAATCTACACATCGTACAGCTTTCACTACTCTGGAGAAAGTGCTTGACAAGTAGACAGTAAAGAGAAGACCTGTGCCATGAGACTAAAATTTTTTACTTCCTCAGTACTTTCTAATTTACAGAATATTTAAGGTCAAATGTCAAGTGATAGAATTACCTGATTTAATAGTTCAATGTTTTGTTCAACAGATGATTTCAAAACCAGCCCTAATGTCACCACTGTGAACCCCATTAAAATCCAGTTTATTGGAAATATAGTAAATTATACAGCCAAACATTTGAGAGGCATCACTTCTCTTTACCTCCATAACAGAGGAACTCAGGAATGACATGGGAGAAGCTGGTGGAATTCAGTCAGAAATAGCATGAGCTAGTAGTTCTGAACCATGTGTATGTATGTGTGTACAAATGTGTGTGCACACACATGTCGCTGTTGAGCAGCTAGCAGAGTAAAGAAAACACCAGCTCTTAGTGGCAAGAAGGAGTGACCTTTATTGTTTTGATTTCATCACATATATAGAGTTCTCAAAAGTCACCCAGATTGGTCAGTCAGAAGCCTTACCCCAGGCCTGATTGGCCAAGCCTGCACTGTCTAAGTTCTGGGACACTGTTCCAACAACATCCAAACTTTATCTTTATTTATAAAACAGAAGAAAAATTCTCGTGGGAAAAAACCTGTGCTAGCCACACACACACATGTGCTAATACACACAGAAATACATGGATGTGCATACACATACAGAACAGCTAATTCAGAGCACTTCATTGCTCTGCTTATAGAAAGCCTTACTAGTTAAAAAGGTCCCCAACTTTCATCTTTGCTATTTTGAAGGGCACAGCTTTCTGGCTGGATTGTTTTGTGGTGAGAACAAAGGATTTGCAAAATCTGCTGCTGGCTAAGCAGCAGAGTTTCTGTTGGTCTTCGCTACTAAATAATTAGTTTAAATGCATGGCTTCTGCCAGTGGGAAATGGCACCAGCAGAGCTCTGAGAACCAAGTTCCCTGTACCCCTTCTGTACCTGTGAGCCAGCAGAGGGAGTGGGAAATGCTGTCCATGTCCAGCATCTGTGAGACATTAGCAAATTTTGGCTAGAGCTGACATGTCAGCACTGTCATTGGAGCATGATCTGGGAGATGCTGTTTCTCAAAGGCTTTGTGATGAACACTGCTTGCTAGTCCAAATTCTTGGTGTCAGTTTTTAGCTTTTGCACTGCACAGTTTGATTAGCAGGATCTTCCATGTGAAGCTCGGGGACATTGGTCTGCAGCCAGTTGTACAAAGTCCACCCAGGGCTGTAAAAGCTATGGAAAAAAGAAGCACCATGTTTGTAAGCACAAAAGAGTTATTTGATGACCCAGACAGGGGCTATTCCTAGCTAAAATTTCTTAGTGCCTTGGAGGCTTGGCTTTCACACAAGAAGAACAACAATTTAGGAATTGTACTAAATATGCCAGTGGTGGTGCTGACAGAGCTAATGGGCTGAAAGGAGGCACCCACAAAGAATTTTGCACCCTCTCTTGACAAAAAATAAGTGTTTGACCCAAGAATTTTGCAAAATGCTCGTTTTCCTCTTTGTACTTAAAATATCAGCAAAGGACTATTTCAGACCCTTACATAAGGTTCCCATAATGCCAGTGGCAGAAATGACATCAGTTTTTAAAGTATAAAAGGCACCTCATCTAGGCTCAGAAATGTCAGTAGTAATTACAAACTTTGTTTTCAAGTATAATCAATTCTTTATTTATGGTGTGAAACGTTTTTTACCCTTTTGAACTTTCACCATTCTAAGCCAAGCAATATTGTTGGCATGTTCCTTTAAAAATAATTGCTTCTGGACTGAGAAATTGAATGTCAAGTTCCAAGTTGATGTAAATTAAATGGGTTGCATTAATAGTCTGGCCTGTGGTAGAAGTGAGTGTTTGGATTCTGGGTTTGACTTCAGGACATGACCTCTTGATCACACAGGTCAGCACAGATGGGAAATATTGAGGAGGTACCCCAGGTTGACGTGGGGAAGAAAGTGTCTAGAACTGATGTATCACAAACTGTCTGATCCATTAAACAGAAGCTCCTCAGAGAATAAAGCTTGGTTGTCATAGGTCATTATGCTCTTCAAAAAAAAGGGTTGGAAGGAAAATCCCAATGATGGAAATCCTCAGGGCTGTCATGTACACATAATCTTCTAAATCTTCCTGGATTAACTCTGCCAAGCCTATGTACAGGGGGAATGGAATAAAGAACCCAAATATTCTTAACTGCTACAGTACAATTAGGTGCCAGATTTCCCACCTGTAGCTGCTATAAACTTAACAACATGCAGCATTTTAACTTTGAAAGCAGGATATCTATACAGCTGAGACTCACCTTATGTGAGAAGAATCCCATCCTTGAGAGCAACCCCAATCACAAGGTCAGGCAACACACAGCTCTTCAAAGGGAAACCCTGTGCTGCTGGATGGGTTTATTTGTCCCCACGTGCAGGACTTGGAGAATCCCTTTGCAGAATTTCACAAGGTTCCTGAAGATTCCCTATTTCCCCAGCCTGTTGAGGTCCCTCTGAATGGCAGCACAAACTCTCTGGTGCATAAAAAACTCTTTCTAATTTTGTATACACCTATGTGCATATATGTATACAGTATGCATTTTAATTGTTATTAAATGAGAAAATCACTTTAATGCTTTTGTTGGATTGGACTCAGGAGTTTTACAGTTTGCTGGCAATTAATTATCACTGATGAGTCCCAGGTCTAAGGTCTTCTCAAGAACATAAAGAGTATGTTTGGCTTTTGAGTAATAAAAATAAGCTGATAAAGTGAGCACCGAAACTAATTTTATGTGATACACTACATAAAAGCTCTTACATTAATTGTTCCCTGTAGCATTCAGCTCTTAATTATACAGTGTTTGCTAATAGGAGGAACAAGTGACAAAGCCCAGTATTTTTATGTCTGTTCATTGGCACTGTTTGAAATAAACTCACAGGTGACTCTAGTAAGGCACAACCTGCTTCTGTTTAGGTGCCTGAACTGATTTTTTCAGGTACAAGGAGAATTTCAAAGAAGTTAAGCTAGCCTTTTACTGATGATCTGGGTGCTGATCCCTTCAAAAAATTTGGATTAACTTGGAAAAGGACTTCCATTGTATGTGTAAGGAGAACCAGACTAAGGAATACACTAAAACACCCTCTTTCCCTGGCTGACAATGAACTTTGCACTTTCAAAAAACAGTCTTGGTGAGAAAAAAAACAACCCTGGCATAGACAGCTAATTTATGCTGATAATTAACTGCTAGAAGTAGATTTGGTGGATCTGATTCAGATTGCTCTCCCACTGCTGTAATTCTTCGAGTCTGGCTGTGCTAACAACATGACACTAATACAGAGAATTATAATGATCAATACAATTATGGCTGAAGTCTCTGTCCTGTGGGCACTATTTTCTCTTAACAAAGAGGGTTCAGAATCTGTCATTAGACCTGTTTGTGAGGCCAAAACACCTTGGTAAATCACTATCTGTAGTACCAAATAAAGAAAACTATTTAAATGCTCTGCTCTGAAAAAGTCTGCACAGCTACAGGAGTTAACTGTAATACATAAAGACATAGAAAAACTAGATTTAATCTTGTTAAATCTCATACCTATAATGTGCTCCAGGAAACTCCCCATCAGGCAGCCAGAAGTCCATGGCAAGCACACACAGTCTCACCTGAAGCCCATGTTGTCCCACTGCCATCGGGATTGTTATGGGACAGAGCAAAAATGAAGCTGGTTTGGGTCTCAATCTTCCCAGCTTCAGGATGAGTCAAGCATATGAAACCTTGGAGGAATAAAGCCATCATTTAGGTGAATTTTCACACTAGAGAAGGACTAACACTGCAGGGAATGAGGGGAGTGAACATTGCTGCAGAAGAAAAGAGAGGTTCTGCCATTCCCACTGACATGGAGCTGGACTTAAAGATCACAGCCCAAAGTCTCAGGTCTTCTGCATCTCCATCTGTCCAGAGCAAGTCACAGCTGTTTACACAGGAAAGAAAACACATATCACCATAAATAAATAAACAAATATAGAAGTGGGTTGTTCAGCATGAAAGGCTTGGATTTTTTTCTGTATGTAAGGTGATAATAAATGTAGAAATAGAGAAATGCAATTATACACAGCATGATACAGATCATACCCGTGTTTTTAATACAGTTATGTTGTGCAGAGCTCCAAATACACACAGCACAAACATGTTAAGAGTACTCACCCATTTGTATTCTACATTTTTCTATTCTCACATCTCCATTATCAATTAAACTCTACAGGCCCTATTAAAACTATGATTTTCTGGCCTTCTGGCTTTTTCAGTTTGTTTCAATAAGGACTGACAATGAAGTTATGTAAACACAGTCACTTTTGCATGTTGTGGAGATTCACATTTGTTATAACACAATGCGAAAATCCTGTAAATGACTGAAATTTTCCAGAGCACCATTTCAAGGGCAGAAGCCATTTCACACTAGACAGCACAGGGGCTGTGCTTGCCTAACTCAGTTAAGACAAATAGGAAACAGCCAATGAGAGACAAGGTAGAAAATCCCTTTTAGGGGAGACAAGACACAGTGTACATTTCTCAGTGGATGTGTTCATCAACAGCAAGCACTCTTTTAAAGCCCTTAAGTGTTTGTAGGACGGGAAATTAATTTGTTTTCTAATTCCAAAGTGAATCATATGCTCCAAACAGATTTTCAAGTCAATGAAACATGACCTTGTATGATCTAATTAAACAACTCAAAGGTATTGGTTGTTTTAAGATCCCTCTGGATATACTTCAGTTCAAATGCACACACATCATCTGTACGTACAAGCTCATAAATCTACGAAAAATGCAAATCAGATCATTAATGCTTTGAATTTGACAGTCTTGCCACAGTTTTCTAAAAGGTAAAACATGAAAAATTTCTGAATTACACATACTCTTTTAACAATTTATAGAGCACACAAAAAAACCCCATACTGGAAAGCAGAACACCAAGTATCTTTCTTTGGCTTCTAAATATCTGGTCCAGGTATAAAATAACAAATTCTCTGAAAACTGCTATGACTCTGGATGGTGTCCTGACCCTTTAAGTGGAGCAGTGGACTAGATGATGACCTCTGAAGGTCCATTTCAATTTAAATTTTTCTATGATTCTCTCCTAATTCTCTGTGTTTTCTGAATTGACCTCTCTGTTCCCGTGCACATGAGTGTGTAATTTAAAAAAAAAAAATCTATGACTGTTTTCTTCTCTAAATATTTTTCCCAATCTTTTGTCTCTGGTATTGCTCCCATGGTCTCCCCACTCTCAATTTTAGCTCAATCTCTGTGTAGAACCTATCTATAATCTGCAGTCTTAGAATTCTTCACATGTCCTACATAGATTAATGGCCATATACATACACTCTGTCCTCTTACTGCCCAAAAATGCCATGTGTCTAACAAGAATTCTGTCTCAAATGCCAGCACAAGTATCTCTGGGGGCACTGTTGATTCCTTTATTTTTATTTCCTTTTCCCCATTCACATTTTCCACTACTTTGTCACCTGTTTGGTCTCCGAAATCTTACCTACTCTTTTCTCTGTCTCCTTTCTCCACTTTAACCTGTCACACACCGTAGTTGTGGTCTCCCTCTTCCCATCTCTCCTTCCTATCTCATTCCAACAACATGGCCATAGCTACACCATGTGCAGCTATGTGTTCGTGCAGCCTCAAAACCCACTCCAGAAGGATGCTGCCTGGGAAAACTGGGCTGCCACCATTTGATTTTCTTCCTTGCCTCCATCAGTCAAACACATCAGCATCTGCCTCATTCCCCTATATATAAAACTGCCTCTAGAAGTAGGGAAATGAAAGGAAAACGAGTGCCACGCAGGGACATATTTATTCAGCGAGTTGTTCTTTACTCCAGATTCAGAGCCTAATCCCACAATTGGATCCACATGGCTGGCTGTGTAAACTGAACAAGGGGCTGGAGGTGTGGGCTACAAGCAGCAGTGTTGCTGTGCTGCCCTCGCAGGACACGGTGCTGGCCCTGCCAGGCGGTGTGTCCTGACCCCGACCGTGCCGCGCGTGGCTGCCTCCTGCAGCCCCGCGCCGCAGCCAGGCTCAGCCCAGACGGCTGGTTCCAATATTTCTGAAATAAAATAAACACACCAGATCTCACTAAACAACTAATCACCTACAGCATGGACATGATTTTCTTCTTCTCGTGTTTTTTTTTTTTTAAATGAAAACTATTTTAGGTGTGACAAAACATGTGAAACAAGTGGAAAAATATTTCCAAGTGCTTTTGCTCTCAGAAAACCTTTACTGATTGAAGAGATTAAGGGATTGGGGTTTTTTACTACTTTAAAAAAATCCATTTTTACTGAAAATTCAGCCTAGCCTATGAAGCTTTGGGCCAGCAACATTTTAAAAGATTGAATTACAGCATGCCATTCTGAATGTAGCACATTATGAATTCCATATCCCTCAGCTAGAGTGACATATTTAATGATTAAGCCAAGCCACTCAACTCTATTTCTATTTAATTTTTTTTCCGAGCCACTATTAACTGTATATGTACATTTCAAATGGCAAGAGGAAAAATTGCAGAATAGTGAATTTGTCTGCAATAAAGGAATAACTAGCAAGGTCTTATGACTTAACTAAATTAGAGTTCTGTGGGAAAGGTATCTTGTGCAAATTAGCCCAATGTTAAAAAATGCTTATTATTCTACTATTTTAAAGAATCCTGTTTTCCATGTGCTCCACCTCTGCTCTGTGTTCTGTCCTTCATTTTATACAAGCTTTTCCTGCCAGGAGAGAAACAGAAATTGCCATACAAGATCAGAACTCTGGTCACATTAGTTCAGTATTGGAGGTAAGGCAGCTCTTTACTGAAGAAAAACAGGAGGAAAAAAAATCTATTTAAATAGCCCTCACTTGCTCTACACTGATGTACATAAGCGTAAAACCTCCTTCCTGACCTGCATGGTGACTGATTTATGCCCACAAGCATGGGGTTTAATTATGATGACACAGAGATGGTCAATTTATTTCCTTGCGCTTACTCACTCATGAACGTGCATTTCCTCCTTCCAGCAAAAAGTAATTATCTCTTTGCAATTATCTGCACAGATGTGGCAAAGTTTGAATTTTCGTGATTGTCTGCTAAAACCTGGGGCCCTGAAGAATATGTGCTCTGCCAGATCTTTCTGCTGGCCTCAGGATTAATGAGTCCCTTGAAGAGAGAGTTCTTTGCACCTGGGGTAGGATTTTGTAACAGACATTTCCAAGACTCTAAAATATAGGTGGAGGAAGTGCTGTTGCAAAATTTTGTCTTCCATAAAGCATATTCTAAAGGGGATGCTACAGTCTCAGTTTCTCCAAGGTTTACTGCTGCTTGCACTGGATACCTGTATGTGCAGAGACACCTGTATGTGCAGGTAGAGTTTGACACATCTACAGATCAGTTGCTGGGAATTATTTCATTCAAGGGAGGCACAAAACCATGGAAAAACAGACTTGGAAGGGACAGCCATGTAGATATCATCTGGACCATCAGTGTGGCTAAAGTAGGATCAGCTCACTCATGTCTCACAGCACTTTTGCTCCTAAGCAATTTTTAAGGATCTACAATAGACCTTATGGCTCCCAGTGGGCATGTTATGCAAAGGCTTTGCTGTATTATTATCCTCAGAAATATTTTCTTACAGTGTGACCTGGATGACCCTTGTGCAGGTCAAACCTGTGACTTTTTCACTTGTTTACTGTGGTGTCAGGGCACAGTGTTCTCTCTCTTTTATATTGAAAAACTCTTACCACGTCCCATTTCCTCTGCTTGTGTTTTGACTGAGCAGCCCTACTTTTTTTAACATCTCCTCACAAGCCATATTTTCTCAACCAGTGATCATTCTCGTTGCTTTCCTCTGAATTCTTTCCAATTGATCCCAATCTTCCTTGCAGTGCAGAAAGTGGACTCAGTGTTACTGAAGCATTGTAGACTGAAAGCATTGTTCCACCTGATTGCTAGATATTCTGGCCTGAGACTGTAGAAATTATATGAGCCCTTCCAGAATTGAATACAAGATTTTTCAGACTGCTTCTCCAATATCTTATGCTCATCTATAAAGGTCATTTTGTCTTTAATACAATCAAATTTTCACTTAACCCTGGTTTATCAGGCAACTTACTGGGCAAGCTTTCTATGCCAACATCTACATCTTTTATGAAAACACCAACCAGAGCAAACCCAGGACAACCCCAAACTCCATAAAAGCAATTGTGAACTGTAGATTAAGTGAATCCAAAATTGTCTTCTGCATATGAGTCTTTTGGTGAACCTAAACACAAATGTGACACAAGGTCAGGAATTTCCTAATTAGTGAATAAATGAGTTGAGGGAGAAGAAGGAATTGATAAACATAATTGACAAAAATAATGTCTGCTGCTAAAAGTCTCAGAGAAATAAGTAGTTAAGTCTCCTGAACTCTGTTTTCCCCTCATTAAATTTGGTCTAAATCAAAATGTCTTGCTCTAGAGCTGAAGAAAGAAAATTATTTAGTAAATAATTTTTTGCACATCTTTAGCACTCTCAAAAATCTAGAGACACAGACCTCCATTAAGTAGAAAGAGCAAATGGAACAAAAATGCTTTATAAAATAAAGAAACAGGATCAAATTGTAGGCCTTTTCTATCTGCTTATTAAGATGTACAGTTTCTCTGAATGACAGTGACCATGAAAGAGTTGATCTGGATTAACAAACCTCTTGAAAGGAAAAAAAAATCTTAAAAAATAATGCCTTGTAGAACAACAAAAATGGACAAATTCAGTTTTAAATGGATCTTAATAACATGCATTCCTGTGAAACACAAGCAAAGTTCAGTGTGAGCCATAACCTGGAGAAAAAAGAATTTAAATAGGATACATATCTATTGTGTAAGCAGTTTAATGGGTCTTAATTTAAGCCTTGTTGATCTGGCTTGGGCAAAATACACCATCAGACTACATCAGCAGGTACAGAAGTGGAGCAAGCTAATCCTGGAAAGGAAGCCTTTACACTAAGAACTGTTGTGAATTTTACAGAAATTTGCTCTCTCAACTGCTTAAGTGCTAAATAATCTTTTTCTTTTGGAAATTTTCCTTCGGAAAAAGATGGTTGCAGCTAGGATACAAGTTTACATCCTTTTAATGACAATGTTTACAGGTAAATATTTTCTCTTTGTGGATTTGTATGTGCACTTAGACTGTATTGAACATGTAGCCTCTATCCAGATTTCTTGCTTGTAATTTCTTGATATTTTAGCGTCAGGGAACTGGACAGGCAAAAGGCTGTAAGCAGATTTCTAACCAAAGGTGTGTATCAAAAGTATAATTTGGATAATATTTCTATAATAGTTTAATCAAAATGAAAATCAGTGGCATTCAGCAGAATTATGCTTGAATAATTGCTTTTGTCATCCTGCTTCTGCAGGAAACCATTGCTGCTAAATTTGAAACAGAGTTTAATTAAGAGGTTAACAGTTAGAAAATAGCCACCATATAGTAATAATCTGTATGTGAAAAAAGGAGACAGATGAGTGATGTTACCAAATTGAATCAAGGAACTATTTCATCTCTGTTTTGAAAAAAACAACTTCACAGGTGGGAAAAGTTATCATCTTAAAAAGTATTCACATTATCTGAAATTTTAGGTCAGAGTGTAATATATTTAGAAGAGAAAATGCTGTATGATTCTACTTTACTTTTTCCTTTGAAAACACAAATATGCTGAGCTGAGCTAATGTATGCAACCACTGAAAAAACATCATTGCCTTTGCACTTGTTTTGGTATGTCTTACATCTTTTGAGAATACTTTCTTTACATGCTAACTTCTGCAACCTGAGCTATTTGAACTGCTTATACAGTTCTATAAATATTGACTAATCCTTTTATCTAGAGTGCTTTTATCTTGACTGACATCAGTCTTTGCTTGTACAGCAATTGGCAGATAAAGAGCAATATCAACACCTCCTGCAAGAACAGCTGATTTATTTATTCTTGATATGAGTAAAAAGAAACCTTATTATTTGTCTTTTGGCATGACCTATATTTGTGCTTGTGCTAATCTTATTATGAAATAGTAGGCCTATATATGTAAGGGCATACATGTGTGTGTATCTATATACACAACTCAATAAAATGATTCTTTTGCAGCGTATTTTTATCACCATTACTTAAAAAATAAACATTGTATGGAGACACTCAAATTATATGAAATTGCATGTATTTGAGTGGCTCTGTGAGAGTAATTTTGCATTTAATAGCTGATACTATTTTTTTCTATAAGCAAAGAACACATTGATAATAATAATAATAATAATAATAATAATAATAATTGTACGTCCTCATAAAACTAACTTTACTTCTTTGTAAAGTTGATGCTTTCTTTTATAAAATGTCTTATCAAAATTTAAAAATAGAAATATATATTATTTTTAAAAAAGTTTAGCATTCTCATGTAATAATTTTGTTAGTTTTACAACTTATCTGATGAATTAGAGAACAGCATAGACACTAAAACATTCTTGTAAAGGTAAATGCATCTGTTTCATCCTTTCCAGAGGCAAACCACTAATGCAAAGTGACTCAGACCACAAGTGACAAGGCAAAGTGGCAGGTGCTGTAGGACAATAAAATAACACTCAGAGAGCCACCACACATTACTGAAAATTCAGCAGCTAAGGACCTAGCCATCCACAATGCAGATTTTTAATGAAAGGTTTAATAGGGGCACCTAGTCTATAAATCCTTCAGCACAGTCTGTGCACTCTGAAGCCCTATGACAAGGCTAAGTACAGCCCTGATCCAGCTGCTTGTAGGCTGGACTAATTTTTATCTCTGACACAAAACCCAAAGAGACCTGCATTTCTACAGCCATCCTATTAAGACTGAGTCGTATAAAAGACCTGAGGACACATTGCTCTCCATGTCAAAGCAGGGAAGGGAGCAGTATCAGGCAGGAGATGTACTAAAGCATTGACCAAAACAAGAAACAGCTCACAGGAACTTCACTTTTCATATACCAGAACAGCAAAAGCAGGACAAGTTGCTAATACTGAAATTGCCACAAACTGGACAAAGCAGACATGTCTCTGGCCCCCAGTCAGGAATGGTTTGGGAACTGCACTTCACTTGCAGAAAGTCAGTCCCAATGAGTCGGATTTCTGCCAGATGCCACTACACATTAAGGTATACACAGACATCTCTCATTGGAATAAAGATGAGCCTGGCTGGAAAACAGAGAGAGACTGCAGCAGTAAAACCCCACTGCCAGACCAGGGAGATGGCACTAGCTGAGCTTGACAATCTGAAGCTTCAAGTGGGAAGTCACTGTATGCTTTAATTGAGGACTGGTGAGTGAGCTGGATTGCTGCAGAGAGAATCTTTTCTGTACCTGCTATGATAACTTCACCCTGGCTAATTTTTTAAACTAATCTCTCCCAGTTCTCAGCTCCCTTCTGGCTCTCCTGTAAGTTACCACTCTCTGAGACAGGTCCAGTTACAGCAGTGATTGAATAAAGTGGACAGGCAAGGAATTAGCCTGAGCAACTACACTTATCTACTGCTACTTGAAGCTATTCATTGTGGCTGAATGCTGTCCTGTAATTTTCCAAGAGGAATGGCTGTGTTTTGTCGTAAAAATAAAGCTTGATGTGCATTTGTACATAAATCTAGGTGTGGAGCCTGGTACACCTGGCTGTCACTCTGTGAACCTCAGCACATCTCATTACCTGATTTACAGGCAGCAGTTTTGCTATGGGGATGGATCAAATTTTATCTATTTCATTTGTGCTGATGATACTAGTTTGAAAACTAACTGCAAAGTGTTTCTTATTTTTCTCTAAGATAACTATGGGAATGTTAAGAGTTGCACTTAGCATAAGTTATCAAAAGAGTATTTGAATATTTTGACTGCTTCTAAGGGAGATGAGAAACAGATTTTCCCTGATCCACTGCATGCATATCGGTCACTTGATTGCTCAAGGGAGAAGTTACTGTAATTACCACTTTATAGATGAACAACAGGGCAGAGGGATAAACAGATTAGTTTTACAAGAGGAACAGATTTGTTTTTCTTTGTGAAGTGTGACCCAGCAGACCCACTTAGGCCACATCTATCAAATTACAGTGGAGTTGAGATGAGGAGTTCTCCTTTTACCAGATATACCAGAAGCCAAGCATTATATGGAAGAGAAAACATGGGACTGTATTGCCAATCTCCTACAGAAGTGCTCTTGTCACCAACCAACCTCTGAGACATTTAAGAGAATATTCCTTTCATCTTTTCTTGCTTTATATTTTGCATAGAGGAGAGGTGAAAAAGCTCCCCTGCAGTACATAGTTTCTGCAGTGCACACATTTTGCAGGCTTGTTCACTCACTTGGCAGTCTGACCCACTATACCATAGATCACTTGTAAATCCTTATAAGTGACTCTCTCTTGAAGATTGTTGCTCTATGATGTTTCATATGGGACTGGGAATAATAGTCTGTAGTTCTTACACTGTTTCAATGAACACAAAAAAGAAGGAAAGACTAGCCAATCATAATTCAGGTCATTACCATACTATGTTATGGATAGGAATTAAGTAACCATTCCTGGCTTTTTGTATGTGATAAACAATTCAGTTCCTTATCAAGCATTCTAAATTTCTACCACAGCATATGTGGGAAACAATTTCTTGATTACATCTGATGCTGTTTATCTTAATTTCATCACATTATCCATATCAAAACTCAATTTGTTTGGTTCTTTTCTCCAAAATGTGGTTATCACTAAGGTATTTATATTATACTTTGCAGAAGGAAACCATGACAAGTGAATGGCATTTTTATATTGAATGTATTTTTTACTTGTCAATCATCTATTTATCAAGGCATTCCCCTCTAATAAAAGATAATTTAATAAAACACTTTACTAAAAGTGTTATTTTGGGCTTTAGTTATTCAAAGCAGAATGCCTAATTCTTCGTTTTTTCTTCAGGTACTCACTGTGATGAAGACGTCAACGAATGTTACATGAACCCTTGCCAAAATGGTGGGATCTGCGAGAATTTTCCTGGAAATTACACTTGCCATTGCCCACCTGCAGACAAAGAAGGGATTTTTTATGGTGGCTGGAACTGTACAGAAGTTCTACATGGCTGCACTGATCATCAATGCCAAAACAATGGAATATGCATCCCACATTTAAAAAACGGCCAACATGGATTCAGCTGCATATGTTCACCTGGGTATACTGGAATACACTGTGAAACCATAACCACATTTTCTTTTCAAGGAAACAGTTTCCTTTCCTTGAAGAGTCCCCTGACCCATAAAAAGGATTTTTTCTATAATATAAACCTGAGGTTTCAAACTGTGCAACCCACAGCTTTTCTGTTTCACCGAGGGGAGAAAAATACATTTGCAAAGTTGGAGTTACTGAATGGCTACTTACACTTATCCGTGCAAATCAATAATCAGCCACAGGCTCTTTTGCATATTCCACATAATGTCAGTGATGGAGAATGGCATTCAGTGGAGGTAACCTTGGCAAGAGCTGTTATCCTTAATTTGCTTGACAGCTCTTGTGTAGAATCCTGTCTCAATAAAACGTCTGCTAAGATAGATAACGAGCCGGTGATGTTTGCGTTTCAGAGCACGTTTTTGGGCGGCTTACCAGTGGGAAATGGCAACTCTCTACAGAACACCTTTAATACACATTCTGCACCTTCATTTGTAGGCTGTCTTCAGGATATTGAGATAGACTTGAATGTTATTACTCCAGAGAATGTATCATCTGGGTCATCTCTAAATGTCAGGACAGGATGTGCTAGAAAGGACTGGTGTGACCCCCACCCGTGTCAGAACAGGGGACGCTGCACCAACCTGTGGCTGAGCTACCACTGTGACTGCTACCGGCCCTACGCAGGGCCAGACTGTGCAACAGGTAAGGCACTGCTGCAGGCACTTGTGCTTTTAGTGTCTGCTCAAAACATGGCCAGAAACAACCCTGTTTACCTGGCGATGGAACGGTGTGACCCTTAGCGTCTCTGGAGCTTAATGTCAAGTGGTAAGCCAGTGTAAGAGGTTAGTAGTGGCACACCTTTGTTATTTTCTAGTTCCTTTCCTGGTAAGGCTGGTTTTCAGCCTGACAGAAAAAAAAGAAATCAGGCTAAACTGGTGGATTCCACTCATCTTGTTTTATAATCTTTTCAGTGCTCTTAGCACTCCATAAACTCTGAAAAACTGTAGCTCATTGGAAGTTATCCCTGCTGAGTAAAATTTAGAAAGCAAGCAAGTCACTTGGAGTTTAAGACTTATTTTCAAAGCATTCTTTGAAAAATTTATCCTCAAGCTCTCTAGGCTTTTATAATGAGATTCATTTAAGGCAATGAAAGGCAAGCAAAAGTACTGCAAAGTTTAAAAAAGACAGATTCCAATTAAAAAAAAAATGAATGAGATTATACTCTTAGCTTAATCTGATTAGCCCAAGGAGCAGGCAGGGCTTCAGTGGCTGGAAAGTGGGCCCATTCATCCCTCAGCTGGTCCCAAGGCAGGGCTGGACAATCCCCAGGGCAGGCTGCTGTTCCCAGAGAGCTGTATGGGGACCAGAGGGAAAGGTGCTCCTGTCTGGGAGAGCAAACGAGCTCATCTCAGCAAGCAGCTTCCATGGCAGTGCTGAGCAGGAGCACAAAAGCTGCAGATGCCTGTGGCACCTTCCCTGCTACAACTGTTCTTTCCAAGTGCAGGCTGAAGCAAAGTGGAAGTCCAACAGGAGGTCCCTGCCCAGCTCCCTGCTACACTGCATCTGCTGGGTGACCCCCCTAGAGCTGTAAATGCAGCAGCCCTCAGGGATGTTTTGGGGATAACTCTGCAATCCTTCCCCTGGCAAAGTTTTAGGGATTTCATACAAGCAGTTTTAAGAAAATTGCACAGGACTAAGCCTTCACACAGTGCCCTTGTCACTGCCTCCCTCATCCACACATGGTCAGCAGAGCAATGTTTAGGGAGCAAGAAATCCATACTTACACACACGTATACATACATATGTATATTTATGCAGATATATTTGCCAAGTGGACTGGAAAAAATTAAGCAAAACAGCAGAGTTGTGGCCAGACTGGAACGGACAGATCCTCTGGTGCAAACTGGCATGGCTGCAGTGCTGCCAGTGAAGCTACATTGATTTACATCAGCTGAACAACTGGCCTCAGGGGTTATTGAATGCACTGCTGCAGAGAGCTGGGCCTTCAAATACATTTCAAATGTTTAAATACAATTCCATTTTGTATACTATACCTAATACTTATCAATACCTTTCAATAGTTTTTCTTTCTGGTTTTATTGCAAAATGACAAAGTCTCAAAGGTAATTGTAACAGACTTCTTTGAAGTATAGCTGTAATTTATCCAAAGATTTGGAAGGCAACTTTGGAGTGTAGGACAACATCTGGTAAATATGTTTGCCTCCTTATATGAAGCAAAATTAAAACCAGTCAGGGCCAGGAGCAGCAGTTCTACTGGCATTAGAACTGTTCAGAATGATTAGAAAGCATGCTTTTTTTTTTTTTTTTTCCTCCTGCTGACCACAATATTCCTTGCTAATCATGGCACCGTGCCATTTTGGTACATAGGTTCTAGATATATGTCACATTTAAAAGGCTGTGGCAGGTTTCTAAAGAGGCAAAGTGGGGGAGACTTGTGGGAAAGGATAACATAAGAAATGCTGGTATCTTTCTCAAGAAAAGCTGCTGCCAAGTATTTAATTGACAAGAGGCAATATTTTCTCTACATATACAAAATAACAAACAGATGTTGACTCATTTTGATCAACATCCAGATGTTGTGACCCAGGAGGTTAATATTGGCCAAGGTGATGCTAGTCATCTCATCAAACAGATCAGACTGATGATATATGTGTGTATTTATAAACAGAGAGAAATGTGACAAGGTAATTGCAAACATGAAATAGCTATTTGGAGAGCAGTGCTTCTGTCTCATACTGCAGTTGTGGAATCCTCATTCTAGGAGAATTTTTCTTTTTACCCTCATGAAAAAAAGTGTCTCAGTCTCCAGTATCTCCTTAAGAGAAGATATAACTTAAACAGACTTAATGCCCTAAAACACCAATTTCAACAAACATTTATTTCTACATACAGAGTTTTAACAAGAAGAAGTAGAGACATAGGTAATCTTATTCATAGAAATAAACTATTAAAAATTTAATTATTAATTTGTCTGTTTAGGAGCAAGTATGGGATTTATTCCTGGTGCTAAATAATATGACCATACCACACAGTAGCACAGTGTGGTTTTTAAGGGTCTGTTGGACCTTCATGGTCTCTCCCTTATTTTCATCTTTTTTTTTTTTAGTGCAGTCATAAAGAAGGCAGTTCTGCACGCAGAGAGTTGGCCTATGACATCCCACTCCAGGAGTTTTACTGCACAACAGAGGACTGAATCTTTAGCTATGTCAGCATTTTAAAAAAAAGCTTGGTTTATTGTTTCTATGAATTTGATATATTAAAAATAGCTCCTGAAATTGTTTAGGCAGGAAGTATGTAATACTGAGGACAAGATCACAAAACTTATAGTGTAAAAATAGAAACCCTTTGTTGTTCTTTAATGAGATGATTCATCAGAATAAAATAGAGTTTTGGCTACATATTTTGTATCCTTGAAAGACTGAAAATCATTACTGAAAATAAGGAGTAAAAGACAGACAGATGGTTTTGGTTTAATCATTTTAATTGATAAGCACAAAGGAAAAAAAAAACCCAAACAGAAAACTTACTCAATGCTGGATCATGTTCCTCCCACAGCACTGTGGGCACTCAGGGCTGAGCAGGATTCATGACTGGATACAAGTTGATGTAGGTGAGCATATGTTGAGCCCCAGCAACAAAAAATCTGTCAGAGACCTGGGCAGCCCATGCAGCAAGCACCACATAGGTGATCTGTTCACACCAGAGGGGTTTGCCCAGCAGCTTTCTGTGACTGGAATCTGTGGGGGGGAAAAAGAAATAAAAATCACGAAATCCTAGAACTGCATTAACTTCCATGGTCACCAGTGGATCAAATCAGCTACATTCTTTCTAAAATTATCTTTCTGAGGACAAATGCAAGGAATTATGAATTCTGTCCTTGTTAAATTACTTGAAAACACAGCATTATGCAGAGCATGATAAAGAGGAAAAATGTGCCAAGTAATACATCTGGTCCTGCACTGGGGCTTGATGCTACAGCCCTCATGGAAGCCAACAGGAATTTTGAAATAGAAGCTGTTTACAGCTGGATCGAGTCTTTGTTCACCCATAAATACAAGCACATCTTCCTAACATACATAAATATTACCAGAAGCAGTTATTTGATTATTGCATTGGCTCCCTTGTCATTTAGTCCTAACTATTTTATTTTTCTCCTTTCTCTTCCTTTTTTAAAAAATATTTTCCCATATCTCTAACCTCAAGAGTACATCCCAGGCCGGTTTGGATCCGAGGACTCCTCAAGCTATGCTGCTTTTCCTGTTGATTCCCCTCAGAATGGGAACTTCATCATATCCATGTTTGTCCGAACACGCAAACCTTCTGGCTTGTTGCTGGCTTTGAGAAACAGTACTTACCTCTACATGAGAGTCTACTTGGAAGGTGGAAAACTCACCATGTCAGCTCTAAATTCCATGAAGTTATTAGGGAAACTCTCCGTGAATGATGGAAACTTTTACTTAATAACATTAAAAATAGAACCAAATAAGATGGAATTGTTCCAGTCCTCTCACTACCTAGGCTTTATTTCTACTCCAGCACTAACCATCCAACGTCAGGATATTCTTTACATTGGTGGCCTACCAGACAGCAAAGAGACTGATAGAAATGGCAAGTATTTCAAAGGCTGTATCCAAGATGTAAGAGTGAATAACCAGCTGCTGGAATTCTTCCCCATCACCAGTCCACTGAATTCTCTAATCAACCGAACTCTGATCAATGTCACCCAAGGCTGCACTGGTGACAACCTCTGCAAGGTAAGAAGGACCTTTTTCAGATCATTTTCGCATGCTTATAATGGGAAATTTATTTATTTATTTATTTAGGATGTTCTCACACATTATTTGATGATAATGACAGCTTAGGAAAACAAGCAAAAATGCTAGAAAGAGCAGATATTGTTAAGTTGTGCTACATATGATGAATATTAAAAGCAAAATTGCTTCTATTTGCACAGGGGAGAATTAAACTATTTTAAGATTGAATTACTGGTTTTTTACCAATTATTGAACATGTTACTGTGCTGTCATAGTACTGGCATTTATCATTTTCCATCTGAAATAAAAAGAAAACTTCTTTTTGCCAAACAGTCCCCCATCTCTAGAGCTGGGAGTCCAACAGCCTTGATTCATACTCAGGTTATCTCTTCTCTTTCCCCATAGTCCAACCCTTGCCACAACGGTGGTGTGTGCTATTCAATCTGGGATGACTTCACTTGCACGTGTCCCCCTAACACAGTGGGGAAGGCATGTGAGGAAGTGAAGTGGTGTGAGCTTGGGCCCTGTCCTCATGAAGCACAATGCCAGCTGGTGCACCAAGGATTTGAATGTAGGTACATTTCAGTTATTGCAATCATCTTCAGAGAGCAGCAGCAATAGACGTTTTCAGCAGCATTTCCTTGAAACTAAGTATTCACTGCCTTTAAAGTTCATTCCAATGTCATTTTGGTATTAAAATAATAATTATGTCGATTTTTAGTAACATTAATTGGAAGAGTCTGCCCTACCAAACTCAGAAATTCTCAGCCAGACCTCCTGACTTAGACACTGATGTTTACAGGACCTTTGATCTTGACTTACTTAGCCCAACTAGTCAAGGTCATACAGTATCTCAGTACACTGCCAGAGTGTGAGTGTAACCCTCACGCTTCCACTGCAGAGAGATAAGAGGATATCCAGTGCTGGATTAACCTTAGGATGTTCTCCATCCTCCTGAAAAGATAAGCTATGTAACACACATTTCATCATTTGATTTTCTTACATCTTGGATAGCTTTGAAGAAAGTCACACTTTCAATGACTCAAGGTCATCACCTTTAGATTTCTGTGCTAGTTTATGTGGCAGCAGTGGGGAGTTTCCCTCATAGGTATTCAAAAATTCCTGCACTACAGAGCTGCATTTTAAACTAGTATTCTTAGTTACAGCATAAACTTCTTGCTGTTCAACACAGGAAAATAAAAGAAAAGAAAATAAGAGAAAATCAAAGAAAATACAAAATAAAATAAAATAAAATAAAATAAAATAAAATAAAATAAAATAATATAAAATCTCTCCTGGGCAGTGAGTTCTCTGCCAGCCTGGTGTCCTCTGCTTAATAAAACTCAACAGGTTTGTGAGATATTTAAAAAACCAGGAGCAATCTTGAAAAACTCTGACTTTCCTTTTAGCATGGTTTTCTCTGAGGAAACTTTTTCTATGAGAAAGACACCGCATTTGATGCACCAGGAAATATAGTTATGCTTCTGCTGTTTTAGCATCAGCAGACAGTCAAGAACTTCATACTAGGACTTCCAGTGTTCTTTTCCTCAAGATTCTCTAAGCCCAGAGATAGTGCAGAAACCCACCTTATCTCAGATCTTTCAAAGCTATTTTTTCCTGAAGTACAGACAGAAGACATTTCTTCCTGTCCCTCCTTCCTATGACAATAATCCTCAGAAACCTCAGAACGTTTAAATTGACAGCCCAGTGAATAAGTGCATTTTAGTAGAAACCATGCTAATGAAAGGTGTCAAATACCTTTGTGAAGATGTCCATAAAGCTGCCACAACGTTGCCCATCAATTTTCACTCACAGCAGTGTGAGCTGAGAGCTGCTGCCCTCCCAGTCCCACCAGTGCAGGGCTGTGGCAGTGCCTCCCCAGCAGGAGAAGCTGGCTTGAAACATGACAGGCATGACTCTGCTCTCAGGGGTTTCAGGGGCTTTCCATCAACTGACTTCAATTAAATTCATCCTTTTGTATCAGTGAGATGAAACTGGGATCCAACCAAATACTTTATAAAACGTCTTAAGACGCACCTAAGAGAAAAGGAATTGGGAAGAAATGTTTACTCCATCCAGATCTGTCACATGGAATAACTAGCTGCTCATACCTGGGGAACAAACATAAAACGACAAATACATGTCTTCTTTTGAAATAGAGAGACAGCACTAATGTAGAATTGTATATTAGAGTGATAATCTGAGATGATGCAAAGCAGTACACTTTGGATGTCATTAGAGCTGATGCTGGCACTGCCCTGTAATTTCCACAGCCATGAGGGGCAGACCAGGATAACTGAAACACTGGTGGAATTTGACTGTTTTTCAGCAAACCCAAAAAGTGTTCTATAGCAGGGAGCATGTGCACTGGGGAGATTTTGTTCCACATGTGTTGGTTCAAACTGGCTTGGTTTCTCAATTGCTGTCTTTGCACAGGTCTTGCTAACGCAGTGTTTAGTGGCCGGAGCAGCGCGATATTTTACAGGAGCAACGGGAAAATCAGCAGGGACCTCACCAATATCATCTTTGGCTTTCGAACCAGGGACACTGATGTGATCCTGCTGTATGCAGAGAGGGAGCCAGAGTTTGTCATCATCAGCATCCACAACTCCAAGCTCCTGTTTCAATTACAAAGTGGCAACAGCTTCTACAGGCTGACTCTGGCAAGCTCAGTGCCTGTGAGTGACGGCAAGTGGCACCAAGTGATGCTCTCCATGGTGGAGCCCTTGTCCCAGTCCTCCAGGTGGCACATGGATATAGACAACAAGAAAGACACGGCAACCAGCACGGCTGCTGCAGGAAGCCTCAACTTTTTGAGAGAAGAGACAGACATCTATGTGGCTGACAAGGCTTTTGACAGCCTGGATGGCCTGCGAGGGTGTATGAGCACCATAGAAATCAGTGGCATTTATCTCTCGTACTTTGAAAATGCTGACATCCCTACTAAAAAACCTCAAGAGGAGCAATTTCTCAAAATATCTGCAAACCCTGCTCTTACTGGCTGTCTGGAGGTAGATTTCTGCAGCTCAGACCCCTGTATGCACGGGGGGATATGTGAGGACTCGTACACTTCCTACCGCTGTGTCTGTCCCGATGGATGGACTGGCACCTACTGTGAAGTCAACATCGATGAGTGCTCTTCAAACCCCTGCATCCACGGGAACTGCACGGATGGGGTCAGCTCCTATGAGTGCAGCTGTGACCCTGGCTACACCGGGGACAGCTGTGAAGAGGACATTGACGACTGCCGTGGCCACCAGTGTGTGAATGGGGCAACTTGTGTCGATGAGATTGATGGATACTCCTGCCTGTGTGCTGCTAACTTCACTGGGAGGTTCTGCAGGTACTGTAAACAAGGCTGATCCATATGATTTTGTCCAGTCTCTTCTGAAAGGTTTTTACATCACTGATGTCTTTGTTTTAAACACAGATGTTTCGCATCTGTCTGTATATTAATCATGGCTGTGGAGCCAATGTATGAAGAGCACAGAAAGTTGTACAGATCAATTAGATGTGGACTGAGGCAGCAGAGAGCTGCCAGCTCAGGCAGAGACTGATGAGGCAAGGATTGAAGGAATAAGGCACAACTCTGCTGCCCTGTTCTGCTGCCAACATTGGTCCTGTGAGCTCTCTGATGACAAGATTACAAGTCTTCCCGGGTTTGAAAATATGTGTGCTCCATCATCTTTCCAGAAAAAAAGTCTTAAGGTTTTTAAATCTATAAAACTATATTTTATTAGAGTAATATAGCTCTAGAGCTATAAATAAAGGAATTCAGAGTTGGTAAGAGAAAATAACAGGAAAATAAGCTGTTTTTCTCCCTACAGAAAGCATCTTTGCTATGTGGGTCTTTTCCTCCCAGCTTGGTCTCAGTCCTGGTGTCTGCAAACAGCACAGAGCCCACTTTTCCCGCTGCTTCTGACACTGCTCTCATGCTGTTTTCTATTCTTCCCAGATTCTCCTCTGGAAAGGCTGCAGGCTTTTCCCTTTAATCACCCTTCTCTGCACACCCATAAAATTCTCCCCTCTGAGCATGTCCCATTCTTCTCTAAGAAGGCAAAATCCTTTTCCTTCCTCCAGGGGAGTCCAACAAATCCACTCTGCTGCATCCCAAAGGATGCAAACAATCATCGTCACGCTACCCAACCACAGTATTTTAGGATATAATTACTAAAATGACAGGTTCTGTTGACTTTTTCTGAGTAGTAAGGACATCCTCAGATTTGAAGATGCCTTTTGGTGGCCCAATGTTTTTTATCTTGTATGCTAAGTCTCTCTTTTAAACTCTTTCTTATACTAAGCTGCCCAGGTATCACACAGAACCATATCAGTAATGTAAGTAGAGTGATGTCCTTTTTATTTTTGTTTGCTAAGAAATCATTAATTTGCCAGTAAATATTTGGAAAATAAAAACTAAATTCATCAAATTAAAAAAGTTAGGCAGAACATGTTCTGGGAGCCTTTGATCCCAGTTCCGGTGGTCATTCATTCCTTTAGGCAATTCCCCACTTCCCTGCTTCAGCTGAGAGAGCACAAGATATCCAGAAACAAGGACAGTGCAAGTAACTGTTGCTGCCTTCTTGTTCACCCAGATACCGAAGATTACCTTACACAGTCTGTGGGAATGAAGAGAGGAACCTCACGTGTTACAACTACGGCAACTGCACCGACCTTGGCGGCGAGCTGACCTGTGTGTGCCTGCCAGGGTTTGTGGGAGAACGGTGAGAGGCTTTGTCCTGCACATCTTGGGGGAGCACCTCTTCCAGAAGCTGTTCCAAAAGAGTCCAGAGGCTAACAGCAGAAATACAGACAAAGCAGCTGTTTAAGTGCAGCAGTTCCTTGCTTGAGTGACTCCGAGGGTCTGAAGTATTGAGGCTGTAGACAAAAATCACAAATTAATGTGGCAATATTCAGTCCAGTGCAGCACCAGTAATCCAGCCCAAGATATTTCTTAAACAGGACTGCACACTTGTTTCTCTGTGCCTTTTTTTGGCTTCCATGCCAAATTTTCACATGACAACTTAGAATGTTACCTTTCCGTAAGTGGGGACACATAAACACACATACCCTGATCATAGATATAAATCAGCTACATACAATTGGCACATGAATGTGCAAAGCTGTTCGATTTTTACATGTCTGTGTTGTGAATATACACTGTTTTATCACAGATGGATGGTAAGAGGTGACATACCTAGTGACATGATATGCCATGCTTTCTTACTGAATGCTGAAGTATGGAAACAGAATGATTATTTTTAGAAGAGATTAGGGAATACTTTGCACATGTTATTGTTTAGCCTGAAATAGAGGGACCTTCGTCACAAGGAAATGTGTATCTTGTAGCACAATTCTCACTGACCACTTAATACTGGCTTCAAAGAGCTCTGGAGCAGGGAGGACTGACAGCCACAGAGCACCAGGTGCTGTAGAAACCTAGGATGGCATTGTCCCTGTCACAGTCTGAAGAGGTAAGGGCATTTTGGATAGTGAGACAGGAAATACTGTATATACTCCTGGTGAAACTAGCATTATATCAGAGTATGATATCCGAAAGTTCAGCAGAACCAAGCTGCAACACAGAGAAGTTTCCAACAAAAGGTTTTCATTTTCTCAAAACCTTATGAGCTCACTGATTTTGTGGAAACAGTACAGTAGGCTATAAAAGACAGATGAAATGAAAATTTCCACCCACTCAGTGCAGGGTGTAGTTGGCAGATACGTTTGGATTGCAATCGTAACAGCCAGGTCGCCTGTGTACCACTTCACAATATTCAATGAGGGGGAAAGTACACAATAAAATAAAATGTTAAAAAGTAGAACCATATTCATAGACACTTCTTCACTGCGGGTATTTCTTGGGACTTCAAGGCAGCGGGAAAGCGCTTTTTCCTTCTCCCTTCCCCTGCCAGCCAACTTGCTAACTGCAGCTTTGGGATCAAGCCTTCCTTCCACCCACCCCACTGGCCGGCAATAACCTCTCGTTTATGGTTCCCAAGGTTCTCATATCGAGCAGCAGCCCTGTGCCCTGTGAGCTGCATGGTAACTGGCTGTGGCAGGCAGGAACTCTTCTCCAGGGGCTCAAATGGACCATTTGTCCTCTGTTCTTCCAGGCTGCCAAACCATAAACCAGCAGTGCTTCCATGCTTGGAGGTCTCACTAGATCAAATGAGAAAATTTCACCCATTCTTTTTTTTCCCTCAGGACAAATTCAGATATATCTGTTATAAGAAAATTAAAACCAAAGCTCTTTGTATAGTTACATATAAGATTGATAAAGCAGGGATTTTCCTTTAAGACAAAATTTCACCCCCCAGAAAGCCATTGGTGCATAATATTGAGAAAATAGTATCCTTCTATGCCAATCAATTGACCTAATATCAAATTAAAAAAAGCCCAATGAACTTAATAGCAGGTGGAAAGGGAAACGTGGAAAAATTGCTCTCCATGAAAGAAAATAGAGCTGTCTCTCAAAAACAAATTTGTCATTCAATGCAGGCTGGAACTTTCAAAATTACATAAAGAGAGTCAAGTTTTTAAGTATTCCTGAAACTCGGTTGGATTCAGATGCCTGATTCCCTGGGAGATTTTTATACACTGGAGAAATACCTTAGCTCTCTGAAGTATATTAATATAATTTACCTTTTAAGGAAGCCATGTTTAGATTTATAGATTTATAAGATTTTTAGATTTATGTCTAGATTTATCAAGTAAAAATGTTTAATACAAAAAAATGCTCTTCTCTGATAGAACACTAAAATTTTATTGTATGATTATGAATACGATTGAGCAAAGCAATTCCTTATAATTCAGAGAGAATTTCTCACCTTCTTCAAGTATAAATCTGAATTTTTACCTGGAAAAACTAGGATTAACTGTTAGCATTATTTGATAAAAGGGAGAGGGGAATTAAAATCAGATATTGTCAGAGCAGAAAATCACTAAATCATTAGTAGTTTTCAGACAATCTTACACTTTCCTCATTATCCTTCCATTGGCTGCCTTGAGAAATTATAACTCAAATTTCCTTTCTCACCAGAATTAACTCAAATACATTTAACAATGCATTAAGGCTTATAAAACTTGTCCTGCACCATTCTTACCTTTGTTGGGGTCCATCTCAGAGAGACTGGATAGGCAGTTGTGCTGGGATGTATGGGCATTCCAGACTGAGGAAAGACAATAAAAGGGTTAAAAAAATCCAAAATAGAGCAGGTAAATACTTCCAGGAGCACTCAGCCAGGAAAACCACACATTTCTTTGAATTATATCCAAATTGCTGAGAAAGAAAATGTTCCCTCAGCTTTCTGGAACAATGAAAAGGACAAGGAAGCTGTCAGCAGGACTTGCACCAGAGCTGGCTCGGAAGTCTTACACAAACTTCCACTGCACCTTGCTAAGCACCATTAACCACGAAGGGCTTTACAGAGATGAAATTGCCTGCTCAGCTATCTGTATTTGAAAATCACACAGGAAGTTCAGGATTTGAACGGGGCAAATCAGCTAGTTAATAAAATCATAAACATGTGTGCAAATATGCCCCAGAGCATCTTCCTCCCCCGGCAAAGCTTCTGAATTAAAAATGTGCCTGTTTGAGATGTCTGATTCCTGATTTCAGAGGCTGACTGTTAGCAGTGTTTCCCGCAGGTGTGAGAAGGACATTGATGAGTGCAGCTCTGACCCGTGTCTGAACGGTGGCCTCTGCCAGAACCTCCTCAACAAGTTCCACTGCCTGTGCGATGTCAACTTTGCTGGCGACCGCTGTGAGATCGATGTAAGCGACCTCTCCTTTTTTGTCTCTTTGCTCTTGTGGCAGAATCTCTTTCAGCTTCTCTCCTATCTCATTCTGCGAATGGATGATGAGCCAGCAGTCGAGTGGGGTGATCAGGAAGACTACTGAGCAGTCTTTAAACTTTTGTATTTTACTGCAGCGGAAGATGCCTTGACTAACCAGCTTAGCAAAGCAATACCAATATCAGGGTTTTAAAACTTGTTTTATATTTATTTGAAAGGTTTTTCTATGAATCACCTCAAGTCTGGTTTAGTTAATTGATTTAGTTTTAGAACAAATGCTGGCAAATGTTAAAGAGCGCTTCACCCCACCTTCATCAGAGCATTTCACCACCTGGACACTGCCAGTAGGTGACAGTGGGACAATCAACAGGCATCAAAACTGTCACATTTACCAATGGTGGCAGTCAAACCATACTGCAATGATTGACAAAGACCCCCTGCCTTCAATGAGTCTAACCTTAAATTAAATCTTCCAGGTGGTCACTATCTGTACACTGCACACCATGTTCATTGCTGTTTCTTTGGCAGGCAGGCCTCACACCTGTGATATAATGCAGGATATTTTTGGATAAGTAGGTAATGGTTTGGATTAGCAATTGCCAACATGCTGAGGAGGCTCCCACATCCATTTCAATTAGTGTCAATCCTGCACTGATATCACTAATCCTGATCCTCTGCTCCAGTAGCCTCTACACCTCCAATGTCCTATATTGAGATAAAATACAACCATCTTAATCTTTACCAACATTTCCCCTTTCAAGAAAGGCCCAGTAAGTATCTCAGGCTTGAAAATCATAGATATGTTGTTCGTTTAAAGATTTCTATAACTTTAAGCAAATTTGTGTTATTGATTAGTAGATCAGTGTCATCAGACAAAAAAAAAAAGAAAAAGGGATTTTTCCTCCTTAAGAAGCAAGCAAGGTAATTTGGTTGGTTGCCCATGGATTCTTAATAGAATCAAAATAAGGGACCTGAAAACTACGAGCTCCAGGAGATTTAACAAAAATTTTATAGCAAAATATCCTTGTAGTTGCCTTTAAGAGTGCAGACAACTGAAAAACATTGTTATATGTTAAACATTTGTAATTGTTGGGTTTTTGGTCTTTTTTAAACCATTCTTTAAGGTAAAAACCTCATTTATGAATGGTGAAATAATTTATTTGGACATCCATCATTATATTTGCATAGATTCTCTATTCCTTTTAGTCATTTGAATAGTCTCCTTGAGAGAGGATTCAAAAGGATAAGTGTGTATAGGGTGATGTTTTATTGTTCCTCAATATGGCAGGTAGCAGAGTTATAGGGAAGACCAGCACTAGACTGGGAGGTTTTCTGACTGCAGAGGGAACAACTGATCTTTTGGAGAAGTCCCTGAAACCACTGATATCAGTTTCCCCCACTTCCAACCTGACCCTTTCCCTTCATCAGTCCTCCCTAACTTGCTGTGGGTTGCATCTGCTGTGTTCAGGAAAAGCAAATCCCACCTTTAAATCTCCAGTTACGTTAGGACTCCCTAAAATGCATATAAATGAGATGTTAAGGTTTCTGTTTTGCCACAGCAGGATATGGCAGAAGCCCCTGACAGTAGATCAAGAATATTTTTATTTTTCACCTTTCAAAAATGCCCCAAAATCTGATCTTTTTCTGAATACCATTCAGCACACAATTGCAGCAGCATTCATGCTAATAAAAACCCTGTTCCTATTTTAGGGGGGAGGAAAAAAATCCAAACAAACTTTTGCACATTTGTGGACAAAACTCATGGTTCATCCCTGTCACACATTCCTGTTTCTAGCACCTGCCTTAGTATGAAACTTAAGCACAGTACCTTTACCCATAAGAACTGCACACAAGGATAATTTCATTGCTGTCTTTATCATACCTGAAAAGTGATTAGGGCAATTTTTTTTGTTAAACTCTTATTAAAATAATTATTAATAATTTTATATTACATATATGTATAAATGTAGTGGAAAAATCCTTTCCTCTTTGTAAACAATCAATGAGCACTAGATGGGAATGCACTGGAGATTAAATTAATGTAGCAGTGTCAGAAACAAAACTATATATTCTATCAATGCAGGGCTTAGCTATCTTACTGGGAATCACATGTAATACTGGGAATTATAAAACACAGGCAAAGAGGAAAAAACAAAACCAGACTGCATTTTGGGATTTTTTTTATTTTTTAATTTTTTTTTGCAATGAAAATACAGTTTGGGAAAATTGCTTTCATGTGGGAAAATTTAAAATAACAACATATTATGTTGGGAATTTTATTCTAAACTGTAGCTTTCATTTAATCCTAGTTAAAGGCTTTACTCAGTTTAGTATTGTTGAAATGAAAAATTAAAAGGTAATCACAAATAACTTGAAATATAAACTATCATGTTTCAGAATGCTAATTAAAGGCTAAGAAATAAGAAATTTTAAAAATTCAAATGAAAATAAAATGCAGCTACTAACAAAAGCAGTTCAAACAATTTTTTTCCTTAAATAGCTAAAATTAGGAAAATAATGGAATTTGGTTTGTTTTTATTTTCTTACAGGGTTTAGTTCAGCTTCCACGTAACTAAACTGAACTGTTATGTACTTTATAGAATATACACTACAGGACACATTAAGCATAAATTTCATCATTGTATAAATGCTGAAGAAAGGTAGAAAGCAATAAATGTAATGTCTGACATTAGACCTATATCCAAAGTGTGCAAACAAAAAGAATACATTTGTATAGAGATTCCAATACTCTTTCTATTCACTACTAGAAACTTGATATGAATGTATATACAATATTAAATACAGGTTTTATATGAATTTACAGCAAGTTATTATTCTGAACTCTAGCAGGGCATCAGTTCACTCTTTCTTTTACTGAGAACACTCACCTGTAATTGAATTCCTTCCTTCCTCTAATGCCTTGTCATCACGAAACATCCCCTGACCTCAGAAATGCTGCTCTTTTCCTCTTTGTACTTCTGTATCCTCAACTGCATTGTGCACGTGTACATAAATTTCCTACCTTTATACACGAAATAAACCTTCTGCCTTTGTCTCTTTATGTCTGCTCCTCATTTTCTGCTGATGGCTCTGTTCATTTGCTTTCAGTGTGCCATGTTTTCTGAACACTTGTACCTCACAGGAACACCACACACCAGCCAAGGCTGTTTCATCCCAGCCAAGGCTGTTTCATCCCAGAGTTTTCCAGGAGTTCTGGCAGGGCAGGGCTAGGCAGGTTCTTCCCACTGAAGCTCCCAGCTGCAGAGCTGCATATTGATATTTTTAGTTTTAAAAGTTAAAAAAATAAATGAACAAGTGTCAGATTAATTTAAATAATTTTCTTTTTTTTTTTTTTTTTTCAAGAGATGCAGGTGTCAGACAAGGGAAACAGGTGAAGCAAATATGAAAAAAATAGCTGGATGAATAATGACACTAAGCACTAATCTCTTTGTAAATACATCCAATTACTAAGATTTTTTAGATTTCAAGGGGCTGAAAAGGCCATTTTTCATGTTTAATACTAAGATGCAACAGCCAGAATTTCATACATCTCCCATGTTTTAATTATACCACAAATCTTTCGATAGTTGATTTTTTTTTCATTTAGAACACAAACTCCCTGCTGAGCTCATGCTTTTGTGAAAATCTCAGTATTCATAAAAAGAAATAACATCAAAACACATTCTTATTAATTTGGACATTGAGAAATCATCATCTTAATATACTCAGAATTAGAGGAGGGATACAACACATGCAGATACCAGAAAGCAAAGAAGCAAGATCACAAATTTTGGAGATATGGCTTGTGATGCCCCATATTGGTAATGCCCGTAATGGATCCCTCTGTGATGCTAAGACTTAAACTGTTTTTCAGATGCCAGAGACTGTCATTCAGAAAGCTGGGTAATGAGAAGTAACAATGTTTGGGCTTGAGGCAGAATTAGGATTTTAAAAAGAGGGGGGAGACAGCAGTGATGGATACAGTGGAAGGGAGGGAAAAAGGGTTTGCATCAGCTGTGGGATGAATGAAAGCATCTTCTTCACTGGGTTTGGGAAATACACAAGGGGTGTTTCACTGAGGAAGTGTCTACAGGGAATGGCAGATTTGCTTTATTGACCATTGCTCCTACTTCTGGCCCTTAAGAATACAGGCTCTGGCTGGCCCTTCTCTGCAGCAGTCTCTTATCACAATTTTAGCTACCGAGAGCCTATGTGTCTGTGAATTTGAAAATATCATTGATGTATGCTCCTTTAAATTGTAATACTCCCAGATTACTGAGGAAACTAGATCCAATAATCATTTACTCAGTGCACATGACTACAATACATTGGTGAACCTAAAAATAGGGGAAAGTCTGCTTCAAACTAACAGTGACGAAATAAGATTTCATTCTTTCTTTGCAAATATTTTTTCTGTCCTGACAGCCAAAAGTTCAGCCAAGAGGGCATTTTACTTGTTTCTATTAACTTTCAGCACTTGAACTTACATATTTATATCTTGAGTTAGTGATTTTCCCTAAAAACAATGAAACTCTCGTTTGCAATAAATTATTCAAAATTTCTACTTCAAAAAGCATGAGGCCTGGTTCTAAGAACTTAACCCTAAAAAGGCAACAAAAGAAAAGCTGCGGCAAATCTTTCTGTGTTACTGAGATTACTATTAGTTGAAATACATCTCCAGGGAGTGAAGGCAAAAGCCAGGGTCTGGTTGTAGGTTGTATTTTGTGTTTCAGGAGTGCCCTGAGCACCATTAGACTGGGAGCACATCCTGCCAGGGCTCTGCTCTGCTGGTCCTGGCAAAAGGCACTGCCTGGCAAACAGCTCCAGCTGAGCTTTGAAATTGTTCCTTGAACACTGTCCTCAGCAGCACCTCTGGGACAGCACTTCCTCACAGAACACAGCCCCTCCCCTGTCGTACCTGTGAATATACATGAGACTTGAAAGTGGAGGTGGATTTCACGTCCTAGAATTAAAGTTCTCCTTGGTTCACAGAGCTGCTGCCACGTGCTGCACCACTGCTGCTTCCACCTTCTCTTCCAGCTGGTACCATTCCACCCTCCTGGGCACAAGGACAAGCATCATGCACTGGAGGTTATGATTCACACTTAATGTCATTAAAAATACACTGATAAGCATGTTAGATATGTTCAATATTGAATCTAAATTCAATAAAACTCTCTCAGGCTTCCACAGCACAGACACAGGGAATTTTGATTGAATCTGCTCTACAGTGATTAGCTAATGTATTCATTAACTGGAAGGGTTAGTAATATGAATGTAGCAAATGATACTTAATTACAATAATTAATGCCTGGTGATTCATGAATAATGCATTCCATATAGCTATTTACATATTCATACTTATGAGGCTATTAATGGATAATTATCATTTGACTAAAAGACGTGGACATCAGGAATGTAACAATCAGACTATTTCCTCCAATCTCACTCTGGCTTTACCTGCTCTTGTACATCTCTACCTTGTACTTTATACACAGAAATATAAACAGTATTTTCTTTTTAAGGCCTATAGAGCAATGTAAGGAAAAATAAAGCCATGCAGGTTAAGTTTCCACACTGCACCAGTTCTAAGCCAGTACTCCCATCAGTTTCTGTCTCGAGATTGCAAAATACTGAAAGCACTGCTTTCTTTTTGTTATCAGTATAGATTTGTTCTTGTCCTGAATTTATGCTCTTTCCTATTTCCTGTTGTCCTATTAGGACACCTTCATACTTCAGAATTTTTTTAATTTCTTAGATTAACGTAGAAACATTAGAAAAATTAGGAAAATTGGAAAATTAGGGTAGCAATATTAGAAACACTGTCAAACTGAACAGTTCTGCCCTAGACACATGGTGTTTATGCACCTATACATGCATTTCAGCCTTCTTAAAAGCAGATAACTTGTTAGACCTCCCAAGATAAGAGAAGGCTTTAAGAGCAATAGATGGAAAAGAATATAACACAAAATTTTTTAAAATTAATTTAAATTCATAGTAATACATATTTTAAGGCAATATGATAGCTTTTATTCTTAGCCTAAGATTGAATAGCCAGTGTTAACAATGGTGAGACAGTAATTTTCAGCTGCCAAAGTGAAAATCAACTATTTGTACATCACAGGTAAACTTGTTACAGTCTGATGGTAGGCTATTGAAATAATACTATTTCAGCCACTGAAATGATCTTTTACTTTTATTAGCCTAGCAGAATCCATGTAACTGAGCTGGGGAAAAGCTGGAGTTTGTTTGTTTTCATATCCTTTGCGTGGTTGTAGATCAGCCACCATGGCAGAATTGTTACTACTGATGGTAAAAGAGAGCTCAGCTTTATTCCAGTGCCAGGTCGAATGTGGGGTAAGAAGAAACATCTTTAGATTTATAAAATGAGCAGCTCTGCTCTGGAAGTCATTGGAAATGTCACAATGCCATTTTCACAGTTGTGTTTCAGAGCAGAACAATGCCTTAATACTCTTTGCTATTTTCTGTTAGTCTGCATTCAAAACACAGGATTTAACTAAAACTTCTAAAAGTCTATTGCAAGAAACACATTTAATGTGTGTCACAACATAAGGTACAAAAACATTAGGATGCAAAGACAATAAGGTTATCTAATGTGTCGTAGCTGGGAAAGGCAAGAAAGCTCTTCCCAAGGCCAGGATCACTGCATGCATCAGTGAAGAGCAGCTGAATATTTAATGTGCATGGTAAATATAAGCAGAGAAGGGAGCCCAGATGACACATGACAGCATAACACTCTGCAGTACAGGAATCAGCTCCAGCATGGTGTTCACATAACACTTTAGTGCTCAGACTAACACACTGTGTCTGTACACCATCCTTTCTGTTGCAACGGCATTGTCTTCCCTATTCTCACCTTCTGATGTTTTCCCTGTGGACTCACATTCCCATCACATGGGCATTTACTTTAGTCATTGCTCACTTTATAACACATTCATGCACTCTGTGCCTGCATTGTTCAGATACTAAATTTTACGTCTTTTTGTTTTTTTCTTACATGGTTCATGAGACTTAATGTTCTCTTCTATCTGGTTTTCAGTTCTTGACATGAATCTCCATTCCTAATAACATCTGAAAAAAATTACACACTTCACTAGGCTTATGGAATATTTTTCCACTGAAAAGGAATAAAAAGAATTCCTGTTCTGAGCATCTGAAAAATATTTTGGTTTCAAATGATCAGGAACATTTATCTATTTTGATACAGAGAACCATTTAAATGAGAGGCAGAGCTTGTTATACAAACATCAGAACTTTCTACCAATCTAAATGTGCAGTAAATACAACAGTTCTTAAATTTATTCAAATTATATTTGCTAGGACAATTTATTCACTTTTCAAAAAAATAAGAGCACTGAAGCAAAAAATGGGATACTGCTGTAATTCAAAGGACAAGAAAATCAGCAGCTTTACAGATCTTTGTAATTATTTAGAGTGAACAGATTTTGCACCACTGGAGACAGCTTTGGTTGTTGGTGGTCCCTGTGAAATGCTAGGGTAGGGATTCTGAAGATTCTCAAACACATGAATACTTTGGGTTCTGATTTATCCAGAAATAAATGGAAATACTTCTCTTTCTGTCTGGTGAAGCACTGTTAACATCACAAGCTGTTCTCTTCTTATCTCCCAAGGGACAGGACCCTCTGTTCCCTCTTCTGCAAGCAGTTACCATTTGTGGGTGAATTCAAGGTGCAGTTTCTTCCCTGATCATCTTGTAACAAGACTTTTCCTCCCCTGTTGATTTTGTACCAGTTGTCCAGGAAAAGGGTGCATAGTGTGAACACAGTTAGCCTGCCTGACACCTGGGAGCTGTTAATCCTGGAACCACAACAAGAAAAAACACAACCAATCAACCAAAAAACCCCCAACAAAATAAAACAAACACACACACAGACAAAAACCCCAACACCTAAAAAAACCCCCAACCCAAGCTAAAATAAAGAAACCCCAAAGAAAATCCCAAAGCTGCTCCCAGTTCAAATCAATGACAAACTAGAGACTAGGTTCTGGGAGGACCTGGCAACAGTACCTCTTCTGCAAGGCTAATTTCAGTTTGTATTCCCCAATGCTCATGCATGTGTCTGGTCTTGTCTAGGCTGACTTTAATCCCTTAGTGCAATGGCAGCACAGGCACAGAGTTTATACAGTGATGTGTTGTCCTTTTTTATCCCAAATCCTACAATTTTGTAAGCTAATCAGCATATTGCACACAAGAATCAGGCAGGACATTGTGCTGTGTCTCATGGAAAATTGTACTTGGTCCTTCCTTTTTTTACTGTTTCCTTTAGTCAAACACAAACCTCGTTCAGGCTGAAAGAAAATGTTTGGTTTCTGTATCTATGAAAGTGTAACACACCCTCCATGGTAGACCTAATTCCTGCAGAAAAAGATAGTGTCTTCCATCTCTTTCTGCAGGTTTGGAAGTTATTATCCCATCCAAATTTTCCACCATCCTCTCAGTAAGTGATATTGTCAGGGAATCCCAGTGGTAGCTGTGGGTCTCTCTGGGGAAGCCAGAGATGAGTCCCAGAAGCCCCTCAATGCTGCCAAGTGTTGCCACTTCTGGAAACCATCCAAAAAGTTGGTTCTGAAGGAGATCCTGGAGGCACAAAGTGATACACAAAAGGAAAATAACACAAATAGGAAAATGATAAGTAAAATGGATTTGTAAAAGTCAAACAGATGGGGACAGCACTGAACACCTGGGCTGTATCTGAGCACAGAAGAATGACTTCATTATTCCCAGTGAATGTTTGTGGCACATCTGTAAGGTGGCCAAGTGCTATTATCTTTTTCTTCACTAGGAACTGGACAGAGGGAGAGACAGAGAGAGAGAGCAAAATCTACCCCAGGATGTTTTAACCACAAAACCTTAAAAATACTAAAGCATTATTGGTAGAACCTGCTGCTAAGCAATAGTTTCTAAAGCAGTGAAGTTCTCTAGATAGAGTAGGCATGGAAGCTAAATTCCCATTCAGTATTAGCTACCCACTCTCCCTTGGAGGAGCACTCAGGCTGCCCAGAGCACAACTGGCTGGGACCCAGAAGCCTGAAACAACTTACTTGTGAATAAATTATTGAGCTACTACCTTAAGAAAATTTTGAGTGAAAGATTCCTAGCTTGTGATCCCTTTTTTCCATCCTCTTCCAAAACTACTGATGAAGGAGGAAGCAGAAGTATTCTTCCATGAGAAAACACTAACGTATGATCCTTCTGCCAGAATTACATATAACTTGTCTGATTTCATGATTACCTTACTGATCTTGAAAAACATGTGAGTTTGGGAATATTTTAAGGAAGCATGTAGATGTCAATCAGAAGAATTACTTGGAGCCATAAAAATTTTTTAAAAAAATCTCTGATTACATTTTTAGTTGAATTAAATGGCTTATTTGTGGTATTAAAAAAAAAAAAAGGATGGCCAACAAACAACGTGTAGGTCTGTGAGATTTCAGAACAGAATTTTGGCAGAGGATGAGCAATTTCCAAACACTGCAACATGACCACAGCCAGGTCCTTTAAAAAAATGAGTCATCATTGGTTTGAGTCAGTTACAGGTAAGGAGGCTGGTGGAGACAGATCCTTTCAATAGCTGAGAATATATGAAACCAAAGCAGTGTTTAATGTGTAACAGCCCCGTGGGGCATGGAGCTGAGCCCTCAGGAACAGAGGAATGAGGACTGCACTCAAGGGTATTTGCCCGAGAGGAGTCACAGCCTGGCCATCCTGGGAAAGAACATCTGTCCTGGTGCTCAGGCAATAAGTAACAGCAGGTCAGTTGATATGAAAATGGGAGTTTAGTCTAAGTTCAGGCTGTAAACCTATAGTAGGCACATATGAGTGATTTATTACCAGTGTAAGCTCAATATTCTTGCCATTTAAACAACAGAAAATGCCATACTTTTCTCCAAAAAGACATGTCACACAGTAAAAAAGCCTGATTGCACCAGCTCCATGAAAAACTCCCAGTCAGGCTCAAACTCTCTTGCTCAGGGCTTTCTGCCTGAGTGCACCAGAACTGTACCAGCACCCAGAGGGGCAGAGACTGCAGGGTACACCCTGAGCCAGCCCTGCCAATCCCCACTGTCAGCGAGGGCTAGAGATGGGCAGGGCTGCACTGCCCTGGTGCGACTGACAGGCAGAGTTTGGGCAGAATACAGAGAGTGAATTCAATCTCCATTTCAACCACGGGCTGCCTAACTGATCATTGGCCAATTCTGTTCCTATTTCCCACCTCAGTTTCGCTCTCTGACAAAAGGCTGCTTTAAAGGGATTCTCCAAACTGAAAACCAGTGTTTAAGAAATAAGGCATCAAGGATGGAGCTGAGAAAGAGGAACCCCTCAGGCTGCCTGTTTGACAGCAGACACTGTTGTATCTGAGATGGGTGGAATCAAAGAGGGGTTATAGCAGAAATACCTTACACCTGCAGATAAAGGTGGATTTTGACCTGACTCCATGCACTGTAGAAAATGCTACTTTCAGCCTGTGTTGAGGAGATCTGAGTATAATCATCTGGCAAGAAACAGGGAGAGCTGGCCTCAGAGTCAGTACACCTTCTCTTGGAGGAGCAGAGGTAAATTCAGTGAGATGAGTCAGCAGATTTTTTTCCTGTCTCCAAGAAGTATGATCTTCAAGAAAATCTGAAAGTGAAGGAATTCTTCTTAAAAGAAAGACATTGACAAGGTTGCCATTTCTTCGCAGCATATCACAGTAAAACTTTGTAATCTGAAGTACAATGTATTTTCTGTTAGTTATCTTTAGGTGGCAGTAAGGTAAAAGCATGGAGTAGAAAGTTAAGAGAAATTTCTACTGCCTTTTTAGAGACCTTTTTCTCATGTGCTGTGCTGGCTATAACATAGAAAGAGATTTTCTAAAACTCTTGCAACTTCAGCAGATATCTAGAGTGCAATAACCAGAGTTGGCTTCATCCAGTTCACATTCAGATGCAAACCTGTTGAACGCCAGCAATATTAATATAATTATTAGATCCTATATTAGGTATGCAGTACTTGATCCAAGAATCCCTGAGGAGCATGTGAGGTTCAGAGGTAGAGACACATTCATATGATTGTGTCAACAAGATGGAAATTCACTTAAAAAAAAAAAAAGACTAAACTCCACTGACAAATGAAAGGTCTAAATCAAGTTTGAGTAATTATTAACATAGAAGTTTTTAGATTTTTTTTTCATTTACACTTTCCCTGCATGCACCTCTTCCAAAGTCTTTCCTGAAGCTAAACCATAATGATTTTTGTTGTCTCAAATCAACTTTCCCCTGAGAAAATCAGCCAGTAGGATAAAAACACACTGAAAGTTTTTCTCAAGGAATATAATTAGCAAAGTAATGTGACAGTGTCACGTAGCACGCTAAGGCAAGTATTATGTAGCCAATCAAGGTCTATCTTATACTATTAATATTTACAGTTGGAAGCAGGAGATGGCTGCAATCGAAGTGCTGCTCCCAGCAAAGGCTCGCTGCTGACTCGATACCTTGTTGTCTGACAGTGTGAAACAGTCACAGCGCTCCTTACTTCATCACCACTTGACAGCATCCTATTAATGCTAGGTAGCAACACATGGCTGGCTTGCAGGAGCTCAGCACCAAGCACAGGGAAGAATTTCATGGAGCAGTTTTGAGATCGTTGGCTTTGCTTATCAGCAGAGAAGCAGGGATGGAAAGTGTCTGGCAACAACAAAATGGGACAGGAATCATTACAGTCTGTGCTGTACCAAACCCAGCTGACCCACCTGGTTATTATGCATCACTGGGCAGAGCAGATTCTCATTGCCACAGAAAGTGGGGAGAGGCAGGGCTGAGTTTCAGCCCAGGCTGCACCTGTGCAAGAGAACCAGGACCTGGGGGCAGGAGGACCAGACCCTGCTACCCACAGAAGGTGGCTGCTCTCAAAGACCTGATGACAAAAATAAAAGAACACCTATCACCAACATCACTAATCAAGAAAGAGATCTTTAACCTCAGTTGTTGTGTGCTGAAAAGTGGAGTTTTGAGCAACCCCACATTGTGCACAAGTCAGGTTGTGCAACTCCATTAAAGTTAATTGAGACTGCTAAATCCTAAGACAGGCAAATTATGCCTGGTGAAAACGATGTACAAGAAAACACATTAGTGAGGAGAAACAACAAGTGGATATTCACTCACACAGTACTTCCAGATTGCAAATATCTCAGCAAAATCTCTCTTTTTTTCACCCCAATACAGAAAAGATTGGATTCTAGAATGGCAGATAAAATACACATGCAAAAAAACAGAAATGCAGAAGTTTGCAGTAGGAACGGATTAGTTGTTTTCTTGACTTAGCTGTTGATAGCCTATGTTACCCTTTCCTGCCCCTTTCTGTTATCCAAATGCTGTCATCACCATCAGTCCCATCTTGAGTGTCACATCATCCTGCACATGCTGGTCTGATCAACACCTGTGCAATCAATGAAGAAAGCAGGTTTGAAATCCATTCTTCTTTCTCATCATTTTAACTATTTCACTCTGTCTACTGAACCTCTTTTCCTTGGAAACTGTCCTGCCCTCATCTTCAGTACTGTAGCATATTTTCCTACTCTTCTGCTTTTGGCTTTGACCTACTGACCCCTTCACACCTACTACACTGCAACTATAAGGATGCAGTCAACTCAACCTGTCCACACGCAGGTCACTAACACAAAGTCAGTGTTTTCAGTGGTAGTCTTTTGAGTTTAAATATCTCCCATTCCTTCCTGCAAGATGCTTGCCTGATGAGGCTTTTATCCACCACCAAGATGTACTCGTACAGAATCTGCTGTCTCAAAGCTGCAAAGCAGTTATCCCCTGTAGAGAAACACCACCTGATACACTGTGCTGGCAGCCATGTACAAAAATAATTCTGTATGATGCCCCAAAGCATTTCCCAAACTGGAAAAGGATGTTGCACCCCAGAGACTGACACCTTTACTAAAACATTTGTCTAGTCTGCAATATAGCAGCTATGGGACAAACTCCTCCTCAGCATGGTTTGCCAGGATTTGCACCAGCTATAGATTTTTCCCTCTTATCCTTTCAGATTGCAGCAGATGGTGAAGTTCCTACACCAGAGGCTGTCGATAGAATTTTAAAAGGCATCTCACAACAACACATTGGAGCTGCACATTTAATCTGTGCTGCACCACTAGGATGATCTTAAAAAGAGCTGGAGCACTTACAAAATTAGCACTGGCAGTTGCTGCAGAAGCACTATCAAGGAGCTTTCTCAAACCTCACAGCTTAATGAGAGCTGCCCTCCCAAACTGCCACCCCAATCGCTTCCCTCTGTGCAACCAACACTCTGCTATCTAAAAGGCATTCAGGAATCTGTGAGACACTGATCCAGCAAAACATCTGACGGAGATTTTAAGGGGCTACTTATGTACTTCTGGCTCTTTCAGGTGCATGGCTGAGCTCGTGCACAGTACCAGGAGTGGCCAATACCAGGGCTATTGTTCTTTCTGCCCGAGACAGACCATCCCAGCTGTACTAAACACCTCTTTTCATGGTTGGACTGCTTTCATTAAACAGTTAATGTAAGTCAGACATCAATAGTAGTTAAAGAAATTATAGTTACTGTAGGTAGCCTGTTCTTTAAAGGTTAATTCCTAAAAGTGAGCTTTCCATGCTGGAAAAGCTTCTTTGCCAATAGAAGGCCACCTGAGCCAAATATTACTGCATGTACCAGCACTGAAGAGGGGGAAAATTGTTTTGATTTAAACACAGCACTGTTTGAAGTGATCTGGGAATGGTCCTGCAGCCCATTGTGGAGAGGAAGAGGTCTGTGTAAGCCAATCTGACTGAGAGATCAAGACTAATGTGCACAACACCCTTATTTCACTGAAGTCTGCTTTACAATTTAGTTGCAACGCTTCAGAGAGCTCCGTCTCCAATCTCCAATTTCTTGCTCCACTATAATTAGAACAAACTTCCTCATTAACTTCTGTAGTGTCACAACAGTGCAACTTCACGTGCCAGGAGGGAGGCTGTCAGAATTTCTTAATGAGGTGCTTTCTTTGCAAGCCCAGCTAAATCCCAGACTTCAATCATCTCCATCTTCTTCATTTTCTCACAGACTACCACAGATGTAATTCTTCCTTCACAGTAAAGACTGCATTTTTCTGATCTATAACTGGTCAAGCCAGATGATCAATTTATCATTATAGCAGCTAACATGAATTCTCTCTACACTTTTTCCTTGATTTCAAGATCTGTCAGAAAACTTAAAGTTGACATTTTTCAGGAAGGAATCAATTAAAACTGTCAGGTGTCAACTAAGACAAACTATTCAAACTAAATTTTATAAAAAACATATATAGAGGTGGTAGTGAATGTAATTTCTTCAGAGACATTTTAAGATAATATTCAGACAATAACACCCACCAGAAAACAGTAAAAAAAATTTAAAATTACTTAAAATCTTTATTCTTCAAGATGAACTGCCCATATGTATTATACTGTGGATATTCTGTACACATCAGAAGTAGTCACCTAAGTTTTTTTTTCAGCAGTGTCCATAGGGTAGGTACAGAACTCAGGGTCTCATTCAGGCCCTCCAGGCAATAGGATTGCATTTCCCTGCAGATATCAGGAAAATAACTCAGAGGCTGATGGCAGAAACAGCAACAGCAATGCTGGAAATTCAAGATGACCTGCAGCTCTTTATGTTATACAGAGCTATTTTCAGAGGGCTACAGAGGGAGGTGAGGGACATGGTGTCAGGGAAAGAAGTTCCTAAGATGTGGAGAAAAAGCAGTGATGGTACCTTGGGGTGTTGCCTTGCATACAGAAGGCACAGAGGCAATTTGTGGCAACTACAGGCCACCCTGGTCTGGAGCTCTGGGCCGGCTGACTGCAGGGGGAACAGCCACACCTTCAGGCCACTGAGGGCTCCATCAGCTATCCAAGGCTCAACATCTGAATCTGGTCCTACAAACCAGCCTTTTTCTTACCCATGAAGGAAGCAAAAGTAAAAAAAAAACCCGGCAGCAGTCTTCCCATGTCTGTTTTTAACTCTTGCCTTCTGCTTCTCAATCTGAGAGAATTCAAAGACTTTTCTTACCAGATAATCCTGGAACTTATTAGGCGCCAGGTTTGTAGTACAGCAAATATTGCACCTGTCAGGAATCACTTCAGGGGACAAGAGGAATGTCCATACAATGCCATGTCTGTGCAATGCAGCTGCCACTTTTGAAGCTCACAAGAGGAACTGAAGAGTTCTGAAGTGTGCAGAAGGAAAAGGATTAGGTGGTCTTGCTGATGATGAACAGTAGAAAATCAGCTAAGGTGTGCTAAGTGCTGCTCCCTTTATTGCCACAGACACCAAAGCAGCAAGGAATAAACTATTCAAGGACCTGAAAAATAACTGTAGAGACACACTCAAAGATCAGTGCCCCACGGAGCAGGAAACCAGGATAAACCATTAAAGGACAAAGCAGTTAAAGAAAATAGGTGATGTGGATAAAACCTTAAAAATAGTTTGCCTTTTCTAGTGGCCTATGCAGTGTTTGGGTTAACTCGACATGAATCTGTTCTCCTTAAATGAGTCCCAAACAGATGATTATATTATTATTATTATTATTATTATTATTATTATTACTTTCAACTCAACAGCCCAACAGCTCTTGGGACATGGTGGCTAGTGTTTAGCACAAATAGAGCAGCTACATTTTGCAGGTGATATGAGGGAGAGCAATAGGTCATGGTTAGCTAAGGTGAAAAAAGAAAATCAGAGAAGGGACTTCATGTGCCACTCATTTAATGTACTTTTATTAGAACAAAGTCAATCTATATATTTATGGCCACTTTACTGCTGTTGAAAATAAACTGTAGCCTCGTGGGCTGGGGTTATCAATGCATCTTGTTATAACAGATTTGCATGTGACTGACTGGATTTGTCCTTGAACTACACAAATTCTTATTTGAATTCAGCCTATAACAGAAAAAACTTCCAATGATTCGGCTGCAAATCCTCTATGAAATAAACTAAGCACATCTTTGGGGTTTTTAATCAAGTAAATGGCTTTTCTTTGGCTGCTCACTACTATCCCTATATGCCCTCAAACCTTTCAAAGTAATTCTGACATGGATTAGGACTACCCAAGCCAATGGTCCCTCGTTACCATGGCAAATGGTTTTGATTTGGGGGCAGTAAATCTGGATGGCATGGATCACATGTTCTTACCGGGAATGAAGTGATAACCTTGTGAGTGGTGTCAGGACTCAGGATCCGGAGACTTCACCGGCAAAAGCTCCAGTGCACACGAGCAGCTGCAGAATTCCCAGAAAGCCCCGCATGTGGCAGGGAAGGGAAGTCTCCGGGGTTTGTCAGTCCCTGTGTTTTAAAGCCTGCATTGATGTCTCTGTCTGGAGAGGCATCCAGAACCAGGCCCATTCCTGAGTAAATGCTGCAATGAAGGCTGGTTAATCCTTCATGCCCAGCCCCAGAGGCAGGCAGGCTGCTGCTCCCAGAGCCTGTCACTCCCCCCACAGCCCACAGCCCCACCCCGACCCCTTCCCCACGCTCAGCCCACGCAGCAGCATCCCCAGGAAGCACTCACTGCCTCCCACACCTGCTGCCATTTCGCTGCCAGCACCAGGCTGGATCCTCTCTCTGGCTGCTCTGGCTCAGCCCTGGTGTCCACAGCCACACTGCTCATGCCTGCGTGGACACAGACAGGGTTAGCTCAGCTCAGCCATGCTGATGGAAAACACCCAGCAGGAAGGGGCCCTGTGCCTTTGGCTGGGCTCCCTCGTGCTGTTCCACTTGCCTCTGACAATCAGCACACATGGAAATGTTCATACACAGCAAATCCCTCATGTTCCCTCTTATAAAATAACCATGTGGGAGCGAGCTTGTTTAAAGATAAGCATACATACACCGGATTGATAAATGCCTCTGAGCTCTGACTTCTGAACTGCGGCCTCCTTATCCAAACCATTCAAGGAACCAAAGCAGAACAATAAATCTATTTCCATAACCAAATGAAAAGCAAAACCCAGAGCTACAATGAAATGTCACTCTATTCAGTGATCTATTTTATGTAATCTAAACATTCTAAATAATTTTAATTTAATAATTGAAACAGCCCTAAAAAAATTAATCCGGTTTTATGTGAAACCACCAGTGAGAAGCCAAAATACTTGATTTTACAAAAAGACAAAGATTTTTTGCCTGCATTTTCTCCTGTCTTTGCAGATGAAGCTATTCACTACATGAAAACTAAATTCAGTATTAATTTTTCTTTCCTTTTTAAAAAAAATTGCCAAAATAAATGTCTTGCTCCAGCTGACATCCAAAGATTTATAAATAGAACATCCTACATACAGTAACTTAGTGAGAAGCAGACAGGCCTTCCACTGCTAGCAAACTTCATGTTGTTGGAATTACCAGGGCACTGATATTATCTTGTCATCAAGATCCATTACCACCAAGGATGAAGCTTTTACTGGCAGCTCCTCTATATTAGGGGCAGGGGAACTCATAAAACTGCTCTGTCACCAACTACCTTCTAAACAAGCTCATAAGATAATTCAGGTTGGAAGAGCCCTCAGGAGGCCTCTCAGTCCAGCCTCGCACTCAAACTGTAATGAGAATCTCTAAGGTATTGCCCAGCCAGTTAATTAACCCTCCTTCATTTACCCTGCATATATTTAGTTATTCATAAGCAGCGCTGAAGTTACCTTCAGAAATAGCTGTGATCATCGTGTGTTATTTATTAGCAAGAATTATTTCTGAAAGGCAATCACAGTGTATGGGGGAGATCTCATAGGCTTCCCTAACAACAAAGGTTTACAGCAAAAAAAATCATGATCTTGTTTCTCTTCACAAGCCTCTAGCTGTCCTGTGGCCTTTTTTTTTTGTTGGTTTTTTTTTTTTTTGTTCCAAGACAAAAAAAGTTTCTCTTGCTCTGTCCATTCCTTTCCAGAGCTTTTACCTTCTTGCTTTTGCAGCTCTAGGCCAAATAACACCTCTTGCATGGGATTCTGCAACAGTTTTGCGACAAACACACCAAAAAAGCTGCATATTGCCATCTCCCAAGCACTCAGCTCAATAGCCAGGTGTTAACCAGTTAACGAGGAGAAGGGAATTGTGATACAAAGCTGAGATTTGATATTGGAGTGTGGTGGTCTAGTCCCTCAGGATGTCCCAGACCCACAGCCAGGGAATGTGGGACACGGATGGAGCACTGGGATGAGCAGCTGAGCAGTTACACATGTGAGCAGCCCTAGGGCATGCTTGGAAACATGCCAGAGGGTCACAGCCCAGACCCATCCATGGTGGAAGCACCAGCAAGGACTTAGCAGAAAAGCCTGGAGAACTGATATGGAGCCTTTAATTTCAAACTGCATTTTTAATGCCCACTCCCTACCATTTTGCAAAGCACACAGTATGGTCAGGGACAGAAAACCTCTTTTCCACTGTTTCAGCAGCGTTATGTTATTAAAAATGATGCTCAATCCTTTTATTTTTGGGATCACTAGTTACTATTATTTCAGTCTATCATCATCATCATCACCAAATACACAGCGAACAGACTCTGAGATGACAGGGGACAGAACTTTTCAGATTTTTTTTCCAGATCAGCCAGCTGATTTTCCAAATTAATTTAACAATTCAACCATTAATTACTAAAGAAGCAGTTGATTTTGATGGGACCAGACTGCAGAGCCTTCTGGCAACTCTTGTTACTAGTTCAGTGCAACTGCTAAGGGGGTACCTTATATTGGAAACTTTGGTAGGGAGCTGTGGGCTGATAAACCAGGAGACAGCACTGGAACATCAGGGGGTTTTGATCAATACAATCCACCTAAAAAGATGAAGTAAAGGCCTTTTTTCATATTTAGAAATTAGAAGCAATGTAGACACAGAAATAAAGTTAGCTTATGTATCTGATCATGGTAAAACCCCCAGCTCTCCAGATATTAATCAGGGGGGTAAATTCTTTTCCGTATTGGCTCAGGATGGGTAAGGCTTCTCAAATAAGTAACTATTACAAAATGGAAAAGAAAAATCCCTGTTGTTATTTTGAGAATGGCATTTAATATATGATTCCATTTTTAGCAGGTCACAGACTTTTTCTTTACCCCAATTCCTTTCATAAAATTCTTCTTTAAGAAATCAGACTAATTTGAAGGCTATCATAAATGAAAATGTCTCCACAGATAGAGACAGACATGCTTCTCAAATAAGTAACTATTACAAAATGGAAAAGAAAAATCCCTGTTGTTATTTTGAGAATGGCATTTAATATATGATTCCATTTTTAGCAGGTCACAGACTTTTTCTTTACCCCAATTCCTTTCATAAAATTCTTCTTTAAGAAATCAGACTAATTTGAAGGCTATCATAAATGAAAATGTCTCCATAGATAGAGACAGACATGCTTCCAACAGGAATGGAAAGAGTATGGACTGGAAAATAAGAGACTGAGTTCAGAAATTCCACATACCAGAGATGAGGCCATACCATTCATTTGAATGTGGTAGTGAATTCCTTTTGCAAATGTCCTTTTTAACACTAGAATCAGAGTTAACCTGGAATACCTCAGTCCTTATTTTCCCAGAGCAGGCAACGAAAATAAAAGAGCTTCTGAGAACAAAAATTCCATTAAAAATTTGCTGCCACTCTGAGACAAGAGTAACAAGGGTCATATAGTCCAACAGAGCACAGAGCAAACTAAGATCTCAAATCTGTCTGTAACACCATCCAAAGATGAAATGACCTTCCCAATCCAATACGGTTTAATAGACCAACACGCTTCATGCCACCTTGTTTTAGAGTTATAGTCATTTGGTCTGTCACCTGCACTGTATTATTTCTGTTGGGAAAAATGTTTTTAAAATCACAGGGACCACATATTTAGCCATCAAGGACAGAGGAAAATATCCTAGTCAATCATTTATCCCCTAGAGAGGACCCCTGAGCCAAACTTGCTTTTACTGTTATAGCAGGACCTTTTACATCAGTGTGGAATTGGAGAGGAAAAAAGAGGCAGGATTGTTTTAACGTTTCCCCTCTGGCATTGTTGTTCTCCTGCAAAGGCACGAGTCCAAGGGATGCACACAAAGAGCAGCAGCCACTTCCAGTGCATCCATCGCTGAGTGCAAGATCATCCTCGTGCTCTGGACTGTAATTGCCCTTCCTTAGGAATGACAAGTAAGCAGGTCACTAAAATATCCTGCAACATGGAGCATCTAACTGGGAAACAGGCTCTGACCTGCTGTTTTCCGTTACTAAATATTTGGGGATTTGAAAGTTCAGCCTCAAGCGCGCATTCATCTCGGGCAGTTCAGCTGTCACTTGTAATACAAATCAAAAGATGATGGATGGCAGAATCTGCCCAGAAGTTCAATTCCTGCTAGGGTCATTCTGTCCACAGTGACCACTTTTCCACACTAACCACATCACTTCATTGCTCTCCTCACCATAAGCATTTTTTACACATGAAAGTGCATACATAGATGTATATAAAACGTTCATCTACCAACTATAAAATTTCTCTGGTCTAAAGCTCTCAAACTGACAGATTGGTTTATGTGCACTCTGCATTCTGACATTATTACATTTCCCACTGCCACATGAAAACTGAAAAAAAAACCTCATAAAATCAGAGCATCCTTCTGTTCATCCTGTATTGTACTGCTTGTGTTTCTGTAGATGAAGCTATGAAAACTGTATGTGGAAGAAGAGCTGCATGAATATTTTATTTGTGAAAATATACTGATTATGCACTCTTGTGCAGCCTCTATATGCTTATTTCATGCAAACATGGTGGCAGAAAAGTTTACTGGCAGAAATGTCTGAAGAAATACCACATTTTACAATATTTAATGTAAGCAAATTTTCTACATATGTAAGTATATATATATACATATATATATATATACACACATATATATATTTTCACATAAATTTCACTCCTCCAGCAAGATAAATAGAAATGTGACTCAATATATATTCAAATTAGCTCATGTTTAACTTGCAGTAGCAAAGACCAGCAATGATGTGTTCACAAGCAAACTGGGAATAATGAATTATTATTGAAGTGATTAAATAATTGCTGAATTACTACTACAGGCTACAGTCATATGAACTTACAGGTTATTTTCAAGGTAAGGAAGCTGTCAAAAGAAATGGGTCATTACACAAAATTCATCCAGCTCTGCCTTGAACACTAAACTTCTGAAGAGTGCAAAGAACAAAATCTGGAGGGGTTAATGTAGTTCCCAATCACTATATGGTGCTTCAGCAGTAGCTCACCTATGCAAAGCCATGGGTTTTGTTTTCCTTCCGGGGCAGCTCAAGTGTGTCTTGGTCTTCTCTTGACGGCAATTATATGGCAATTATTTCAATCCTTCCAGCTGACAGCTGACTTGGTCTCGAGGATATTCACGTGCATTGGCTCAGTAATGCTGGCCCTGCTGGTGGTGCTGTCCCTGGCCCTGGTGGTCTCTGTGATCACTGCCAACAAGCGGGCGACCCAGGGCACCTACAGCCCCAGCCGGCAGGAGAAGGAGGGATCCCGCGTGGAGATGTGGGACATGGTGCAGCCACCACCAATGGAAAGACTCATCTAGAAGGAAGCCAAGGCGAACCTCCATCCTCAGAGATGGCTGGAAGGGGACACTGTACATATGTTAGATATTTTAATTTTTGTTCTGATAAATATTACAATGTTTTGGGGTTTTCACTGCTTTCCTTTTAAGTTCAATAACCTGGAAATTCTGTTAGGATTTAAGTGAACCAATGACATTTATCATTGCTTTGGACCAGCCCATGCAAGGAAAATTTTTATTTGCACTGGAAACTGCAGCCTTGATAATCAGCAGTAGGCATTACGGACAGTAATGGCTCCTGGGACAAATGTAAGTGCCTGTCCTGGACACAACATGGATAACAGATTCTCCTTTGCACTCTCCTTTGGCTGTCTAGCAATCACTGCTGCAGAAGATGATGCAGACAAATCAACTAAGCCTGTACAATAAAGACATTGTAATTCTGTTATCAAAGGGTTTAGTCCTAGAGCTGTGTCTCAGTGTATCTACTTTCATCTGTTAATCAGGGATTAAAAGGAAGCTGTGCAAAAACTCTCCAAAATAAATGCTTCAAATTTGTTTTTCTTTCTTCTGGTTCCTTCATTTCACATGCTGCCCCTCCACCTTCTACTAAAATGAAGGTGAAGTGAATTTCAATTTCCACAAAAGCACATATTTCTCCTAGGATAGAAGACCATGGCCTAAAATATCCAGTGGACAAAACCTGACCTGTTAGGAGACATGGAATCTAAATATCCTAAACAAATCGTGTGCATTCACACTACTGCCTTTTTCCTATTGCAATATTACCCAATGGTCCCTTCTAGAAAATTATTGTTTCTCACATTGCAAACATGCATTGGCTGTCAAAAAGCATGCTCAGAAACGTTTCCTAAAGCTCATGGAAAATACAAGGAAAAAGGCAGAAGTGGCCTACAGGTAGAACACTGGCTTGAAAATCATTAGGACAAACTTGATGCTTCTCCTGCAGCTCAGACTTCTCATAAGATCATGAGCAAATAAATTTTTATGCCTCAATTTTCCTCTTTTAAACAGGTATAATCCTGTTTAACTACCTCATAAACCTCAGCAGGAAAAGGGTTGCTCTGTTGAAAAAGGAACAAATGCATTAAATGTAAGGGAGAAGCTTGAAAGAAATATTGTAATGAAACAGACATTTACATAGATGTAATAAAAATTACATTGATGTGTAATGCATGAAACAAACATTTAATACAACAAAACCTTGTAATGAAATAGACATTTGAAAATATAAGTCAACTGTTGGACTCCATGACCTTAAAGGTATTTTCCAGCTTTAACAATTGTATGATTCTATGTGCCAAAAGTACTCCCAGGTCAAAGAAGGTCTTGGAATGCAGAGGCAAACTTTAACTCATGCAGTCAATTTTCAGATGTACTCAAGTAATTAAATCATAAACATTGCTCCCACACAAACTGAACCCACAATAAGGAGGAAACAGAGTGGAAAGTCCACGAAGGCATTTCTTTCTTTCTGCACTTCAACTTAGATGTTCCCACAGTGGTGAAACACCCCAGATAAGACACATCAAACCCAAGATGATTATTCCAGGAATTGCATAACAGAGTACACACACTCAGTATCCAGGAGTTTAACTCATCTTTTAAATTAATGATCAATTCATAATTCATTTTGAATGAGCCCCTGAAGGGATTACTGAAGATCAATGCCACTCCCATTTATTTTTGTATTAGATGATTAGCAGTAACTATGATAGTAAGCACATTCAGGACTTTTTGCAGTCCTCACCAATATCTTTCAAAACAAGGCCCCACAGAAAATGTGAGTGGATGGTTGGATTCAAGCTGAGTTAGAAGAGCAGAATGTAGTCACAGAAAAATGCACAACAGATTTTATTCCTGCCCAATTTACAGCTTTTCTACTGAAGCTTATTATTCTGAATGCAATTGCTATTGTACAACTGCAGTCTAAAGGCAGAGAGCTGAAATGACAACTGTGGAAAGAATGGAAAAACAAGTTATTAAAATTATGATAAGAGAGAACAGAAATTCAGGGTGGATCTTCTCAAACCATGGTTTTATGTAATAACAGATGCAGCAGCCTTTAATTGAAACTTTTAATTTAACCCAGCTTTTGCCCCATGAGACACTGCTGTGGCACAATAAAGCACACCATAAAGTTTGTTAAGTGTAATCATTTCTAGAAAGATACATAAACACTGGGGAGAAAAAAAGACTCAAAGAGTGTCCAGTTTGAGGCAGCAAACACCAAGTAAATGAGACAGCAAAGAACAGCATGTGAAGGTGAGAGACCACAAGTGAAGCAGAAGTGATCTGTGGGGATTCTTACACATGTGGGCTTTTGCCTCACACAAAAAAGCTGTGAGAGACCCAAAGACAAGGCCAAGTACACTGAGAAAGTGGCCAAGTGGGCAAAGACATGGGAGGCTGTGATAACAAGAAGGCAAGCAGGATATGAGTGGAGAAGCTGGAAGGCTACAGGCTGGGAAAAGCTTGGGGACAGCAAGATCTGAATGCCAGGGCAAGGCTGGAAGCAGGAATTAGGCCCAAGCAGCAGAAGCAGCACTGGACTAATAAAGTGGATGCAAAGAAGATGCTTCCACACACCCGCTTTATGCTAGTGAATTTCTGGTCAATGAGCTCAGCTAACAGGATTGATAGGGATCTCAGGGAATGGCAGCAATGGGGAAAGAATAAAGATCTGACTTTGAAGTCTGCCCTTCTTTGAGCAGGAGGTTGGACTAAATGATATCAGCATGTCCCTTCCAAGTTTAATTATTACCTGATTCAAAGAAAAAAAAGGACAAAAGGGAGGAAGCAGCTGAAGATGGAGGCAGTTTGCAAGGAGAACTAACTTGAAGGAAAGTACAAGGAAAGACAGAGCAAGAATAAGGAAGTGGCTGAAGAGCAAATCTGCTCTTCTCCATGGTTCAACTTTCTGGATGAAATTTTGGAGACAGCAGGAAAACAATCTCTACAGATGTAATAAAATATTCCAGAAGGTGTTGCCACAGAGAGAATCTCTAGGGCTGAGCAGGATACCCAGGAGCATGTACAGAGGAAGGAAGAGGCAGAGAAGATGAAAGCCTGAAGACTTTTCATACAGACCAAAGAGAGTTCAGGAGGAATATGCTCCTAGAGAATTAAAAAGGCACCCATAAAAGCACAACAAAGGGAAAAATCTCACAGTGAAATACGAGTGTGGTTTGTAGAAAGTAAGTCAAGGAGACAGAAGGCAGGGGGAAAACCTTTAAACTAAGATTAGAGTAAGTTGTGATTGCTGTCAGCCTCGGTGGAGAGGAAGTGATGAAAGTAAGAGTGGTGGAAATTCACAGAAAAATGAGAGAAGAAAAGGAAATGAAAGAGAATGGCACTTGAGGGAGGTGGAGGAAAAAGCTGGATCACAGCAAGGGTGAAGCTGGACTTTCAGAGCAGTGAGGCCAAAGGAAACAGAGGGAGGATGATGGTGAGTCAGGAATGAGAATTACCTACTAAAGCAGATCTGTGTAGGGTAACTTAGAGGGAGAATATTTTACTTCAAAGAGAGATTAAAATGTGAAATATTCAAAACTCTCTGATCTTGTAAGAAACAAACAAGAAAAGGCCCAGAAGGCAACAAATGTCAGTTCCAAATACACTTCCTGAAAAGCTGAATTAACGAAGCAACATGCAAAGGCAGCAGAGAGGTAGATGCTGCAGCTAGAAATGCTCAATGGCAGCCTGGAGAAGCACAAAAAGTTCCAAAGCTGTTGCCACATGAACACACTACAGTGACCATGAAATGGATGGTTACGAATACTGACCCATCTGGGCTGTATCTCAGCCAGGGAACAACAGTTAAAACAAAAGAGAATACATTAAAGAATGTCTAATAACGTCCCTGATAAAATTTAACCCAGAGATTAAGACAGATATAACAGATGTCAAGCTATTTTCTGCTTCTCTGCCCAGGGGTTTAATAGAATATATAGAAGCACAGACATTCCGGGAGGAGTAATAACATCTAGGAGTTGTGGAAAGCATTTGTGCTGCTACAAGGAAAAAATATCGAAATTGGCTTCTGGTTCCCGAAAAAGCACTAATAACCTCCACTGCTGTGGAGGCACCTCCACATAAAAGACTTAAAATATTTAAAAATTCCATTTGCTTAATCTGTCTCACTATTTGACTCAAAAGCTTAAAGCATAATATATTATTCATGATCACTTGCAACCTTATCCATTAAAGAAAAGAAAAAAAGCTCAATGTACTCCCAAACCTTATAAACTTTCTCTTAATGTCTAACAGCCTACAAAGAAAGAGAGGGTGCTAGGTTAGAGCCCATGATCTGCTCTGCACCAAAAACCTCTGAAGATACTCAGAAGCAAGGGAAGCATGAACCAACTTACCCTCATTTCACAGTCCATTGGCTTTTCTTTGGAAAAGGTGACATCCAACCCACGAAACACTGAGCATTACCTTGCATTATGTGCCTTCTCCACTTTATGTAAAATTAACTGTTCCTTCTCTATATGTATATAGGATGCTCATAGTTTAGGTGCTGTATTCATTTTACTATTTTGCTCTGTATACAATCAAAATGACCAATAAATAAGGATTGTATCAAGTCACATGAAGCCTGTGTTATTTTTGCTATATGGGATTATTTCATCATGCAATTACAAAGGAAATTATTCCCAGGTGGGAACTATACTTACAGTTTGAGAAGTCAAATTTGCTGTTAGGAATCAAGTGATGAAGAAACATTTTCCATATCTGGGAATGAGAGGAAGAGTGGGGGCTGCCAGCCTCAGCATTGCAATCTGCACCATCCTCTGCTGCATCCACACCAACTCACTGCCCTGGACCATCAAAGGGACGTGTTTGTGCCAGGTCCCAAGGTGGCACAAATCAATATAGGCCCACAGAAGCCAATTTATACAATGAGAAGCACATACTCTGTTTTTGGAATTACTGTTGTCTTTCCAGCGCTGCGGATGAGCGCAGGCAGAAAAGTGGCAGAGCTGTAAGGATTTTCTTCACTTAATGTAAGTCTCATTTTCATGAGGGACTTTCTGATCACTTCAAAAGCCTCTCTGCTACTTTTTAATAAAGATCAATGACCTCAGAAGCCAAGAGTCCTATTGCCGCAAAACAGGACGAGAGTCCTATTGTTTCTTGCAAGAGGTCTCTAAAGGCCTGTCATGAAGGCAAGGAGGTTGCTACAAATTCTCTTAGCAACAACAGCTCCTTTTGCAGAAATTATACAACCAGGACAGAAGGTGAATGTGAACTTCTGTGGGATTTTTTTTTTCAGCATGTTGCCATGTAACCAACCAAACTCAACCAGCAGCATCCTGTGCTGCAGCCAGAGCAGCCATCATGCACCCAGAGCAGGGCACTTGCACTGCCACATAATCACTTTGGTGAAACCAAATCCATTGAGGAATTACTCTTATCTCCTCCTTTGATAAGTGTGTCAGCCACTACTTCCTTGTCACAGAGTCCCCATGAGGAAGTCTTTTCCAGGGACTACGTTAAATGTCATTAGTTTATTTTTATTTTTAAATAACTGTCCAATCTTTTTGTTTCTTGGACATCTAAATAAAAGTTTTGTTATTCCTCAAAAGCACAGGTTAAAGCAGGGGAATCCAAGTGTGTCAAAGGGATTTCTGGGAAAGCCTATTTCACTGCTTAAATCAATAGCACCTCTTAAGCCTGAACCTGAGGAATGTCTCCAAAACCATGAAACTCATGTTTGCCATTATTTTAGTAACTGAATGCTAAGACCTCGCTCTCCAAAGCAATTAGCACTGATGATCATGATCTGACCTTGTGGGTTTTAAATAGAAAACACTGCTTTTCTATGTTCTCTGGAAGAGGAAAACCACCACCACCATCAAGGATTCGTTTCACTATGCCACAAGGAAGAACAAGAATTCTTACTTGTTTCAACAAAACAGAATTATCTTTCTACTGAGTTCAACTGAGTGATCTGAAACTTCCACAGTACATTTCACAGGGTTACAGCTATGACGCCACGCTACTTTTCCAGCTGCAAAAGGCCATACTCAGGTGGGGAATCCTCTGCCTTCCCAAGCCTCCAAAACACAACTGATCCTGGAGGAACTGAGAAAGCATCTGGCTCATCCAGCTTTCTGGCCAATGATTAACTAAGTCACAATTTTTTGTCATTGTCTATATCTGCCTAGTGATTATTGTTCACACAGATGCTAACAAATAATAAACTTAATCTAATTTACAGTATTGAATAAGGAGAATCGATTACACACTTTTTAAAATGGCCATAATAAATACAGTCCCTCAGCAGAAAACTTGTCTCCAGTGAAGAGACAGCAAAGTCTTTTTCCCAGCCCAAAATTTCTGGGCAATGTTTTATTTAACATAAGCCCCAAGTCTCACTGCAGGACAAACCTTACATGTGTAATGTCACATAACATCAGGAATCATGGATCAGAGGATTTTGGCCAAGTTCCTTTTCCTGTGCTATTCAATCACCTCTCAGCTAAAGAAAACTGACACCTCTGAAAACAATTCAAAAAAAGAGCATCAGATTAGGCAATGTAACTCAATAAAGTTGAGCAGCAAATAGCTGACACCACTAGAATTTTGCCTATTGCAAGATGTCACAGTTGAATGAATGGATGGGGCTTTCATGCCCCACTGAAGCATGCACAGCCTTCAAACTACTGGCATGTGTCAAGACGTTGCAAAACCTAACATTTATAAAAGATACATCTGGTGTGCATTTATTGGGAGCAGAGTGAGGTCTTGTTTAAATTGCACACATGAATTTGATGTGGAGAGCGGGCGGTATCCCAAGCCTCACAGTAAAAGCATGTTTTAACCTAAACTCCTCCATCTATAATGCATGCCGTGAGGTGTGAAGACCTCTTGCACAGCGAAAAGCCAGAGCATAAATTATGAATCAAGGCACAGGTGGAGTACTGAAGGCCAGGCAGAGTTCTCAATTCAGTGGTGATTTTTCTGAGTTTATGTTCTTTCAAATGATATTTACTGGATAAAAATGAATTGGGAGATTTTATATTGCAAGCAATTTGAGCAACTTGGCTGTATTTTGATTTGGTTTCACAAATGTTGCTTCTCATTTCGATTTTATCTGGCAGTGATTTTTCTTTCCCCAGAGTCCTTTGACAAAGCAATCCATCTAATATTGTCAAGCACCCCCAAGGCAGGCACGTCCAAATCACGGCTTTAAATCATCTTTTTTGATCAGAGAAAAGCCACACAGGCCTTCATCTGGTTCCACACTCTTCATGGCACCGTTTGAAGCATGCCATTCTCCTCAGCTCAATATTGTGTGTGACCTTTCAGCTTCCACCTGTAGTTCCAGCAAAAGCACAGTTTCCACGGGCATGTACTGTAATAACCATTGCTGACAAAAATGTGTGTTTCCAATTTAAACCCACTCAGTTTCACTTGGCACCTGTGCTAACCCTTCTTGGCAACAGAAATGCAGCAGGAGGAGAGGAGTGGGAGCAAGGCAAGGGCTGTGCAGGGCCACCCTAAGGCAATGTGACCCCATGGCAAAGGAGGAAAAAAAGCAAACCAGAAGGGCATGCAGGTGCACTGCACCTCTCCCTCAGTTGCTGGCAGTGCATCCTCATGTGTCGGTTGACTGCAGCTCTTCCAGAGATTTAAATATTCCCTTGGGCACAACCCTACATCAAGTGATGGCTGTTTAAAGCAAACCAGCAGTTTGACACTTTCCTTCTGGAATGTATAAAAACTCAGTGTTCAGTTGAACAAGCCCAGTGCCAAGCATTTCCTTCCAGAGGGATCTGCGGCAGGATCACAGACAACAGGGATAAACCCAACCCCAGGGAGAAGGAAGCTCCAGCAGGTTTTTGCATGAGAAACAAGCCCAACAGAGGAGATGCAGGTCTGCCTTTTTGGGTGGCCTGGTGCTGGCACAAGTGATTAAACCAGCCTGAGATAAGATCATTCTAGTTCAAAACCATGGGTAGCAGTGACCACTGGCCAGAAAAATATGTGGCTGCACTCAAGATGTGCAGAGACTGGATTAGTGTTTGTCAGTCAGTCCTGGGATGTATTTTTCTTGTCTAGCCTGCCTGAGATGTAGAAATCGCTTGTCAAATTTTCTGACACTGGGGAGAAAAGAAGGGGAAAAAACCAATTACACAAATACTGGTCTGTTGACATTTAAAATGAGACAATGATCAGCATTAAAAAAAAAAAGGTTAAAAAAAATCCTGGGCCAGCAACCCAAAGGACCAAAGACAAATCACAAAATAGGATGCAACTAATTAGGCAGAAATGCCAACAACATTCAGTATATCGTTCAAAGTATCTGCGGTGTCAGACTGCTACCGTGACCCCCAGTACAAATATGCCAAGGGGAAATGTAGAATAGGACTGAATCAGATAAGTTAAACACAAATATTTTAAAATGACATTTTAATTTCTACCTCACCATTCTAACATTTTCGAAATCGTTAAATAAGCATGTCGCCTATTCTCAGAGCAGGCCAAATGTCAGATGTTTGTATGTATTATTCAGCTGAACATTTTAAGTACATAATCCTCTTCATTGCTAAACAGGTGGTGCTATATTAACAGGTTATTTTCTCAAAAGGAACAGTGAACAGAACACTGCTGACACTATAAAGTGGTGTATTACTGAATGTGGAGTCAATGCAAGTATGGAACTGAGCTGAGGTCTGTAGGCAGGACAGAACTTTCTGCTCTATCTACAACTTCTAAAGCACATTCCAAGGCAGAGTACCACAATTTAGTTATTCACAGAATTATACACAGTTGCAAAACAAACTACTGTAGGCAAGTGAGTATTGTATAAGTTCTACATGGCAGAGTACATCTTTACTGTGTCTCATCCATGAGACTGAGTAGTTTAGAACTTAGCAATCGGAAACAGATAACAGACTTAAAAGGAAAAGCCTTACAACCAAGTTTAGTAGGCTCTTTATAGGCCATACTGTACCTTTCCTTTTCAGAGTTGTATGTTGGGATTTGTTGCTGCTTTGTTCCCCATCTTTCAGTGACAATTATTTGAGAGAAGTGGACTTGAAAATAAAAAATGGGTGGAGCAGCACACCATCAAGGACCCCAGCCCTTCGACTTTCAGGAGGAATGTGTAACACGCAGTCACAGAAAGGAAGCAACATACAGCCCACAGCCTATTCCAAATGTGCTCCCCAAACTTTGCTTTTAGAACTAGGACTTGTTTATGGTTCATACAGAATTTCTAACAGGATTGACTGCCTCTGGGCTTTTGAAGTGCAAGAAGCTGTTAGCATTTTTTTCTGACTAGTGAAAATCTGCAGACTGACTCTACTCTGTTTTATCTGAATACCAGCAAACCCACAACAACACTCCAGGCATTGCTTAGGGTTTTGTTGTTGTTGTTGTTGTTACTGCTTGTCACATCAAATAAAAATCTAAATCCATGAATTTGATAAAGTTACTTTTCATTTTGTGAACATGAGGTTAATACGCAGTGAGTTCTGGAGTGAATATGAAATGCTTTGGCCATCACTTGGGATCGGCTGCAGCTGCACTGTGTGAAAGTAAGAGTGTTGCAAAAGTCATCTGCTTTTGAAGCACAACCAACCAAGAAGTTACTAAAGAATAGGAGTGTTTCTGATTTCTCTTCCTAAAGAAGTCCTCAGTAAAAGACTATTTTGAGCTGCATTTTTCCCTCAAATGCCGCAAGTCCTAATACACAAGCCAGCTGTCATTCCAAGGGTGCTACCACACGACTGGTGCACCAAACTCTTCTGAGTCTGTCACAGACGCTTGGTCTTGTATCAACCGGAAGAGTCCTGCAGTACCATCTATGTAAAATCTGCCAACTTAACTTACACTACCTTTTCTTATTACCTCCTCTTTTTCAGTCCTTTCTCATTCTCAGGTTTGAAAGAACTTCAAACTATCAAACTTCCACAGAAGGTAAGTTGCAACCACACTCTCAGTGCTGAGATAAAAAACTAAGGAAGGCAGGTGAACTTTACCTGAAAGACTATCTTCATACTTCTTGCTCCTTCTGCAAAAACTGCTTCTATAATGGCCTCAACTGCCTCATAATCTGAGCCTACAACAAAAAAATTCGTTTTCACAGCTATCACTTTAACAGCTGAATAAATGTGGGCATCTCTACTGGAAAATCACAGAAAAGACTGCAAGATGTGCTATGCTTATTCCAGCAGTGAGGATACCTTTGCTACCACTCTTCACAGCTGGTATCACTCTGCTGGCTGCAGTAAGCTAGCACAAGTCTAACAGCAAGTGTTAAAATCACACCCTCATTGTTTCGTATCAAGATAATTGATACCCTGAGAAGGATGGAGTGGCAGAGACCAGCCAGGATCAACCCACCACTTCCACATGCTTTAGCTCACCTAAGTCACAAAAAAAACCTACCTTCATTTTACTGCTGATCTCCAACAAAGCCAAGAGCAGATTTCTGCAGCAGCCTCTCCCCGGCAGCAGCAAGGATAGGGTTGAAGGCAGGTCAGCAGTTGTGCCAGGGGGTCACACAGCCCAGCAGGGCCAGCAGGTGCTGAGGAACCTGAGCCAGGCCCAAGGGGAGAGGGGCAGGAAGGCCAGGTTTGCAAAAAAAGGGAGGTCCCAGCACCTGAGCAGCATAGTCTGACCCCTCATCAGATCCCATCACAGACAGCACAGGAGGTCAGGCACCCCTCCTCCCTCACCAACAGGATCCCCAAGACCTGTCTGACAATACTTGGCTGAACGGTACAAAACCACTTCGTGATATCACACTTGTTATTGCTTTAACATCTAATGTGAAAGGCTCAAATCATAGCACCCATCAGCTATTACTACTGCACCCTCTGCTTACAGTTTCTCCTTAATATGTCAATTTTTTCACCTATGAAATAATACACCTACTTTTTTGGCAGTAACTTGAAGATCTAGAGCCCAAGAAAAGCTGTTTAACAAAAAAGAATTATTAGCTAAGGTTTTTAAAATATGCAAAATACCACTGGAATTTCAAAGGACATCAACATTTAACTTTTGCACTAATCAATTCATTAACCGCATTCAAGAAAACACATTCTGCTTTCTCTATTTGAGAAAGTGAAATGATCATTCATTGGAGAAAAACTTCCAAAATAACAGTGTAATTTTAACCTTTATGCCTGATCAGCATGAAAAAGCTGCTCAGATCAACCCATTAAACAAGAACCCGCTTCACCCAAGGAATTTTGATATTATTAAATTTTATTTTATAGTACAGTGTTGGGCACTTTATGGTAATGTGGAGTTCACCAAAAAACTTCTACTGACGCCACAAACCTTGGAGGGAAAAAGAAAAAACAAACCACACCACACATCACAGCTCATTTAATACATCTAGACAGTGCACTACTAACAGTAGTCTAAGGTCTGAATTACAGTTCTCGAGATGACTTTGAACAGTAGTCCAGAAGGTGCAAAAGCATGGAGTAAATTTGGCTCTAGTTTTGTTAAAAGGTCAGTAACTATATTTTTTAAACTGTAAGGACAATGCTGGTTGTTTGGTGTGTGTTTTTTAATCTCAAAATTAAAATTATCAATAAAATCTCCACGTGTCCTGTACTTTACGCCTCTCCTTTAAGTATTAAAGGCTCACAATTAGGGACATTATCAGGAATGGTTTCAAGCGTCACCAAAAAAATGTTCTGGAAAAAAAAAATTAGAATCATCAGGATACATGATGTTGCTTTGTTCCACATCGAGGCATTTCTCATCATATCTGACACAGATTTAAAAATAACAAACACAAATTGTCAGTTTGCCAATCATGAACATTTTAAATTGCTCTTCCTCCTCAAAAATCATGAAGTAACAGACGTGATGTTCTTGTGTGCAAGCTGCACCAAGATTAGCTCTTCCACAGTGCTTTATTGCCTCATTCAAGTATATTAATTTAAAGAAGGTCTCGAGGAAAAACCAAAGGTTAAAAGAAAATGTACATCAATATACAAAGAAATTAATTTACAAAAAATTAAAAGGATACTGGCAACATTAGTAGACTTTTAAGTAATGACTTATGATAATTAGGGATGTCACAAACTAAATTCTTGTGGTCATTGCTCTGAACTCTCACCTCACTGCTGGTCCTGAAATGCAATGCTTAACACCTCAACTTTTTACCCATGACAAAAAAGTGATCAAAGTATAAACCAAACATGATATATTCTAATATTTAACCTTCCTTCAATTTAAGTAGGTTTTACTTTTAAGAGTTACCTGGAACTACTGGTATGTGAACATTGGCTTAGGCTTATCATTTCTACAGAATGTGACATCCATAATCACTCCCAGTCACTGGAAATATACATTTGCCTCATTAGAATATATTTCTTCATGTTTTTATCATACAACCATATTTCAAAGCTACATGTAATTTTACACATTTCTGAAAAATACAATTTCATGGATCTGCTTGAAAGCAGATGTGCACTACTAAATTACTTTGAAACAAGGAGAAATATTGCACAAAATTCACTGAAGATTTGAAAGTCAACACATTTACCCCCCCAACCAAGTTGCTCCCTTATTTTTAACAGAAATAATGTTAATTCACACAGAATGCTAATATATGTCAACGTACTTGAACTCAACTTGTTTTCCAAATGCTAATACTGTTACTGGATTCTAAATACAAGTGTCATTAGTATTGACCTAAGTGATAGTACAAACTAATTTGAGTACCCTTTACTACAGTAAACCTTGGAGTAACATCCAACTGTGTTACCTGCTTCACACTCCAACGCAGCAGAGGATGGCAATGGCCCTGCCAACTACGTGGGTTGTGCATGGCCCTCTAGACTGAGGTGGCTGTGGACTCATCAGGAAACTCCAACAATAAATGAAGCAGCTTTCAGAAAGACCTGCCAAGTGCTTTCAACTGGCCACTGACTGAAACTGTGAAACAGACACTGCGAAACAAATCAAGGAAGGTTTTGCACGAACAAACTGTATCATCCCTTTGCATTCCTTTGTTTTCAACACCCCGAGGAACATGAATTCTAGGCCAGCTGTGGTCCATGCTCCTGGGGTGAAGATCTGACCACGTTCTGGTCAGCTCAGGCTCTGCTACCAAGTAAACAACACCTGGCAGAGACAGCCACACCTAATAGCAGCAAAGAAGTTACTGAAGACAAGTCACACCACCATTCATACTGGTTTTGCTGGTGCAATTATTTCTACATTCATACTTCAAAGATTTACTGCAATACCACGGGAACAGCCAGCCTTCACCATCCTGAGCTTTTCAATAACGAAGCTGCTTGCCTCAGGCTTAATTTTATTAGCCTCATTTGTTCAGCCTGAAATTTCAGGCTGTTGGGAACACACTGGCTGGAGTCTCACAGCACCTGGACTAGAGGCTGGTGCCAAGGGACAGGATGCTAACTCCTCGGAAATAAAGATTCCTTTTGAGCTTTCCCTGTGGAGTCAGGGAGGCCCATGGTTAGGGGTCCTTCCTGCAGGACAGGGTACAGTCAGGATTACACAGGTGCATTTGGAAAAGGGCCTCATGCTGGCACTTGATTATTGCATGAAATGTTTCTTTGATTACTTACATGCATAGAGAAAGTATTTTAGATGCTCCTAGCAATTCTACTAGATGGCTGCACCAAAAAAAGATTGTTCTGTAGGACTGAAAACGATTGACTGTAAGTGGATAAAGAGAAGCTGTTTTAAAAACCTGGGTTAACTGTTCTTTTGCCTAGACTTTACATTGGTTACAAGAACACAAGGTTGTAAACTAGCTCATCCTAAAACCTGAAAAGACATCTAAAACAGAATTTTAAGGTCTAGAACACTCTTCTAATAGATTGGGTGGGATTTTCAGAAGCACTCAGCATTTGTCTAAAATTCTGCCTGAAGTCTGTGTTACGATGCCTGAGAGGGGACTTCAGCCAGTGTTGAGAGTTTCTGATGATCCCACCCCAACAGCAGCAGCACCACTGAAATGCTAATGACAAGGAAGGGTTCAGTCAACAAGTTCTATGACAACTTCTACAACTACATTTTTTCTTCAGAACAAGTCTAATTTTCAGAACTACATGATGCCCAAATATGTGAGATGGGAGAGCAAACCACTGCCTATTCTACACAGACTGCCCTCTGCATGCATAGAGGGTGGGTAGGGATCACCTCTGCATCCACAATCCTTCCCTGAATATCTGCACTGTTTTCCACGTTACATCTCTATACACATCAATGGGAAGGCTCTGACTGGGACAACAAATTATCCATTCTGCAAATCCCACAGGGGGTTAACTCCACAGGCAATATTACTTTTGCCTGCATGACTGAGCTGGAGCCACTGTAACTGAGCTAGAACTGAAATCTGGATTTCTTCGAAGTTACTATCCCTCCTGTGGACTTCAAGGCTCTGCTTCACCACACTGCACTGGAACAACCCAGACATCCCTGTCTCCTTCCACTGCCCTTACTTCTTCCTCTCAAACCAGATGAGTGATGCGGCTCATTTTAGGCAGACATCCATGCAAAATAACATTAATTTCAAGTCCTAGTTTGACTTTCTGCACTGGAAATTTGTTCCTATGTGTAAATAAGAGATCACAAAGCTTAGTCAAATAACCTGGTATCTCCCTTAAACAGGAGAAATGGGAAGTTTTTTGAGATCCTGAAGAAAAGAGATGCCTCTGAAGAAGACCACAGGAGCTCTGACTGAGCAGAATTCAGTTCTCACCAGTAGCTGGTGATCAATGTTGATGATTTTCAAAGACAAGAGAAGGATTTCCACAAATAAAAAGCATACAAGTATAAAACTTGCAAAGTACTGGACCTGGAAAATTTATCTTAATATAGAACCCAATGAAGCAATAAAAATACTGCATACGTAGCCAATAAACAGTTTTATATTATCACAAGGACAGAGAACAAGAGTGTTGAACCAGAAATATCAGTTTGGACTCTTATCTATTTGGTAACTGGCAATTATATTTAAATAAGGCACAAATATTAGCCTTTTTAAAAGATCACTGATAGTAAGTGGAAAAGATTCTGTATATTAGCGAGTAAAAAAATGTACCTACAGTTAAAATCAAGGTGTATACAAGACTAAGCTATTTCTGAACCCATACAAAGTTCAAAACCAGAAAAAGACATACTATTTAATGATTGTAAACACACTATGGGCCTTTTAAATAGCAAGGAAACAATGCAGCATAAGCACAGAAACATTTTGACTGAAATTAAAGTAATTCTAAGTTGAACTTTACCATCTTTTATTTCATCTGTTTAATTCTTTTCAGCCTGCATTTTCACTCCATGAAACAGTGAATTATTACTACAATGCCTCGATTTTGAAAGATTCCCCTATCAAACTTCCACTTTTATGATCCTTATAAAAGCTCTAAGAATACTGGCAGTCTCACATGGCTTCCACATTTATTCCACAAAGCTGAGAATGGGACAACCTATGTGATAATTTGTTCAGTGTCTAACCCTCATGTAAAGCCAAAAAGATTTAGGCCTGTACAAGAGGGACATTTTTGAAAACCATTTTCTGGCAGCATTCCTGGGCTTAGGTGTTTGATGGTTTTGAAAGCAATGATGGCCATAATTTCTGTTTTTCTTCTATTTTCCTCCTTAAGACATTAATACTGTTTACTATCTTTAATAAATTAAGAAAACAACAACTGAGATTGAACCATGGACAGAAACATGGTATCAGATGCAGAGGAAAAGAAAAAGGTGAATCTTGAAATTCTCATCACAAAATGCAAGGAGATGAATGAGAAGGGGTGAGAAGTGCTACAAGAACAAAAACCTGTGTATTGCCTGTCTTCTCTTAGACACAATTCAGCTCTGCGCTTGGGTAATGCTTAGTACCAGCAAGGGAGAAGAATGCCCTCAATCAAGTCATTAGCAACAGCTTTATACAAGGAACCATGAGGTTGCTCTGCAGCTTTGTCATCTGAACAGCACATGAGCCAGCTGGTCTAACCCACCTGGAAGGCTGAGAGTGAAGATTGCAATTGTATTTTATGATACTTTAACAGCGCAAAATATTTTGCCAAATAACATTTTTTTTTTCCTTAAAAAAGTCCACAACATATGTTGATACACGGGGGGAAAGCAAAGCATAAACAGTTTGGAGTACAGACCTCTGGATGTACAACTGCTAACTCTGGAACACTGAGATTCTCCAGCAATGCAGATGCCTTCTGGAATGTTCGTGCTTCATCAGGCTGAGATATTTCTGCAAGATTCGCACTTTTACAACCTTTGAGCTTTGCTGCACTGATTAAAAGCATTAATTCTATAGGCTCATCCTCAATGGCAAATCTGGCCCAGACCTTTTCATTCTGGAACAAGCTGAAACTTTGCTCTAACAAACCCCAGGTCTCACTCTACCGAGTCTCTCTGGGGAGGTTTCAAACGGTGCCTCCGCCATGATACGGAGCAATTCCCTTAGGTCAGCTGCCTTGTAAGAAAGCAGCTGAAAACCTCCTTTCCATTTGTGTTAGCTAGAAGGAAAATGAATTAATAAATCTCAGTGAGGCAACTGCTATTAAATTCTGCTGCAAACTACCATTAAGATACTAAAGCACTATCTGATCCAAATGCTGATCCCAGGAATGTACTCACTCAGACCTAGGCTGAGTGAGAGAAATCATTCTTGCCAAAGAGGGAAAGAAAGAAAAAAGGTTTCATGACTCAGAAGAGCAGGAGAACATTCTTCTCAGGCATTTCATCTCATTTTTACACCCATATGCTATTTCTACCAACTCCACCACAAATATCCCTCAAAGCTGACAATTCCAATCTGCTGAAACTGCTTAAGTGTCTCTTCTGTCCTGAGCTATTCTGGAAACAAGGTATGTAAAGTGAGGTAGAAAAAGAAAAAAGGAAGAAAATTTTAAAAATGAAAGAGCTACTCCACAGAGCATTTAAAATTTTCAGACTTTAAATATCCAAATATTCCTCAGGAACACTGCCAGAAGGAGGACAAAAACTTTTTCTAAATACAATATATATCAGGACCATTTATTCTCCTTCACTGAATTTAGAAAGAAGTTTTTGGTTGTTCAACTTGGCTAAAATGAGAGTTGGATATATGCAGTCTCAAACTGAATCTGTAAATTTAGCTTTCTAGTGTTACAAATTAGGCACAAATTAGTTTTTCAACTATTAAACTGTAGAAAATAAAAATAATATAAATCTATCAATTCCACTTACACTTTTCTTTCTGAGAATTTTTAGGTGAATTAGTCTACCTAGGGAAACTGGATAATGTGTCTTTAAAGTGTCTCAGTTGTAAACAGAAGTCAATAAACGTCACATTATATAATTCAGCACTTCATGTACTTTATAGAAGAGAGAAAACCACATGCTACTTTTTTGAAGTCTGGAAGACAGAGCCACAGTTTTAGTTTGGAGTAAGTTCCAAGTTATATTCACAAGAAATTCCTTAATCTAAAAAAAGTCTCCTTCCCCCCCCACCTTTGCTGAAGCAAATTCCTGCCATGGAAAAATCATTATTGCTGTTTTGTAGATTTGCATTCATCTTCTAAGATAGTTAAACCCCTTCTCAAAAGATTAAGGCAATTATTATTCATTACAAATATTAACATTTGTACATTTCAGACAAATCAGATTGCTTGGTTCATTTCATGCTCAATGGGATTAATATAGTACCTTCAAAACCTGACTACCTTTAGGCGACACCCTTCCTGCTGCTTAGAGGAAGCAAATGCTAGGAAGCACCATACACTTGCTGTATTTTTAACACAGAGACTAACTAGTACCTGATTTAAGAGTGCATTCATATATTAAGTTCCATTCTGTGGACCTAACTACAGCCAACAAATGAACTGAGTAAACGTAGAAGCGGATGTCCAATGGCAGAAAATGCATACTCAACTGAAGAGAATTATTTTTATAAGTGAAGATCTCTTATTCCTTTTCATTTTTTTGGTTATCATGTTATATGGAGTTACATGGAGTCCTGAGTAGTCTCCCTTTCACTTCTGATGGGAGTCAAGTTTCTCTTCTCATATTTTTCTTACGTTTTATTTCCACCGCTACTGCTGGATAAGCTATCCTTTGAAATATTTAAACCAAAGTGAAAAGCAGAATTCAGTTTACATAATGACACCACTTCTTGAAGAAGTCCACCTTCTTCTGGAGTTTCATCTCCTTCCTTCCCGCCTTTCTCCCAAGGGACCAGAATGGATGGCTGTTGAGCAAGACTTGCTGGGAGCTGATCTGAGGTATTGCTTAGTGTTTCATTAGGCTTTGCATACTTACAGGAAGAAAAGCCTGCTTTGAAACTTTCTAGGGAAGTAAACTGGGCACTTGGTTGTACTGGAGACAGGGATGTCATACTAGTGGTGTCCATCTTGTCAGTAGTAAAGGTTTTGCCACTCTTTTCTTCTTCCAGCCTTGAGAGAGATTCTCTCTGGCCACCAGAAGAAACTTGCTTCCTTGGTGAGGGGGGGAGCTGCTTCCCATGGAGGACACTGTCATCCTGGCCGAGGTTCCATTCTGCTTGCTCATTAGCACTGCTGCAGAGCAGGGTCAGGTTGCTCTCACTAGGTGCATTTGACTTGTTCTGAAAGAAAAAACCACGTGCTTATGGTTATTGTCACAAGGAATGTCTCTGCACTGGCATTTTGAAACACAAGCAGTGTAAGGGATTTCGTATGTTCCTCAATCGTGGATTCCCGTTGGGGCTCAAGTGTTAAAAACAACTGTCCCAGACACAATGCAAGACCAAGGGCTTTGACATTTCCTCACAGAACACTGCCTCTTAGCCTAAGGTTTGCCTTTGGTACAGAGGAAGGATTTCTGTCTCTCCTGTCCACTCAGTCTTGGCCCAAGCAGTTTTGACAGTGAACAAAGACACACTTTTCTCATTTGTACCCATAATATGAGAGGGAGGGGGACTAAAACTAAAACCAGATGGCATTTCCTCTTTCCTTCAGTAATTAATTATACCAACTTTCAATATTAAAGTTTTTTTGGTCAAACAAAACTGGGCATTTTATTAATCTAACCCCTGTGTGACACTCATAATATAAAATTTTACAAGCTTTATAAATATTTGCATCAGTATTTGCTGCCCCAGTAACAAATCTTCTACTATAGGATCCCTTTCAGCAGAAGTAGGTGTTGGACAGCTGATATGTGCTGGAATTCAAAAACACTGATGCTTTTTTGGCTAATACTACAGCAGTGACTTGGTGAGAGTTTAAAATTGTAGGCAAGCAGTGTGTTTACACTAAAGGACCAGGGCAACTCTACCTAAAATAGGAACAAGGAGCCCTCTTAGAAAACTCTGGAGTACTATTCTGGCAGTGTTTCAGGAGCAAGTACCACCTGGATCCCATGACTTAAATCAAGAAGAAAACATCATCATGTCACTATGACTAGTCTAAGGCTACAAGGTGAAAATAAAAATGCCTTCTAACCTGCATTAAAAAATCCTAAACTAGCTCAAAGCATATCAGATTTAACAGCCAAAAAAAATTATATAAATATAACATTCAACTATTTGATTAAGTAAATTATTATAATATTCTCAGCTCTCTATGTGGTTACTGCTTTAAGGGAAAAATACTGTTCTAAGATGACTTAGTAAACTGGACAATTTCTTGGCTGGTGAAAAACCATCATGCAGTGACCAGCACGAGCATACTGTTACGCAGCCCTAGGAAGACACATCAGCAATTCTAAAGGCTATGCTGCAGTATCTGAGCTGCATGTTGTTCATTCCACAAGTGCAGGATTCCACTATCAATGGACTTGGGTTGTTTTTCAAATGAAAGCAGAAGACTCACTGCAGTCTTGTAATCAATGTCATCCATTGATCTAAAGAAATCCAGGCTCTTTGCTCCTGAGAGTTTTCCTTGATCTGAACTGTGTGTGCTCAGCGTGTCCAGAATCTCTCCAAGCAAGTCCATTTCTCCTTGATTCTGAGTTATTCCAGTTTCACCAGAACCATCACTGTCATAAAAGTACGCAGAAGCTTCTTCACTGTCTTCTGATGATAACCTGAAAACAAAAACTTTTCCATCAGATAGGAACATAAAAAGCTATTTTATTACAGCCACTTCTGAAAGGACATAGAATGCATTTCAAGACTTTTGAAAGGGAACACAAACCTGGAATATCTTCCCACTCAAGAATTTTCCTGAACATAGATACATGGTGTAGATGGAAATGCAGTTACCACTAGCTGCCTCCTGGCCTAGCCAAACACTTTGTTCTAGTGGCAAGACTCTCATACTGCAACTCTTCCTCCAGCATGCGGGCAGATTTACTGGAGTACTGCCTGCCTGCAAGGAGAACTGGTGCTTTTGTCTCTAATTTCCTCTCCTGTTCATCGCAATACTTTTACCTCAGACCCCTGTTCTTCCAGGGTATTTTCCTACCTCTGTCTATCAATACTGCCATGGCTTGCTGTTTTCATTATATCCTTTTAACACTTCACAAGCTCCCTCTTCCCTTACTACATCACAGTTTAAGCTGCTTGATTTTGCTTTCAATGTCCTTTCTGGTTTATATCCAAATGTTCATTATCAAAAATCCACTCCTGAATTCAGAAAATGCCTCAATGCAGCTTAAGCCTCAACTTATGGTTTTCCTTTAGTTCTCACATAGGAAGACCTTGATATACAACTTCCAAGGCACTATTTCTCTTTCAGACCCTTCAAAAAATATCCCATTGTCATGGCCACAACACAAGCCTTAAAGAATAGATTAGCTGAGGTCACTGCCCACCATGCTGACGAGTATTTCGCTGTTTCTTTGTGTATGTAGTCTTTTTATCTGGAGGCTGTGAAGAGTGAGGATTATGTCAAGCTCTTCTGGACACTATAAATAATGAAAAGATATAATAGCCTGTCCCTCTTTTTAAAGCAGATTTAAATCCCAAACTACTTGATATCATCTAGATCAAGAACTGAGCTAGCAGCCTGAACAGGAGAAAAATGTGTCACTTGAACTCCACTTTGCTGACAAACACTTGTTACCTTCTCTCCTATACATATATAACACATCCAAACAGGCTTCTTACTTGCTTGTTCTCTCAATTTCATCATCGTCATCTTCATCCAAGGCAAAATCCTGGTTACTGAGGCGCTGGTTGAAACGAGTCTGGAGGAAGGACAATCACCATTATAATTTTATTTTTTCTATTTCAGCATTACCTACTCGGAGACCTGCTGCCACTTTACTTATTAAGGCTTCTGAGCACTTGGTGAGCAAAACCACAATCGATCAAGTCTTGTAAAGATTGTTACAAGTCCTCAAGCATCACCAATTAAAGAGAACCATTTCTCTTCATGGCCTATGGAGAGCCTCATTATTTATGCAAAGCTTGGAGTGCCTTATAATTTATGCAAAGCATTGATTAGCAGAAGACTGGATATTGGAGGAAAAGCATCACTCTATCAGCTACTCTTTCTTTTGAAAGCACATCACAATAGCTAGTGTGCTGTAAATTCACACACTTCTGTACAGAATACTCACTAACCTATTGCATCACATTATTACTTGGCAAACAAAAACATGCTTAAGAATTCCACAATAATTGGAGAAAAGTCTCTATCCTGACCAGAACATTTAACTAGGAATTTTAGTCACCTGTACTTCACAAATGACTGTCTTCAGGACTATACATCTCTTATACTTGTTTTGTATCAAAAACCTGCTAAGTTTAACTACACTGGCAATCAAGGCACTGAAGAGATTGTGAACCCTGGATAACCACCCATAATTTAAAGACATATGGATGGAATTTGTACAGAGGGGAAACAGCATTAGCAAACTTTGAGGAAAATCACATGCAAGTAAGAAGTGCTACTACCCACATCTCATCACACAGTTCACCAAATACCTACACCTGCAACGAGCCCCTGATGGGGAAGAAATATGGCCTTAATTTCAGACTACAGGGAGCTTGATAATCTTGTTCTGTGAGGATTTCAGTATGTTACCTATTACAGATGTTGTCAGTGTTCTACAAATACCAGGACGCTCTCTGTAACTAATCCCTCCCCCACCATTATTTTCAGGAAAATCTCAGTGTTCACTCTTTATAGACTGAGACATTTGTTCTTGTTCAACAAGAGAATGTAATTAAAGCAGCAAGTTTTGATAACACTTTCCACAGTTTTTCGCCCTCTAAGAGGAAACATATGGTTCTTAATGTGTTAAACCAAATAATAGTTGACAGAAAATGAGAGAATTATTAAGAGTATTAAAACCCATCAAACAACCCTAAGATTCATATTGAGTAAAAGGTATAGGATGGCATACAGAGAAACTATTTCTAACTCTTTCAGAGTTTTGTGAGTTGTTTGTGTCATTCCCGTCACTGTTGCAATTGATCATTCTCCTGCTTGTAACTAAATGGAGGTGAATCACTCTGTTAACTGATACTGCTGATTGGTTATCTTACTGATCCCTGTCACAACCACAGTCACTGGTTTTGGTTTATAAAAAACCAAAACCTTGCAGCTTTAATTATTTATCTTGACTGGGAAAATTAAAACACATTTTTTCTAAAACACTGGAAATTAACCCCTTCCCCAAGACAACATGACATTCATTGTAATTCAAGCTCTAACCTGGAATTGGCTCCTGGAGGGCAAACCCTGTCTGCCTCTCTCATTTTCTTCAAATTTGCATCAAAATCAGATGCTGCCATCACATTTCCTTGTACTAACATAAATATGAGATTTTGCAGGGAAGAAGGGTCTTTAAAATGTTGAGAAAATGCAGAAAACAAGAGATACTGACACTTGTTCATCTGTAGGTGAATTAATTCTGTTAATGGAGTAAAATCCTACAAGATAACACTTGCTGATTTGTTAAAATAATAAATAATATTTCAAAGAGCACAGATATCAAGCTTCATTAAAAAAAAGGGGAAAAAAGAAAAAAAAAGTTGTGTCTTTGAGAAACAGGAGCTGAATAAAATTAATTACAATCAGCAAACACCACAGTCATAGCAGTGGCACTTCAGAATATCTATGAACACTATTATGCAAGTGTGTTAGTTAAAGCAGGAAAAATATCATATAAAGGAATGTAACAGATCAAGTTGATGAACCTAAAATCTCCCCCCAAAACAAGAACTCCTAGCTCCTGATGGTCAGACCCTGACTTTGAAAAAATATTTTTGTTACCAATTTAAATGCTTAGGGGTATATTATAAAATTATACAGGGAGACTTTCAACAACTAAATAAAATAAATGAGATTTACATACAAAGAAAAAGATATGGGGGGAAGGGAAGGAAAGGAAAGGAAAATATCTGGTTGTAAATAACAACCTTCTCCAGCATTTACAGCTCTGTGAGCTAGCCACAGAGACAACAAGCAACACATGTTTTGCAATAGGTGACTTTCCTTAAGGAGCTGTAATAAAAATGACTGCAAGGGAGGGGTATGTCCAGACTACTTTGCAAAGAAAGAAAAAGAAAGAAAGAAACCCTTAATAAATTCCAAAAGGAGAGCCATAAAACTTTTTCAGTGCTCCACTATGCAAAGTGACAGAGTATGTGCACCTGCAAAAGCTGTCAGAGTCATTTAAGAAGTCCTTCCATTACTGACGTACCCTGCTGTTTGCAGTTATTTAAGCTTTTAATTTCTGTCTTTTCTGCATTTTGAAGTGTGTAACCTTTTTTATACCCCTTTATGAAAAAAGGACAGACTTCTGCTTCCTTCCTGATTAGCATTCTAATAACAACCAGACCATTTAAATTTATTACCACAAGAAATGATATGGCAACACTCCTTTCTTGCTGCACCAGAACTTTATAAAGTCTTAATAGACTGCTGTCATGTTTTTTTCTATAAAATAAAGGAACAAACTTCTTTAAAGTACCTAGTTGTTTTGCATCTTCCAAACAGTTCTGCTTAGATATTGAATCTATTACTTAATGTATTTACTTTATATCAAAACATGAAGAGGGATTCAACTTTTGCTGTTTCAAATTTCTCTCATCTTCCTGCACACAGCACCACAAGAAATAATCTCTTATCTTGCTCGGAATTAAGAGCTGAACACACTTAAACACAAGCTCCGACTCTCCACAAGCTGGTGTGAGGCTATACATCCTTTTTAAATACACCATATCCATCCTCTCTGGTTGCTGCCCCACTTCAAAATCTCCTCCTGTAAGTAGTCTGCAACTTATACAGACCTGAACCAATGCTGATCACTGAAATAAGGAAAGGAGCTGACAGTATAAATACAGATAAAACCAAACAAAGGGAGAGTTAAGTCCTTAAACAGTTCTCTTTTGCTTGCTGGTACTCTCCCAAAATGTACTACTTTGGAATAAAAACGCCAAAATATATGAATGCTAAAGGATTTAAATGTAAGATGGTTATATTCTTGATTGGGCATGAAAGTCAATCTTTGAAATGTCAGCTTTTTATATAGTGCTAGACCTTTCAGAAGTCCAGCTTTTGGTAATGAGTGCTTATTGATTGATACTAAGGCAAGAAGTTTAACAAGGCTGTTGCTATTAATTACACTCAAAGTGAAAAACATAATCTTTTGATAAATGGCAGCATGAATACAATTTTACATTTACTGGCTACTCAATACATCAACACATTTGAAGTTTCAAAAGAATACAAATATATACTATGGTTTAAATTTACGAAGTAATGTTTCCTTTTTCTTAAAAATTTAGAGATTATTCATTCAGGATGAGAAAGAAAAATAAATACAAGCCCACTTTTATTTAGAATTCAGTATTTTATTTTACCCATCCTCCTCTACAACCAAATCACAGACATAATTGTGGCTCCATCCAGTAGGGAAGCAAAAGATCTCTCAATCAAACTTTCTGGTGAGCACAAGCTGTCGCCTTCCTTTCCAGTTAAACACTGTGACCTAAAGCCATGACTCACAGGAAGCTACTCCTCATTACAGCCCCCGAGAGCTGAGACTGATGAAAGAAGAAGGAAAGGAGAGATAGAAAAGAAGTACAGTTTCTAAACTATAATGCTCTGATATCAGAAAACTGTCCTGGATACAAATGAAATAGATACTACCAGAAATATGTGTATGGGCACAGTGCTTTGAAATGCCAAGTTCGCTGTAATGCCACAGAGATTTCCACTGACTATTGTAAAGTTATATGAAACTCTAATATCTGTGCTGAGGTAGGATTTATTATAAGTAAGGATGATAAATTTGTTGAGATACTTAGTCAAGGATAACACATGGTGATTACTTTTGTTCTGAATTACTGTGGTGAAAGATGAACAAGTTTTTAGCTCCCTACCATTTATGCATGCTAGATTCCTGAACACAGGTATCATTCGAGAATTTTGTAACACTGCTTTTCCTTTTTAGGAATCAATCAGGCTTCTGCAAATACTTTTTCAGAAACAATTATGTTTTGCTCCAAAACAACAAACAAACTTCCACTTTCCCTGAGGACTCGCAGACCCTTTTTTCCTCAGGAAGCCTGAACCCCCCAAATCAGCCCAAGGCCCCACCCTGCCCAGCGTGAGGCATCACCCCCCAACAGCCAGATCCTGCTTTTCTCAATGGCACAGAGGCTATTCTTAGCAAACCCTCCTGTTTTCAGCTGATGATGCACCGTGGCACTCTGCCACACACCATTCTAGCTGCAAGGAGCACACCATCCGAAGGCAGCCTGGCTCCACTTTAATTGGCAACAAGCAGAAGTGTTAGTCTTTTAAAATAGGACGTGGAGATTTGCAGTGCCATTTGCAACAGCTAAAGCCAGCAGCTCATTTTTTTTGGTGGATGATTTTAAGAATTGGATTCATCAGGCAGAATTTCCAGTCATAAAAACAGAGGAATATATTGCTTATTTTCCCTTTTTTGATGATTATTAATGTCCTAGGTGCACTCAGTGACTGCATGGAAGGAAAATGATAGAATGGAGGGTTGAGGGGATCACAGCAGAGGGAGAGCACAAAGATAAGGCAGAATGTGTGTCAGAAAAGAAAAACTAACCAGTGCCCAAAGCCACCTGAATGTCTATATGAACAAAAACACAAAAGGGAATGTGGGTTTGAGGTAACAGGAAAGTCAAGACACCTGGAAGCAACTGAGTTGCACAGTGTGTGACTTTAGCCAAGCAGAACAGGTGTAAATCCAGGGTTTTTTGGCTGGAACATGCTATCTGATACAATTACTAAGTAGATAAAAGAGAGACTACTGGTTAAACTGATCTTTTGGTTAAAATGTGCATCATACCCTTACATCAGCAGAACTATCTCATGGTACAATCACTGCTGAGAGCGCTGTTTGCTGATCATGTGTGACCTTCTCAGAGCAAACCTTAGCAAAAATACTTAATTTATAATGTACAGTGTGAATGTGATCACAAACACCCTACACCTCCAGACTTCAGCAGCACTGAACTCTGTCCATCAGACCTATTGATTGTGGAAGACTGCGGAAGAACTTCTTTGAGGGAAGCTCCGTATGAAGCCTGAAAACAGAGTAATCACATTTGCAAGGAAAAAAAAGACTGTGCCTTAGAAATACTTACTCCAAGCACATTTCTAGACTGTCTAGGGATTCCAAACAGAAGAATTAGCAAGGAGGAGTCCTTCCTCCTGTTTGACACCAGTAGCAGTCTTCTGTTCAACAAATCAAGTCTTTCTCTGCAAGGTGCTGTGGAATTTGGCTGGCACTTGGAGTTGGGTGTTACTAATTTCAGCTATTTTAAGGCCCAAATTAGGCAATTAGCAGCAAGACGGAGGCATCATCAAGATGCAATCGAGATTCTTGGTGGGCTGAGCTGCCCTTTGGTCATGCCCCTCTCTCCACTTACTGCAGAAAGAGCCTAAGGCAGCACTGCTGCTAACTTCAGCATTTCAGAAGAGTCTAAAATTAGACAGGATGAATGTGGACTCTCACATTCAGAAATGCTGAGATCCCTGCAGGAAAGGATTTTCCTGTTTCTTCTACTTCTCCCTCCTTTTGCCTGCAGACAAACTTTTTTAATTGAGCTTCGTTATTCTTTTTATTATTTTTTTTCATTCTTAGGAACAGGAATATAGAGAGGAAGAAAACGTTAGGGAACATAAGAGTACTCAAGCTGAAGTTTTAGATATAAAGTGGTGCTCTTCAAACTTTCAAGCCAGAAGACAAAAGGAACATGGAAATTGGGAAGTTGGGATGCAGGTTCCAACCAATGTCTGATGGCTCTCCTGGCTCCCTGATTTAGTGGAGCAAAAATACGACTTGTGGAAGACAAGAAAATACATAGCAAATGAAAGCAGAAGATACCACTGCTACATTACGATGTCAATAAATTCTCCTGGTGAAAAAATTAATGTGGTTATTTCAATTAACTACTAAGGACAGAAAGGTTTATCCAGTTTTGAGGATACTTTGCAAGACAGCATTTTTTCTTTTAGATCCTTCAAAAAAAGGGAATATTGGTACACATACCACAATGGTTCATTTGTTTGCAGAAGAAAGACCCTCCAAAAGGCTGCATTTCTATTTCTTAAAGAACTTAAAGACAGGGGCAACAATAGCCAGGAAAAGCATCTGCAAACCTTTTGCTTGTATAATTTTTTCTCTCACTAAGATCAATCAGAGGTAGATATGCTGATGACTTTGCCCTGAAAAACCAGGCATTCCACAAAATGCTCACAGGGTAACAAAAAATTCCAGAGCAATTTCCTCACCATTACCCCATCTTTTTTTTTTTTTTTACATTAAATTGGAATCATAGTAATTAGTGAAGAGATTTCTCAAGTGATTTTTACTGCAAAACTCCAGGACAAGCAGCCAGAACGCTGACACTGGTTTATGGTTGCAGAGGCAGGTTTGAGCAATCTTGTACCTCTACTTGGGAGCTTCTATTCCCTGTTCCTGAAAACAGCTTCATACATGATACATGAAAGCATCTAAATGCTTAATTTGCACAAAATCCAGGCACAATTTCACTTAACAAAAATAAAGGAAGTACCACTTGATTTGTAAGAGGTATTCGTTGTACCAAGCAAGGCTTGCACAGGCAGAGGATCCCTGCGTGCTCTGCCACTTCGGAAAGGAACCAGAGCCACGAGAGGGCACTCTCGTAATCTGCAATTTGAATTTTGGCTGCCTAGCTTTTTCATTTTTAATTAAAAGGAAATCCGACTGTTTCGCAGAATGAAGAGATCTTACTTGACATAACAAGACAAAAGATTTTTCTCCAAATTAAAGGAAGCTAATGATATCTACAATATTTTCACATTATACCACATTAGCTAAAGAAACAGAATTTACCTATCAACCAATGCTTACTTCCAAACTGTATTTCACAGAAGCAAAATATGATTTACATTAGAAACTAGCTCTTACTGTTTATGACATCTGTAAATTTTTAATATTTTAGTTAATGAGAGTTGAAGAAACCTTCAGCAACAGAACCAGTGTTACATGTGGTCAGTAGATGTGATCTCAAGCACATTGTCTGAATACAAATACAGGTAAATGCCCATAATCAAATTTTATGTTTCTGAAATCATTGAGGGGCTCACTGTGGATAGTTTTTCTTAAAGAAATTCAGTCATCTTATACAGAATATGTATATTCAGCGCTGCATTATCACTGCATTATCACAGTCTTCTCTCTTATTCTCCTGGAGAAAAAAGTCTTCAGAATAGCCCACTCCCACCACCTTTTTCAGGTTAGGAGGGTAATCAGTTACTAGAAGTCCTTTGTAGCTAATGATTATGTCATTTATTTTACTGGCCATTGTAGGGATATTGATAAATGGGACACTCCTGAAGGTAAGGTTATTCTGAACACATCTTCCTGCCTGACACTTGCTGTCTTTGCTGAACAGATGCCAAGCACACCTACTGCAAACTGAATTATATATTGTATAGTCTCTAGGACATATTTCAATAAAATTGAAAAGGCTCCATTTGCAATGTGCCTTGAAAAACAAAAAACAAAAAAAAAAAACAAAAAAAAAAGAAAAAAAAACCAAAACAGAAACAACTCTCTTCTGTTTGGGAATACCAAGAAAAAACTTTAGTCTAACTTGGGTTTTATTACCTTATGCAAAACTGTTTTTAAAACCTTCTTAGCCAATGTGTTTGGATTCTGCAAAGTCATGGTGAGTAGTTCACTTGGTACCTTCGATATAGGAACATTTAAAGCAGTGCTGACACACAGTGATTGGTAAATCCACACAGAATCCAAATGCCCATTTCCATCACAGATGGAAGGTTGTACATGACCAAAGGTACAGGCTACAAACATTTTCTAAGAGACAAGGGGGCATTGCTAACTTCCTAACTGCAAAGTGAGGTGGTAGTTCTTACTTAGTGTTCTGCTAATATTCAAGACTGTTTTATTTGCCATGAAATACATTACGACTGTTGATGTCCTGACATGGTCCATTTTAGCTACCCTAACACCTGATATAACATTAACATTTCAAAGATCATATTCATGAAATCAAACAGATCTTCCTAGCATTCTAACCAGGATCATAATAAACACACTCTCTTTTTAATTATATATTAATCTGAAACAATTTTACAGAGCTCCTTCTGCATTTAAGTCCCTGTGTATCCAGAAATCTGAATTACCTGGGAGCATATAATGAAACAGAATTAAAACAGATTATTTAAAAATTCAGTGTTCCATAATCTAATACATGCCTTCATCAATAGTTAAAGGAACTCAGCAGTATCATTCACAAGACACTGCAAACAGAGTCTAAGTAATCTCATGCTTGCATTAATTTTTATTTCAAGAATTTTAGCTGGTGATTTCTTCTATCTTCTACATACCTAATTAATGTAAGAGATGAAACATACCCAAGACACATTATTAGCTCTAGGCATGAAACAGTTAACAGCAGTGCACATGCCAAGGTTTTAATAAGGCTTAACAATAAAAAGCTTCAATCCTCCACTTTCACTAGATTTTGTTGTTGTGGTTTTCCCTTGCTCAGGGCAATCCATCTGTTAATGTTGACTTGCAGTACAGTTAAGCTCGCACATGTCTGAGGAGCCTAGAAGAGCGAAGCTAAGCAAGAGCAAGCTCAGATGAATGGTACAGAGAGGGAGCGATCCATCCTGGGCACAGATGAATTGTGCGCACACACGCACCGACCAGTGCACTCCCCTCAGCTCCTGCTTTTAGGAGACACTTCCAAAATGCAAATTATAGCAGGCCAAGCCCATCGCTTCAGTTTGCAATAGGGCATTTAATTATTTATCCTTTGGTTAGGTTTTGACAGTTATTTTAGATGCTGTAATTTTTTTTTTATTTACTGCTGGTTTTTTTTAAGTCTATTGCCAATCTGGAAAAGAAAAAATACAATAAAGCCACTATGACAGCAGTGATAAAGCTTAGTAAATATTCATTGTTAAAAATGGCTCTGCACTGTGACCAGTGCTGGTATTCTCCCTGGGCCAAACTGGCTGTGTTTTCAATAAAACCAGAGAAGTATCCTTTCCCCTGAGCCCTGTTAGGCTGAGGCTGCAGTTGGAACTGTCATCCTCACACAAAAGCAAAGGGGTTGGGTTTTACAAATGCAAAGCCTAATTGGGAGATCTTCATGGCTGTACCCTTGACATTTATTAAAGCCTCATCAACAAAACAGGAAATAACCGTACTAATTAGCAGACCCATATACAAGCTCCTGTTTGTTGGGGTAAAAGCGGATTCACTTCCTATTGTAAAGGAAACATCCTCTCAGACTCCCAAATCCTGTTACAAACTAATTTTTAAAATTATCTTTCTCAGCAAAGCAAACTTTCATATCATACATAACTTTTAAAAGTAGATATTTTACACCATCTCAGGTAGCTCTTAGTATTTAACTGTTTCCAAGAAGTGAAGAAGTAAAAGCTCAATGCATACATCTAATCTGACACAAAATATGACACCAGATGCTTTGTATTTACAATTTTCTAAATGTTTCAGCATGGAAGAAGATAGTAATAAAGTGCAGAGGTGCCTCTTTTCTGGAAGCAGGATGACCATTAAAAGCAATCTCTCTCTTGCTCATTGTTTATCTAGGTTTGGGGTGGGTATTTAGGTACACCGACATAACAACTTAGTATCTGGTCCTTACTTTAAGTATCTATCAAATCGCCTGTACTCCACATTAGCACTATCCTTATTCTGATGCAGCCACTCATGGACATCAGTTTAGAAATCTGGGTGGAGAGCCTCATTTGCAGGATAAGGAGTAGCAGAAAAAGGATTAAACCTGACAACAACAGCACTCTGAATTTCACTTCTTTTAAACAACAGATTCAGTACTAGATCAAACACAGTCTCTCTCATGCACATGCATTGTGAATACAAAGATAAATTTTTATTTGGGTGTAAACTTTAAAATCACTGCTTATTAATAAAGAATTTATGTTATCCTATTAAAACACCAAGAATAAAAACAAGAGTATCAACAGCAGACTATTATTTTTTAGAAATCTTTCAGTTTTTTGGCTTTTGGGGAGGAGGAAAAAGGGAATGGCATGAGTGAGAGGTGAAGGAGCTCTTGGAGAGCAATCCCCGTGTGCTCCTTGCTGCCCACTGGGTTCACGTGACATTTGGGACAAGAGGTGGGAAGAAGACACCTTTGGCTTGCAGCAGGGCTACACTCAGGGGCTCTTAGCTTCCAGCTCTGTTGTTAAATACACCCTACATAAACCCATGTATATGTCCATGTGCATACACATCCATTCACACACGTGTGTATGCATGTACATAAACAAAGCCAGGGGCACATCTGCACTCCTGCCTCGGTTGCAAAGCTAAAAGACAACTGGTAGAAACAGCAGTGATTACAGGATTTAGCACTGTACAGCTGCATGAACACAAAACCACAGAGAAGTTCAATTGTTCTGTCTGAGCACATGCCTTCAAAAGAAATCTTTAATTGTACCAAGGTGAATTATTTTCCTTTGTATCCCTAGGCTCCTGTACATAACAATAGGCAGCACTCCCATATCAGTGAAGCAGAAAGTCTTTGTATTATTTATAACCCCACTAAAAATAATGACTTAATCCTAATGTACAGTTTCATCATCATTTAGCAATCACCTGCATCAGTTCTATGTTGTATATCAGAAACCTTATAGTTCTTAACAATAAAAACGAAATCAAAATCAAATTGATTAAATAGACAACCCAGATTTTTTTTATTATTGCAGTATCTAGAGCAAAAAAATAAATGTTCTTAGATCAGTTGGACTGAATTTATATACTTAATTCTCATATTAGGAAGATACGGGCATTAAAAATTCATATATCTTAAAAACATGCAATAACAATATAATGTAAAAATAAATACCCATACATTAAAATTATGCACATATGCAGGTAAATATTTGCAGAAAAAAAAGTGTTAGAAAAACTACTTTGTTGATACTTTTGAAATAAAACTGTCAAAATGAATCCAAAAACATTAAAACACTTGCCAAAGTTGAGACACTACACCTGTTACTTCAAATCTAGACTAGAAAGGATTAGAGAAAAAAGCCAAGATATTGGCATTGCATTAACTAGCTGACTTATTAATAAAATAATAAATCATAACTATCTGAGCAAGGTTAAAGGCCATGTGACTGCCAAAACATTTTATTAGAAACACAAAATTAACATGCCTTACTATAAGAATCTAAAAAAGACAGCTTAATACAGATCTGCAAATAGACCAGGATGTATTTTTGTGAGAAACCTTTCTCAAAACCAGTATTTAAGAATTAAATCTCAGATCCATACTTACAGATCTCCTGTTCTTTCCCCTCTCAACCGGGATGAAATACAAATAGCATTTTTCAGTCCATACAAGCAGTGTAACAATATGTCTACAAACATAGCCTTTTAATCACACTGTCCAAACACGGACAGGAAAATCATCTTGGAAACAGATTCACCAACACACTACTGTAAGCAGCACAAGATTTTCCCCACACGTATGTGAATACAAACAGAAGTTTCAGATGTCTTACCTGTGCCAGTCTTCGTTTTTCTGAGCTTGCTCTTTTGTCATAATGCGATGTGTAGATGGGAACAGTCTGTACTGCACCAGCACTGCACGTTCCATGCTCTTCCTCACTCTCCTATGCAACAAAACAGACTTAAATTCCTTTATTTATAATCATTATCTACAAACATACCCTCCATATTATGCATGCAGAATGCATTCAAAATTATCTTGCCACAATCTATTACTGTCATGGAAATACTGTCTGTAGTAAGAAAATCAAATTTAGCTTTTCAAAACATTGGATTAACAACAGGGTCATTGAAAAGTTGTATTGTTCAAATGTTTTTGAAATTTTTCTTAAAATAGCATAATAGGTATCCAAAAAGTGGTTCCTTATCTGTGCAGAAAAATCTTATGTGGAAGCAAAATTCCAAAAGCAAAAAGCAGCTGCAAAATACCTAAAGCACCTTTTCTGATACTATGTGATGTTGCTTTTGCAAAATGAAGCTATTCATTCCTCTTGAAACACTGCTATTGTTCCCACATCTTATGAAACTAAAACTGGACAACTGCACCCCCTGAAATACACTGTACTGCAAGACTCTTCCTTCTCAAATTCTCAGCTTAAAGCAAAGGCTTCGATTGTGATATCAAAGCAATCAACTTTATGAAAACATACATCCTCTTAATGTATCTTTGAAGACCTCTGTTGTTCTATGATAAAATATGCAAACAATAAAGAGATTATTCAGTGGATGCATAGAATGACAGATAGTTGCCAGAGGGCTCGTTATGAAAAATGTATTGTTGAACAAAGGGCTAAGCATATTTCAAAAGTCATTAAAAACACAAATCTCCTGTGATTTGTAAAGTATAAGCTTCAAACTGATACAGGAAGCAGTGTAAGAAAGTAAATAAAGTGTACTACATACCTTGTGTTTTAACTTACTCTTCACTTCTTTTATTCCTTGCCTTGCCTGGTTTTTTGCCTAGAGAAATAAAAGGACTTAAGTTGCTCTGCAAGACAGTGGCTGTAGTCACAGAACATGCCCTATGATGCCATACTTATTTTTTGCTTTTTCTTTTCAACACCTGGCGATATAAAGAAGGGCAATAACCTTTATCACAAATTTCAAACATGCACCATCACTGTATTTTTTATATTCATGCTCTGTCCACATATTTAAGGATTTTTTTCAGCACATGCATGCCAATGCTGTGGAAACATACATACTCAAAAATTCTCCATTATTACTAAGGACAGGCTAAGAATGGTCCTATACATCCCTCTTTTATTTGAAAGGCTCCTTTTGATTTGAAAGGGTATTTTAGCAGTAAAGCATGTTGAAAAAATGTTAAGATTTTTAAGACGACTGCTACAGTGTTCCAGTCTGGCAACTTGCAGGGCAACATCAATCTTAAGAGAAATGAAGTGATTTCATATGCAGATGGAGATTTTGCCCAGTGTTGCTGAACAGCCCAGTGCTGCTATTTAGGGGAGAATTCTGTATGCATTAAAAGAGGCAGACAAGAATCATTGTTCCATAGAAAACAGCCAAGAATATTCAATACAGAAAGGAATTATCAATATGGAGTACCATGTTTTTATGGTAAAAAAAAAAACGAGAGAGAGAGAGAGAAAGGGAGAGAAGAAAAAAAAAAAAAAAAAGATGGGGGTACAACACCCAAAACCCTAACAGAAAAAAAGGTGTCTTTCCTATACAAATACAGGAAAAAACTACAGGAGTTTTCAAGGTTGTCTTGAAAATAGGACCTTTAAAATGTATTCAAGGGCATACATATCTGGAAACCACCTCTTTCTCTGTGGTTTTCTGTACGTGGCAATTCAGAAAAAAAAATCACTTTCTTGAATCAAGAGGTCACGGAGTCTTTTTGATCCTTAAATCATACATCCGTAAGCTCAGTAACAGCACGACGGGGTGCCATGTACCAGATGCTAACCTGAAAGCCACTTTAAACTTTCCAGATCATGCTCCCAGCATTTGGATGAATTTGGGAGTGCTTTGTTCTAACTCTGAGGGATGGTACCAATGGCATTACTCAAAGCTCCCAATCAGTCACGTGGCAATTAAGAAATGCATATTTCAGTCCTCTTGTAACAGGCTCCAGAAAGGGCAACAATGAAAGAAATTAAATGGGGTATAAAGATTAATACCATATACACAGAGATCCTCAAGAATTTACTAGAGTTTGCTGGCACATACAGAAGTTCACCTTGAAGAACCTTTACTATCAAGGGCATACTTATCAAAATTGAAGGCTGGGAGAAGACCATGTAATCACAATCTAAGGTAGCGCAAATGAAGAAGAATAATTTGCAGATGAACCATTTTTTAAATTACAAATGAGTCCATGAATATGAAGTATATTTAATTTATTTACCTGTTTCTCTCCATGACTGCTATGTTTTTCAAGTGATGTAAAATTAAAAATTCTGTTTGAAAACTTTACTGAAAATGCTCTAGCACAGACTGATTTACTGATTTATTCAGGACTATTTATAATGCATCCAGTTAGTGAAACATTTGGAAAAGCAAAGAGGAAGCCAAAAGTCTTTTCCCATATATTATAAAAGCAACCTTAAAATACTTCTCACTTCATTTTTTTCTATTGCTGTTTTACCATACTGCATAATACAGTATAATCTCACACGCTTCACTCGTTAGGCAGTCTTTGAAAACAAGATCTTTTAAGATGAAAAGCATAAGCATTAAATCCAGTTAAAGAAGAGCATTCCAATACCATCTTTAAAGGAGTAGATGATTTGCTGCACACATTACTGATGCTTTACCACATATTCTCAACTGTGCAGCACTTACTGCCAAAGTGAAATTGCAGCTGTGTGTCAAATACCTAAATGATATTCAAATAAACTTCTAGGGTGTATTAGGACTGAAAGAAAACCAGCACACTGATGCTTTGATAAAGTCTATTTTTATGTAGACACTATCTAGAAGACTCTGAATCAACTCTAAATCCTTGTGCTATATGAGAAAACTAAAGAAGTTCAACACTTTCTACAGGCTGAAATGCTTTTCTGCAATTTATTTATAAAATGCTTAGGGTTTTCAGCATTCAGGAAGAATGAAAGCTTGTAGGAAACTGTGGTATTTTTATGCATTACTTATTTGAAATAGATGATCTTACAAATTTATATGCTGTTTTCACAGCCGGAGTGGCTTTGGTCATTGCTGTGTTGATCAGTGCACTGCCTTTCTGAAATACACAAAAAATGTATGTTAGTAACATTTAAACACAAGCCAAACCCTAAGACAACAGCAAGGAAAAACAACCAGTGTGCTGTGAAGAGGTAAAAACCTTCCTTTGAAATGGGTAAGAGCAAGCACAGCTGTGTTTCCTCCTCAGCCTACTGTCTGCAGCTACACAAGGGTTACAGTACGTCATCCCACAGCTGACACATTTATCAATGCACTCCAACAGAATGATGGATTTTCGGTCTTCATTCACTGGTACCGTTTCAAAATCAATTCAGAAGTTAAGGCTATTTTTCATGTTTCCTATCATATTTATTATGCAACTAAAAAATACTTTGACCTGACAGAAAGAACTACCTCATTTAATCACACAAGAATTCTCTTGATCTAAAATAATATATTTTACTAATGCTGCAGAATAACAAGGTTATACCAAGGGTCTTCTCCTAGCCAAATTGCACAAACCCATATTAACAAAATTGCTATTTACTAGAAGTGATAAGCTTCATATCAAATTGTCACACCTAATTCAGCATTATGGAATGTAACATGATACAGAACTCACTGAAGTCTTTGACTACACAGACATAAAAAACCTTACGCATTTTGGCATTTGCGCAAGAGAATTTTTTTTTTTTAATCTTTAAAAAAAAACTACCACAGAATTATTGCCTATACTATAGATTTGGTATTTCCTATAGAATATACTTAGATTTTTGTCAGGAATGAACCAACTTTAGCATTACATAGAGGTAAGGAAAAGGAGGGAGTCGTAACAGACAGGGTGGTCAACATAATTACTTAACCAAGTTTATACCTTCACTGTGTGCATCCACTGCTGATAAGATCTTGAATTTCCTGAAAGAGAAATGTAAACCATAACACAATCAAACATACATTCAACATATTAAATATTGCAACCCTCTTCACTATCTGCATTACAAAAACCTACTTAGGGGATTACTTATTAAATTAATTGTTTGCAGATAGACAAGGAATGTGAAGATAAGAATATGTGTACACTAAGAAAGAAGCCTAGGAATCTCTTATTGCTTGTTTTCTATTTCCTCTGTAAACACTTGTGTTTTCATCACACAAAGTTTTTAATTCCATTTGAGGTAGAAAGAGAAATTAAAGCCATGATAAGGTAACACACTCCTGGAAAGTATAAAAAGAAAAACATTAACTCAAAGGAAAGAATAATGTGTTATTAATTGCACTGAGACATAATGGTTCCTCTGGGCAAACTTTCAAACAAAACAATGGCATGGACTGCAGAAGGTACCATCCCAAGGAAAAAGACCGCAAGAAAAGTCTAAGGGTTATGGCACAACTACATATTCCTGTGCAGAGAAAATCCTTTTAAATTATTAACTGTATCTACTTTCTTTCACAAAGAAAAACCTCTAAAGGCAAGTGAGAGCTACTGACTTCTGTGGGACCACCGAGGACTAAACCGGCCACAAAGGACCACGTTAAATTCTACTTGATGAAGAAGTCAATACTACTTCCCAAAGGTGCTTCAGCTGAACAACAAAGATGAGGTCCATGATCCCTGAAACACTTTTAGAGTACATCAGTCACTGGAATACTCCAGTACTGTGAGCTGCTACTGACCCCATACGAGACATTCACTTTGACAAGAATGCTCCAGTTTCAAACAGAGTTTGACCATTTGAAAGGACCATACTGACATAACACTACTGACTTTTAACAGGAGCTCTCAAAACTCCTCAAGTTTTACAATAATCTATTAACTAAGACCTGGCTAGAATGATTCCATTGGCTAATAAGAGCCAAAATACTCTCCTAGAACATTCCCAAGAAGTAACGGAACCATTGTAAAAGGTATTCCCAATTTTCAAAATGAGGTGGAAAAACATGGGCTGTTTATACTCATATTAGGCACTTTCATCCATCCCACTCAATTTTTTACAAGCAATTTTGAGACAGCCAAACTCTCAGGAATGATGGCACAAGTGAAAGCAATGCTTGCTTAGAGAGGAGAGAACCTGATGATCATTATGATCTCATCTCCATTAAGAACGCCAGAGAGAAAACTAAAGCAAAAATAACTCATTTTTCACCTCTTTGATCTGGCTCCCTAGAATTGTCAGAGAAGGAAACACACAAATAACATGTAATATGGTGAAATTTAACCACTGCTGGGGTGTTAAAGAAATTGCATGAACCATAAATACTTTCTTTACCATGACATTTCATAACTTCAATTCTTAGCAACAATGCTCATATATCATCTGGCTTGTGGTGTCCTTAACTGTGACTCTTTCCACACCTGAGCTTTCTCTGTCACAGCCTGACTTAAATAATTAACAGCCATAGTAAATGGGATCACAGCAAATGACCAAGTTTAATGGTCATCTAGTTATGCAGTGAGACTTCAGGGAAGGCAATCAAGAAAACAGATAAATATTTATCTGCACAGACAGCCATGCTAACCCTGCATACCCACAGGTCGAGCTGAACCTCCTGAAACCCTACCAAAAAAATTCTGATTCCTTAAAATGAATGATCATTACAAGGGAGTTTCAAATTGTTTTATTTTTTCAGTTTTCCATGTATTACCACCAGTGATATTAGACCAATAGAAAAGAAAAGACTGCGGTAGTAAACTAATGTAATTAAAAATTAATACAAGAAATACATGTGCTAAGCCTATCCATCACAATATTCTTGTACTGAAAGTTATATAAAACTCTTGAGGATACTTCCATAGAACAAAATGTAAGAGAAACTAAAATTTAAATTATAAAGTGCAAACTGTAATGAAGATGGCTTACAAATTCATTTTCAGACGTAGACACACAAATAAGTTTTGACCACTAGTTTTTAAAAAAAGGAAATAAAAAAATAATGAAATTTAAGTTTTATTCTCCAATTTTCAGTTTCATTTTCATTTCTGGTTTCATTATGCTTGCACATGTGGAAAATGCAAACATAAGAAGAGATTACTTAAAGAAATACTTTCTATTTGATTTGGTAGTTTTTAAACTATACTCTCCACAGCCAAGAATGTGTTCACCTGTCCCTTTAACAGCTTGCAGCTAACACTAACTTTCTGTGACTTTTTTGAAATCTAGGTTTCACCTGTTTTTTTCAAACCTTGGGCTTCCTGATAAAGTTGATGGGCGTTAACTCCGCAAAGAGATCATAGTTCTACCCCATTAGCATCACCAAATGTCACCTTCAATTGCACACATATTGTTAGCCCTGCACTTCATAACAATAATGAGACAGCAGTTATGTAAATACTGAGTATGTGCCCTAAGCAATTTGTCCACAGCCTGGCAATCTCTGCTTGTCTGACTTGAAAAGTACACAGGCAGTGCAAGGCACCCGAGCACTGCCAGCAGAGCCCAGCCGTCCCTCCTGAGCAGAGCCAGGTGAGACATGGTTCACAGCCTGCCAGAGCACAGCCAAGAAACAAGCTTCATCTAACTTCTGCTGCAGTTTTATTGCAGCCTCCTGACCCCTAACTGCAGTCAGCAAACGAGCTCTGCATACTGACATCACCTATCTGAATAATGGATGCTCCAAGGCTCAAATCTGTTTACAGAGCAGCGTAACTTGCCCTAAAAGGGCAGGGAAGAAGTAAATCCCGTTATAACTAACCACACTTCAATCAAGAAACAAACCCACAAATTATGTGCTAGATCCTAGCACAAGACACAGAGGGCAGGGGAAGGCAGTGAGAATCTTGAACAAAAAGAATTATGCACTTTTAGTATAAAAAAGTTATTTTTTTAGGAGGTGCAGATGGCTCTGCAGCCATCTTGATAGTTTCTCTGTGGGGGCCAAACCCTCTCCTCGACATGTGCCATTCAAGGGTAGTCTTGGAAAGGAAGCCCATCCGAAGCTGCCATCTGCAACTCAGTGGATTTGCTCAAATCACATTACCTCCATCTACTGAGGAAGCCTCTACACAATTTTCAAGATTGCCCATAAAAAAGTATTTATACCATCGTGCATATTGTGATCTAATCTTTTGATACCATCTCTTACACTGTGCTGCTCTTGGCTGCAGCAGAGTGAGCAGCTGGGTGGTGCTTAGTTGCCAGCTGGGGTTAAAACACAACAATATCTGAAATAACAACACACCTGTCCTAAATGTTTAACAGGAAACCACTCCACAATCCTGTACAAATCAGCACTGGATTCAGGGTGCACTCTTCCATATGGGTTAAAGTGAAAAGTGTTCTAATAACAGTCAGTGAATACAATTGAGGCAAACAACATGAGGAATAATATTGTTGTTTATGAAGAAGATAAATTTTCATGTGCCTTCTCAGATCGTATATAAAAGTTTAAAAAAATTTCCCTTTTTCAGAGTAACACATTCACTGGAAAAAGCAGATTTCTTTTAACATTCGGGAAATCACTGTGATTTCTGCACTGCAGAAATAAGTAGACATGAAAAGAAAAAAGAAGTATTTACGGAAAATGTAATTATCTAGAAGTTAAGCAGCTAAAATGTCAATATTATTTTAAAAACACTGTTTACATAGAACGCATCATAATATATAAATGTGCAGTTTAAAATGGAAACGCTATAGTGATAACTCATCCTACACTGAAGTGTAGGTATTATTTTACAGGATAAATAAATACATCTTCATTTAATATACTGGTATAACTAGGTACATTATAGTATGTGTCCCAGCAGTGATTTGTTAAAGACTAAAACCTTTCCAAGAACGAATGGAAACAATGAAACAATAACAAGATTAATGACTTCTAAAATTTACAGGACATCATGAGGACATCATGTTGAACAGTTCCCAAAGAAGTGTCAATGAGTACACCCAGATTAATTCTGTACCTCCACAAAAGCCTCCTGCTGTGATTTCTTCTTCAAAAACATCAGAGAATCCTCTTCCTGCATTTAATTTTGATAGCCGACCATCAATAAACTGGAGGTGGAAAAAAAAAAAGGGTCACACACACTTTGCTGTCTCTTCTATTGCTTTAGAGTGTTAGAGTTTAAAATGTGTCCATTATAACGGAATATGTATGTTCAAGATTATATATGGCTTGAGGATGGACTTTACAAGAGCAGTTGTAGCTATGGGCAGCATAAATATTGAGCATAGATCAAGAAAATTATCTGGATGAATACATTATTTTCAAGAATTATCACGCTTCAAGGAAGCAAAAGCACATTCTTACAGGTTTAAAATTCTTTCACGAAGCAACTCCTCCCTTTTTGTTTTGAAAAGGCTAACTCAAGTCTGACAGATAAAGTGAGAAAGCAATTCTCCAATTATACACAGTTCATCTTCTAGCAAGAATTATGAGTTATTCACTGGCACTAAAGAGCACATAGGAATTAACCAGAATTATTTCTTTGGCTGTATCATTTTTTACCACAGATTATCCAAACAGTGTCAGTGACAATCTGATGCTTGTCAATGAACAGACTACTGACATGAAAAAACTACTTTCTCAGAGTACAAAAATTCCAGTAGCAAGAATAAGGTAAGCACAAAGATATTTCTCTCTTCCTTGTCTAAATTCCTTCTTATTTTTGAATTTCACACCATGTTGGCCTTATTCCAAATAGGCTGGTTCATGGTCAGACCACTGTGGGATGACTGGATCATTTCACAGTAAGAAAAAGAGATAAGAGCACCTTTAGCTACTGCTGTGAAAAAAAACCCCCAAAAACAACAACCTCCACTCCCATCCCATCCTTTGAACTGTAACACATTATCTCTTTGGGGAAAGTTATGAATTCATTCCATACTACAAACTAGCACAAGATTTATGGGCATACTTATCATTTAGTAAAATCCTATCAACAGAAGGCTGAGACACTGATTGAATTTAAGAGGGTCACACCAACTGAGTACTTAATGTAAATACTGACAAAGAGAACTGCTAGCAAAAATATACTGGAGATATTATTTGAAAGAAATTAGAAGTTTTAGTAATGGTGGTAGTAGTAGTTATGACTTTTGAGTATTTTACTGTTAATGGTTGCACCTAAACTGCTACATGAGATGAACAGCGCATGGAACTACACATTAAAATTATGGTTTTCTTCTTCCATTTTTCAAACCAACACTCTCTTGAAAAATCTGGGCCTGATATTTCAAGAAGTGTATTCACTTTGAGATCCAAAGAGCCCTTGGGTAACTGCTACCTCTTTCAGTTAAAAACCAGCAATACCAGTGCTGCTCTTGGATTTTAAGGTGACTAAAGACATTATTGTTAAATAATTGTGAATTTGAAAACCAAAAAAGAGACCACATCCATTTCAGAATATCCATTTTACACATTATTAAAACAAAAAGTGTTTAGAAGCAAACAAAAAATCACAAATGAGATTTCCACAAAGTAACAGCTCATTATCTTGCAAGAGCTCAACTCAAAAAGCTTGAATTACTAATAATTTTCGAAGGCTTATGATACCTGCATTCATAACTCATTATAAGTAACACTTTCCAACACATTAGGAACAAATCCCAATAAATATTCCAGATTACCTTGCTGATACAATTACACTATTTATGGATATAGTCTGGCATTAGGCTTCAGGCTACAGTTCTAAGAATTAGTTCCTATTTTCCCTGGACACTCATCAGAGCTATTTGATACGTAAGATGCAATAATTGCATCTTCTGTGTCATAAGATAAAACGTAACTGCTTATGTCTGTAGTTTGAAATAAAGATTAGTCACCTTCCATGCTACCCGAATTAAAGGGACAGAGGAAGGATTTCACAGAACAACATAAATAAAGCTCACTTGTCAGTTATGGCAAAAAGGGTGTATTAAAAGTACTAATTTTCTGCTTGGTCTAGGTTTAAGGCTGCCTCTAAAGCTGCCTGTTTTCTGAATAAAAGACTTTCAGAACAGCATAAAATACAGTTTGGTCTCTTTGAATACAAACAACTTGGAAAACAGCTCATTTGTCAGTGGGAAAAACTGGGGAAGATGAAGCTGGGCTGAGGATTAACTGAAAAAGTAGGAGTAGCCTTTGCAACAAAATCCAGAGGAATGAAAAAAACCAACTACTACTATTAAACCACACATCATCAAAATTGTTACTATTTCCTAATCCTCTATTATTTCCTTCAACTGAAATAAAATTGAAACAAGCTATAAACAAACTGTAAACTGATTCTGTTTATTTGAGCACATTAAAATGTAATGGGTTAGTGCAAAGCCAGTCTGACCAGCCCGTTCATGGTAGCTAAAGGTCTTGCTTTACTACTACCAATGGGACAACAATTTAGAAACATTGCTTGTGAGCAGCTTTCTATTAAGAAAGTTTCATGCTACCTTATCACACTGAGAATATGCAAAATGTAAACCACACTTCAGTCTGTCACTTCTTCCTATTTCAATCCAATCAATCATACTGCAAGAGGTTTCTGAATTCTTATTGCTTATTTTATGTAACCACAGTAAAGTTAAAGGACTCCAATTCTATGGTCATATTTTCACATGACTTCTGTAAAGTATCACCCTTGCACAAATCTTTACTTTAGACACTAGCCTTTGATTAAAACCAAATGTTTTTTTAAAAATTAGAAGATTCTACATATAATGGATTTCCCTTATCTAACATGAGCTTTTGTGTATCAATCATTCCAGACATTTGCAGGTAAATATATACTTTCATTAATCTTTTGATTTCATTCACATTTTCCTTGATTTTCATAAAAATCTAGTAATAGTTAAGTTTAACACCCTCTTCACCCAATGGGGTCCTCTGATGAAAAGGGAGAAGAGTTACAGAATAAAAACAAAGAATAAAATCCATTTCAAAGACTGTAATCAAACTATAACTCAGCTGTGCAGACATTCAAAAATTTGTCCTCTATTAATTCAAATTCTGCACAAACAGATCAGCTAGAATACTGTTCAGGACACCCCTATGGCTCAGGTTTGTGACATTCTCTGTGTGCAGACTTCAAAAAGCCTAGCAAAGAAAACTGCAATTGCAGGATGAATCCAGTTTTTAAACAAAACACCAGTGAAGTCCAATTTAAGTAAGCACTCTGCTTGAGCCAAGAGAGCTGAAAATGAAGTTCAACCATCAAGCTGGGAGATCCCTGATTTTTCTTGTTTAGTTGGGTTGCTGACTGGCTCTGAAGAGATGCTGCACTGGCTCTGCACCCTGGGGTTATTTTTTTGTTCACTTTCACCACCACTCTTTTTAAATATAACTGGAGATTTAAAAATACAACAAATCTGGGATGACTGTACCCAAAGTACTTGGACTTAAATTTCATCCCAGAGTTTTGTAAGCTGACAGAAAGGAAAATGTATTTAAATATTGATATGTTCTAAGAGAAAATCATTAAACATGGGCCATTTACCCTCTCATACCTGTTTAAACAGCTGAAGATTAACAGCAGTTTCCAGGAACTGCTTAGTTGTACTGGAGCGATGCTTCACAAAGCTATTCTCACAGAAAGTTATAGGCTCTCCCTAAGAAATTGAAACAGAAGAAGTTAACTGGCAAGTGTACATACATATTGTAATTCAGTACAAAAACATGTCTTCACCAAATTCATTTTATATTTATTCTACCAAGACACGAGAAGATTGATAAATACATTCCTAATTTAACAGGAAATCATTGAAACAGACATCTATTTTCTTTTTACACAAAACAAAAGCTACAAACTTTTTGAAACATGGTTATGAAAAAGACTTTGAACGTTGACACTTAATACAATAAAATGTACTTCCTCACATGGGAAAAGTGCACAGACAATAGTTACCAAAAACCCTGCACCAAAGCACTTTGATGATGAATGAAGATAAACAAGTATTCATTGAAAAGTCAGTGCTTGTTGAAAAAAGTTACTACTGAAAACAACAGTCATTGTAAAAAAGAGATGTTAATGAGACTATTCATAAACAGTCAAATTCACTCCTCTGTTATTCCCTAATTTCATTTAAAATTTGCTATCTCCAGCATGCACGGACCACTGATCATTCCTGAGGAGGACTGCCCCAGTTTTGTTATTCTTGTCCATACTTTGTGATAAATACTTGAGGCTGTTCAGCATAAATGCATAAATTACAGAAACATTATGAAGCTTGTGTGGCAATCAAGCTACACAATCAGATTTCACTACAAAGCCAAAAGGCCTCTCACCCAAGTTTACAAAACCAAAATGATTACCAGGCCAGCAACAATTACCAAAAGTCTCAAAGACAAAAAACTTGGATTGCAACAAAATACCCCATCTAAATCTATCACCTGGAATTTTACTACCCAAAAGCTACATCTCCAGTACAATCCCATGACAGAATAAGAGATACCTCAGCTATTCAAAAGAAGCTCCATCAAAGACAGCTGCTACACTGATCTTCACAACAGATCCAACTGGCAGCCAATTTAAAGACACATTTATTCATGGACATGATCAGCCCAGCTTTGTGCTCCTAGCCCTGTTTAACTCCCATGGCATTTCCTGCATTTCCCCATCATTCCAGCTGACTGCAGGGAGGTGCTTGCTTCTGGAGCATCACCAAGTGCTTTTTCCTGAGACCTACGTGAGTTTGGTGGAGCAGCTGTAAATCATTTTCAACTGTTCCTTACACCTCACACTTTGTTTTTAAATGGTTCAAGTGCGACCTAAGGAAATGTTGCAGAAACACCACTCAGATGTAATTTTAAAATCCTATTCTTACATGACCAAAAACTTCCCTCTTTTTGAGTCTTTAATTTCAGAGGTCCAATCCTACTCAGCAAAGTACTTCAGTTCATGTTTAATTTAACAAGTTTTACGTCCTTACTTCTTTATGGAAGCTTTGATTTTAGGACAGATCTCTCACTGGAAGAACTAGAAGCCTTACATTTACCTGGCACAATCCTTGCCCTCTCCCAGGGAAGCTGGAGTGCTCTGAGACACAAACCACCTCAGTACAATGTGCAGCACTGTGTCCATCAAATCTCCAGAAGCACTCAAGTTACTCCCCCTACTCATCCCAAAATAACTGGTGAACACTCTGCACATGCAGGACATGCTGGATCTGCCCAACAGCCTGAAATGTTCGTGGTACTTTAAATAGCACTGCCTTCCTGACCCACTTTGCACTAGCTATTCTTGAGCTCCTAAAGACTCTTGTCTTAAGAAGATAACCCCAAGCTACTTAGCAAATCAAAGTGCATCAAAACAAATGGAATAGTCTCCAGTGAGACATGGTGGTATAAGACATAGTGCTCCTGAGGGCAGACTCTCTTCTCAGTTCTGTTGTTCTTCCAAAAAATTTCAAGGCAGCAAATTAAAAGAACTCCCTATATATACATACGCGCGCACACACACACACACACACACACACACACACACATATATTTTATCCATTTATTTATTTGTTTTTGTTGTTGTTACACAAAGAAGGCACTTCTGGAAATACAGAGGCTTTCTAGGAGCACAGCTCTGACTAGATGATGGCTCCTGACATATTAGGAAACATTAAATTTATGACTAAAGAGAGAAAATATTTCCAGAATAAACTATTTAATAAAATAAAAACTGAGCTATGCTTCCCAGTGCCAGTCTCCCAGTTATCTCAGGGAAGATGAAAAAGGGGAGGTTATCTCCCAACAGGAGAGAAAACAGGCATGGTTGCTCCCCACTTTCACACCTGCCAGGGAAGAAAGAGCAGCTAGACAGTTTTCCTGATGGCACTTCTCGTAGTGGAGTCTTCTAAGAGAACACCAGGAAACGGTAGTTCAACACACGTTTTTAGTGCATGGCTGTAATACTTTCCCAAATACTTTCCTTTAATCACTGGATGTTTCAGATACCTAGTAAGCATGCACTGGTGAATCTGTTCCCTTATCACTACAGTTCAGAGACAGAATAACCAAAGCTATTTCTTTGCTGAAAATTTGTTTAGCTCTATAAGGAGTTCACATCCAAAAGTCATCCATGTTATTTGAACCTGCTGATTGCAAGATTGCTCTAAAAATTGGTAGCAGCAGTTTAAAGCTGCTACCTGTTCAGCAAATGAAAATTGAGAAAATCTGTTGAAATCTACAGAAATCCCACAGTGAAGCTTTCTCAGAGTATCTGTGGTGATTTTAATGAAATTGCATCAAATAATACAATTAACTACTAGCTCTTTCATTTATTCAAGGCTCTCACCAAAAAAACCTGTTTTCCAAATAAAACTTTTACAAATCTACAAGATGATTACTGCAAACACAAAGGCTTTTGAAGTGCTACTTAACAAGTGAATTATTGAATCACTATAAACAAAACTAGCTCTCAATGTTTTCATACATAAAGCTTGTAACATTCCTGTTTCTGCAAATACAGCTGACTACCTTTAGAAACTGAGTTTTGGAGGAATGCTGCACTGATATTTAACTACTCGACCATCAACTGGCCCCTGCTGTATTGATCTACAATGTACTTTCAAAACAAGTTCGATCAAAACCCAGTGGGGACTCTGTACTGAAAAGTAGACAGCTAATACTCAGACCAAACAATCTATGCCCAAACATGATATCTATCCTTCTAACAACAGTTGCTATAGAATTTTCTTCCCCTTTCATAGCTTGCCACACACAGCAGGAATTTCTTACTCTAAGCTACATTCCCATTTTAAGCAAGCTATTTATACAGACCCCAGTGGAACATGAAAACTGAGCTAAACCTGTGTGATCATTTTAAAAGGAAAAAAAACCCAAAACCCTAGATTGGAAGGTGTATTTGTGCTTTCTAGATATAGTGATATTTACTTGAACAGGAAGTAAAAATACCTTTTATTGCAGAAAACATTGCCTCACTCTAGCATGAGACGACTCATACCTACTATTGGTCCTATTGTAACAATTAGTATAATTTCATTTTGATATTCATTTTTATCTAACTCCTTCTTCATTCTCTTATCTACCACTCCCCCTCTAGACGCAGATTGGGAATACTGCCCTTTTAAGAACTCTTTACATCACATACTATTTTATTACCTGACCATATTGTACAGGATTTTTGGAAACCATGTACTTACCTTTGCTTTCATCTGCCCACATACATGCAGGAAGAATGTGTAAAGTAAAATAGTTGGGAGAAGCATGGTGTCATATGTACACTGATGACAAAATGACAGAAACACAAACTACACAACTGACATACTTGTATCTATGTCCCACCTGTGCCTGCAATTCTGTAACACAGACCATGCAGTTTTATCCAGGATCAATCCCCAAATGCTGGACTACCCAAAGAAATTAGAGCAACACAAGGTTCAAGGCCAAGTTGTGAGCACCCTAAGAAAACAATGTCTCAAAATGGATTGCAGTCTTCTATGTGAATGAGACCATATACAGAACCATTATAATTCACCATTCCACTGATAATGCTTTTTTCTGGATTATTTATTGGTCATTTATCAAATGACACTGAAGCGATTTTTTCAGTTGTCCTCACCTACCATGAGTGAGGTGGACTCCTTCTGGATTAAACTAAAGCAGAGTTCCAGCTAGTCATGGGTATTCAGCATTCAACACCAGGCTAAAATTAGAACCACACTGAAGGTAGAAATGCACACTGTGTGCATGTAAGGTCCTTAGCACTAGCTCTGCTGTTCTGCTCTACAGATCCACTCCAATTATACAGTATTCGCTAATGTAAAGTGTAGCATAATAAGAAAGTAATATTGACAGTTGTATCCATTTGACAGATTAGTAATGATTGAATCAGAAAAAACAGGTATTTTTACTTTTCTTGGAAACTTTTACTGGATTAAGTGTTTTATTATCATTTCAGAGACAGAAAAAAATTATTCTAAACTTTATCTATTACATGTCATATTCCCTGTCTGTATTAGAGTAGTCAGATTTTCCATATGGTCTTTTGGAGGCCCACGAACTCTCTGCAAGACCCCTGAAGATTCCCATTTTCCCTTTCACCAATCATTTTTTTCAATAATTGCTAGACGTTTGTCCAAGACATATTGCTATACCGGGGAGAATCTGTCCGGTGCTGCAAACAAACAGTTGCACAGAATGAATGTTCAGTGTGATGAACAGTGTTTGGAGTGGAGAGAAGTGTTGGATGAGTACAGACACTATTAAAGCTGTTCTTTACTCAAAGTGAATATTAATGACAGTTGTTTCATGTTTCAAGTTCAAATCATACAGGACACACTGTTGCAAGGAAAATAGTTCACTTAGCCATATTTTTCAACTTTTGAGCGATTGATATCTGTCCAAATACATTATTTTATTTGTCATCAGGAGGTTTGTGACCCTCAGAATTGTACCCCAAAACATCTCAGTTCTCGATTTTGAAAATATTATAAGCTTATTTACACCAAAAGTATTTCAAATCTATACAGAAAATATTTTCATTTAAGTATTATCCCTACCAATTTTTTAGACAAATGCTACTTGAGCTCCTGAAAAATATAAATAAAGTCCATAGCTGCGGTTGAAATTACCTTATTAGACCTGGCACCAAAAAAAGGGAAGTATTCTCTTTGCAATAGCAGTTACTAAGCTTTGAGATTCTTGACAAATAGTCCTAATACAGTCATATGGCATTTGACTTTTTTCAGCTTTCCAAATCACAAAGGAAAAGGCAAATGCAGAATGAGTTGAATAATCATGTGGAAACTCTTCTTAATTTCTACTCATCCAGAGCGAATTCAATTTTTCTTTCACAACAAAAATGCTGTGAAATACGGAATTAGTTAAGATTATGTGAACACAGCTCAAAACAACAGTTACCAAGGGGGTTTTATTTGTTTTTAAATATTCTTTGTCTTTGGACAAGTTGATACCAGTCCAAGATATGCTAGTATTTGCCAGCAGACTTCTGCCTGCTAAGATATTCTGAAATAACGTGTCATAAAAAAAATAATAATCAGGCCACAATGGCTTCATAAATATCTTCTCTTATATGCAATGAGTGGAGCCAAAAAAAGATAAATCTGTAAAAGAAAATAATGCAGAAAGAAAGACTTCAAAGGTCACTTTGACAAATGCTTGCCAGTTGAAATGATGCACAGTGCACTGTTTTCAATACAGTGCAAATGGAGAGATCTCAGACATGCCAACAGCTAAACTGAAATAAAACGTGAATCAGTTAAAAGGAGATGCTAGCCAGGATGCTAAAGAACTTGCACATTCAGTTCCACAGCTACCAAAACAAAAGACTGACTGAAGCATACTTCTGGTCAGAACAGAGCTAAGGACATCAACCAGACTGGCATCCTTCTGTTTGCACATATCCAGTGTAGACTAAGACACTTTTTGACTTCACAGCTCTCACTGCAAGCTGCCATGAGTTGGCATGGACTGGTGTCCTCACCTTTAGACTAAGGAACGAATTAGATTCAGGTGATGGCACAGACAGCTGGTGTGCAAAATGCTCATGGCACAAAAGACTACCTGAAAGAGAACCACTTGGGTAGAAGGAAGACCCCAGTGACAAACTGTAAAACAAAGTTCCCTTCATTAAAAGGCCTCATCTGGAATTAATGACTATCCTATCCATTTTCATCAAGGAATACCATAGGTCCTTATCCAACATCACCCTACTCATCCCAAACAAATACCCACTCATGCCCCAGACACTCACAAGCCTTACAAACCTGACTCCCCAAGTGACGATGATTCTCTCCTATCAAATATCCATATTTATCTGAATCCATAAGAGAACAAAATATCTTATCCTCGGAACCCAATTCAGCCAATGTCACCTCACGCATTTGATCAAACCAACTACCACCAGTAGTCTGCAAGGAAAATTATCTGGACTGATAGATGAAATTAATCTCTAAATTTTCCTGATAAATATTTTGTCTTCAATAGGCTCAACAGGTGCCATGCTCATTAACCAGAAATTATGAAAGCCCATATAACATTCATCAACTGACTACCAGCAAAATGTCAGAAATACAAATTCTGAGGTTCTGATGAGATGAAATGGGTTTTCATTTCTCCTATCTTCTAAGTGTAATCAAGATAAGTATGTAACAGGATACATGCATATTTGACTCATATCTGGCTTCTACTAGGAAATATGCTTCTGCCCTCAAACACAGCAAAATCTCTGGGAAAATGGAGTCTGAAAGGCACAGCCCCTTCAGCTTTTCACTACATGTAACCAGGTGAGCTGTGTGTAAGCAGCTTTATTAATAGAAGTTGATTGCATAGTAAATTAATCATGAAACTGATACAAATAAGGAAATAGCTGACTTTGGATGAGCATTTATTTTTCAGTACAACTCACTGTCATGAGATGATGGTATATTCCAATTCCTTAGCACAGAGCAAGATTTAAAACAGACTGTTCCAGACTGGGATAAAACATTTCATATTTTCCTTGAAAGAATGAGACCATGCTCATATAAATTCAGGGAAGAAAGCAACAGGGAAGCCATCTTACTGGTTTGTATCTCAGTGCATCTCTGTAGGATCCAAAGAGTGCTGCCTGTGCCCGAAGGAAGGCCTTGGCCACTCCGTCGCCCGTAGCTGTCGACTGCTTTTTCAGTTTATTTTTCAAGGCCGAGACCTGCATGACAGAGTGGAACAGTTAAATTAACACCTCAGAAATTGGTCCAGCGAGGTATGAACCCAATCAGCAGGCAAACCATAGTGTCTATAAGTCAGCCAAAAACTCATCCTCCTCCTTGATTGCTTATCTTTTTAACTGCAAAGAGCACCTGCTGGTCTGTTAATTGAAATGAAGGCAGGGGATGATGGTAGAGTGCTAATGCAGATTGGTTTATGCTCTCTTTTTTTTTTCCCAAGGCCTCTTGACATAAATAAGCTTAATTATTTACAGTAAAATGCACGTGAGCCATTTTTTGCAGACTTTTTTTTCCTCATAACATGCATTTACTTGCTTGAATGTAGACAGTTGGATCTATTTTATTTATGCTATCAAGGTTTATTTTTAAAGACTCTTAATGGTCACTTACTATTCAGTGTCAGGGAGTTATCTCTTATGTTAGGTCAAATTACTATCTTACATCATTTCTCATACACCATGGGAGTACCTGCTACCACACTCAAATAGTTGAGAAAACTTTTCGTAAATTCACAGTTACATTGCCTCTACAATTGTCCTTGAAGATAAAGCATGTGAAAGGGAACAAAATGAAAACAATAATTAGGAAGTGCCTGCAGTTTAGAAGGAAAAAAAATATATAGGAAAAAAGACCATCCTGATTATAGGGGTTGACTTCTTTGAAGGATGTTTGTCTTTTTTTACTTGGCAAATTAACAACCACTAGTTAGACAGAATTAGAGCAAAAAGAAAGAAAGGGGATAAATTTTAATTTAAATAACCATTACTTGGACATACTTTGAATGAAAACCATGTAATTCTGGAATTATTACAAGATAAGTGGAATTATATATAGATATAGTCTATATGCTCCTAATTTCCATCATGAGGGACACCAGGAAAATAAGTCAATCTAGTTACGTAGAACACACATTTCTACATCCCTCTGTAGTGCAACATACCCAACAGAGCATTATTTAAGTACCTAAATGAAGTAACACTCAAGAGTTACTCTTTAAACAGAATTTTATAAATACAAATTTATCACCAAAACAGCTTTCATTCTTTTGGAAATATATGCAAGAATGAGTATCTTTTTGTTTCTTTATGCAAGCAGTCCTGACTGCTCTTGTAGATGATGATTGTAATTGAAGTGTCAACCTAATTAACAACTAAACTTTGAATAATGCTAATGAGAACTGAACATGGCATCAGAGAAAAGACCAGCTCTACAGGTGATAAACCTTCACAGTAGTGACATTTTCCAGTGTAAAGTCACAGTTACTGTGATCTGATCAAAGAGAGAGACCCCCATTGGGTCCAATTATAACTATAGTTTTGAAAAAAAAAATTATTGAGTTATGATGTTCATAATCTATGCAGAAAGGCCTTTACAGTATAGGTCTTTTCCCCACAGCTGTGATCTTTTCAATTTATATCCAAGCTCCACAGATCTAGATAAAAGTTTAGAGCCTGATTCGTTTAGCCCATGGAAGGCACACACCAAGGCTCACTTACGTTTCTGCCTTATGTCTCAAAAGGAAAAAAAAATACAAGTCCAAGTACAAAACCAGTTAAGAAGTTCAAGGTTGAAAAAATAAATGCATGTCTTGGTTTTGTGGTCTGGGTTTTGGTTTGTGGGGGTTTTTTTTTTGTTTGTTTGTTTCGGGTTTATTTTGTTCTGTATTGTATGATTATTTTACAGTTTCAAAAAATAAGGTTAATTTCATAGTGGGGAAAATAAATGCATACAAGGAAGATCTGCCCATAGACAGTAGCACAGTTTGATTAAAATAAAAGCAATAACACGAAGTAAAAAATTGTCAACATTAAAATTTCATCTCTGTCATGACAGGCAAAGCATCTTCTAAAAATAAGGGAGGGAAAAGCTAGAAAATTCCCTACATTCTTTTTAATCTACATTCTTCTACATTACACCTTATGCTTTTGGGGAAATTAAGGCAGATGCTAAGACAGGGTAAGAGAAGAAAGGGGGTAAAGATAATGCAGAGCAGAGGGATTACATGACCAATTGGGCAATGTGAAAGAAAAAGATATTTTCTAATTTTCTCAGTTCTGGCAGGCCCTATGTACCCTATCATAGGTTTGATTAACAGGATGCTTTAGGCAAAAACGTGTTGAAAAGAGCAATAGAAAACAACCAATCTTCTGCTTCACTGCCATCTTGGTGAGTTATTAGCTCAGCAATATTAAGAACATGCCAATGGGCTGGCAATTTGGAGGTAGGTTCTCCAGACCGATGCACATTTTTGTGCTGCTGTCTTGGAGGGAGTTTGAGCCTCAGAAAGGCAAAGCTGGAGTTCAAAGAAAGCTCCTCCAACTCCTGCTTCTCTCAGGAAGCAGTGCTTAAAGGCAGGAAGAGCTCCATCAGATTATTCTGCAGAAGAACCAGGAGCACGGTGCTCTTCAGAAAAAGCCTGCAGAAATGACATGAGCCACAGGCCTGATTTCCCTGCTGTCCCAGCTGGAACCCTGGTGGCAGCTGGAAGTCTTGGGACCTGCCTTGGCTGCCTCCAAGCTGAGGGCAGTGAATATGCAGGGAGAGGACAGTGCTTACTCAGGGCTCAGCCCAGCCACACTTGAGTAGGCTGATGTCAAACTCTCCCAGTTCCACATTTTAATCCAAGACAGAGTAATAGAGTGATAAAGCAGTTATTAATATAGTAGGTATAGGTAAGAGACTGGGTGCACTGAACTCCTTGGAAGGACTTGATACACAGCAGGACTGTGATTGCTTAGATCCATACACCTCAAACCAAGGAAATGTGAGACCCCTTTGGGTGACATCATTAATAGCACTTAATTTTTTTTTTTACTATTACAAAATTCTGGCATCAAGCCAAATAGGTAACAAGCAACATCTGTATCAAAATCTTTTCCTCATATATATTTTAATCTATCTACTTATCTGTGATTAAGAATGCCTAACTTTTTTTCTTCGCAGAAATAGCCTTTTACAAATTTTAAAAATAAAGAACTGCAAACAAACAAACAAACCACAGGGGTTAGAATGCTGTTAAAACTTATTTCTGAACAACACCAGTGATCTGCTGCAGAAATGGTATTATTAATTTACACTAGAAGCAAACTGTTTCTATCTCCTCCTAGCAACAGCTTCTCATAGGAAGGTGACTTCATTGGGCTGCTAAACACTGCCAATGGAAGAGCAATCAGAGCTTTGGGAAGGTTTAAAGCAATAAAAGAGTTTTTCAGAGATACAGAGAGTCATGACTGATATGTAATTAAGCATATCTAAAATGTAGAAACATACTGTGCTGGTCATTGAAACAAAAAGGATCACTTATTTAAATGGTCGCCATATGTCTTTTCTAGGACTCCTAAAATAAAAATATCTGATAGAAAGAAAACAGTACTAGTATCTCTTCAATATCCATGTGAATAGAAGAATTACATACAATTAAAAATAAGTTAATAAGATCACATAGCTATTAATCAAAGCTTTTGTTCCTGCAAAAACTCAAAGGCACATATAAATTAGAGCACATATATAAGTATTAGGTTTGTGTATGCTTGTTGTCTGAGAAATACAGAACCATGCACTGGAGTCTCAAATGACTACTAGATCTCTAAAAACATATATCCAGATATTTCTCTAGTATCAGCAACAGCTGCTATGTTTTAAACTATTTTTTGCTGTTCCCCATCAGATGACAACACTATAAAAGTAGGTAGAAGCTCACTCTCAAAACCAAGAAAGTGAGAGAACATTGCAGAGAAACTGAACAAACCAAAAACCTCAAAACACGCTAGAGTCTGATATAATTTAAATCAACATTGCTGGTAGAAGGCTTCTATGTATTTCATTATTACCTACACACAGAAGAGCCCTCCAGCATTTAATCACAAATACTCATTTAGGTAAAAACAATTACTTAAATGTAAATGTTTTCCAAACTTTTTTCTAGTTGTACTGTTCCATCTCACTTTCTACCTTCTAAAACTATATCACGCTTCAAGAGAATCTCAACTCTAAGAATTTGTTCACAATAAACAGTTGCCTCAAAACACTGCAAACACTGCTGACCACTCTGAGTTTCTAAAATATATTAGCAATATTCTTGGCTATTTTCTGATGGAAGAAACATTGTAAATCATGCTATTTATATTTTACAAAAAATCTTTTTAATTGCAGTGTTATACATTGACCTTAATTTCTTTATAATACCATTAATCATCATATTTTCAGAAATAATTTGCACTCCCAGTAATTGCTGTACAAAGTAACCAGTTTCCTACATGAATTACAGCCTACTTCTCAAATGCTACTTTGAGAACAGTAATGTTCATATGCCAAATTTATGGTGTCAAAATCCTCTGACTTTAGAAATCTCAAAACCCCAGTGTAGATTCTGTACTGCACCACAGTGTGTAGGTAGCAGGCACTACAAAGACTATGCATCTTTCGACAGCTCTGTAGCTTTTGCAGTTGACAATATTTAACAGCCACAGGAGAAGCTAAAAACCTATAAAGTCTGTTGTTTTCTGAAGATCACATTTATAAAGGTTTTGCTCAGTCCATGATTCTAAGTCAGTAAGACTTGGTTGGCTGAAAGTGTTGCTGTCAATTCTGCAAGCTTTTTGGGAAAGTGTTCACATCTGAGCAAAGGAGAAGTCTTTTTCTCAGAGTTAAGTGCAAGCAGGTATTGCAGGGTCAGGCCCAAAATTTATAAATTTTGGTCTACAGTTGCGAATGTTCTTCTAAAGTCTTACATAATTAAAGCAGTGGTGTCAGTATTATTATATTAGGAAATTTACTCCCACAGAAGTAGCTCCTTAGTTCCTTTTTTTTTTTTTTAATTAAAAAATAGTAGACAAATTCACTGTGAAATGATGAAATTTAAAAACAAGCTTTCTTGTCAGAAGAGCGAAAAAAGCGGGGCTTTCCCCTTTCCAAGAAAACAAAGGATTCCTGAAAGTCTTGCCCTGATTTATTCTTCCAATTTTAAATACCTTAGGAGTAGCGGAACTGCTACTGGCATGGTAGTATTTCTAACAGTCAATAAATCTAAAATATTATGTGTGAATATTGGAATGAAGCCATTAAGAAGATTACAGCATGCAACGCAGCAGAGGGTCCTCATGAAAAAAGGACTGGTAATTCAGGACAACTGTGACCACTGACCTTTGAACAGTCAAGACCACTGGTCAGTCTGACAGAATAATAGAGTTCACATGCATAGAAAGTCATCTAGCCTGTACCTATAATTTAAATGCTTAAGTGAATGATTTAAAAATGCCTTTAAATCTCAGTTAATTTATTATACAGTTTATTAGACAATGCCATAGAATAATGTTTCTTTCAATCTTAAATTTATCATGAAAAAATTCACAATCAAAGCATTTTGGTAGACATATTGCTTATACATGGGTAAACCATTAAATACCTATGCTGTGAGGACATCATCAGCCTTACTGATCAAGAAAATAATTACTCTGTTTCCTATGGACACAAGAAACAGTTTTAGAAAACTCTGAAAATACTGGGGTTTTTTTTTGTTAGACTGTTAACCAACCTGGAATCAATTTTTGAAAGGGATAGTAAGAGACTACAGCTCCTTTTATATTTTCAGTTCTTCATTCTATTTTAATGATTTTCAGAGGTATTCATTATATTTTTTCATCAGAAGTTTTACTGGTTTTGTAGGTATGCTTATGAGGTTTCTCTATATAAGCTAAAATGCTTCACACATGTATCTTTGACATTCTCTTTAATGTTTTAAGTCTAACTTTACATTTTGACTCTACACTCCTGTGTCTTATACCTTTTCCTCGGATGTCAGCAGCTGCACTGCCCATGAATGCAAAGGAAGGACAAGGATTTTGTCACCTTATGAGCCGAACACAGACCTGTGCCTTTTGTCTGTGCCTTTTGTTTCCAGGTCTTCCAACTATAATGGTATAGGCATTCCATTAAAATATTTAATTAAAGTGCCTTACAGATTGAAGTGAAGTAAGGGATGGGATTATTCAAATATAAAACCCTCAAATTCTGCAAGTCTATTTTGCATAGAACATAGCTGGTTTTTTTGTTCTACACTTGGATAAGCTACATTAAAATTTACAGTAATAACATGCATATATTCTAGGCAAAAATACACTTCTAAAAGTACGAAGATCTGTATCCCTATTTTCTTTATGCTAGCCTACTTATTTAGAGATCATTTTAATATGCACCTGTAAAATACACAAGTGCTTCTTATTGCATAAATAATTCTGACTCTTTGAAGGACCACCGGCTATAACTCCAGTAGCTCATGGAATACAATGCCAAATTTTGAGTTCCACATCCAGCCATTATTTGGCATAAAGACCTTCATGACATTATAACATCAACCTCATTCACTCAATGGAAGTCCAGTTAAAGTTACTGACACACTAGAAAATTACTTGTTATACTTAACTTGTTACAGTCTTGAATGATAGAGTACAATCCAAGTTATTGTATATATGCTTGTGCATGTATGTATGCATATGTAAATCACAAAAAATCCCAAAATACACCAATGGAATAATACAGATACTGCTGTAAAACCACAGAACATCACAATAATTTTTATAGTCATTTACATTTCTGAACTACAGTTGACACTGAGTCAAAAGAAAGACTGACCAGATGATCTATGACGACTCTAGATTTTAACATCATTAAAATCAAAGGGACTACCATGAATATAATTATCAACAGTGGGATTTCTATTGTACTAAATATATACAAATTACCAACAGTAACAGAAGACACAGTATGTCACTATAGAATCATACTTTGATTACAACAGGATTTTTTAATGATTTACAATTTCAGAAAATGTAACTCTATGATTTCATATTCTCTATGATTTCATACAAAATTCTTTGTCTTGACAACTATCTGTGATAGTTTGTGCATCTTTAAATAATGAAAACAGTGGTTTCACAATTATATTATTTTAGAGCTCTATTGGGAAAAACAAGATATGTGAATTTTGTGACTATTTAAAATGATATACAGAGAATGTTCCCCTATAGGCGATTAAAAAAAAAAAAAGCGGGGGGGCTTCTTGGACCCTCTGCAAGATCAAAGTCCAGAAAGAACTGGCACTTAATTTATCATCCTTTACAGACAAAAGACAGCTTTCGTCATTTCAAAAGGATCAGATGTCTTTTATGACAAACTGGGTTTGCAGTTTAATTTACAAATAGAATTCTAAGTAAGCAGTCTTTGCTCTGCCAAAGCAAATGACAAACAGTATAGGTTTTCATTCACGCAGCCCTCAGCAGGATAGAAGAGATTAAAATAAAACTGAAATAATTTAGAGAAAACAAATAAATGTTTCACAAAGTTGAAGAAGATCAAAGCCTGAATTTTCTGACCCCAACTGTACAAGCATTTCTTATTATATTGACCAGTGCCATCAGATCATTAATTAAAAGGAAAGCGCTGGCAGGTGGCAGGGAAGCAGAAGCCGATAATTGGCCCCCTTCTTCTTTTTGCCTTCAAAAACTCTCTCGTTCTTTTGCAAGACATGCCACTAGGCAGACAGAAATGCCTACTTTGTAATATAATGATTAAGATGAGATGAAGAGACTCTTGCGTTTAAAGCAGCTCTGCCTAATGAATGCAGCTAGCTTTATAATTATGATCCTACTTTTACAATAAGGAATATGATGTTCCATTCAACATCTCCTCAGCTGTCAAAAAGGCAAAAATCTCAAATATAGGGGTCTGCACTAGGTGCTTTTCACCCCCTTATTCCTTTTATAGCAGTTAGCAAAATGAGGAAAAAATAACTGCTAGTAATTCAAGCGCCTATATAAGAAAGAAAGAATGAAATGTCGGAGACTCACCACTTCACCAGGTAGGTTGTTCAGGTCATTAAAAGGGGTTTCTAAAGTGTTTGTGTCAACATTTAGCAAAACCACATCCTCCAGTGATCTGTTTTTTACTCTCTGTTGAGAAGAAAAAAAAAATTACTGGAAAAACAATTTACTATGGTGTCCTCCTGAAGTACATTTTTATTATAATGTGCTAAATTACAAATTATGATTTTACAAAGGACAATAATGGCAAAAACAACAGTTGGAGCTTTAGATGTAGGATTTGTGAATTAGATACAGTATTCAGAGTAGCTTTTTAAAATACTTCTTATTCTTAAAACACTAAGGCTGTAGTAATAATTTCTGGGAAGAATTCCTGAAAACCAAGATTTACACAGAACACAGTATGTTGGATTAAACATATTGGAACTATATGTATCTTGTAACAACCTTTCATTCTCTCATATTTGTGGAAATCAGATAGGATGCTAATCATATAATCAGATGCAAACCTGAAAAAACTACAATAATTTGCAGATTTATGTAAGTACCAGGCATGTGATGCTTACTATTACTACAGAAGAATGGATAAAACACTTTTTCATCAGTGTACTTGGCTAGCAGCTAAGAATTAAACACTTTGTTCCTTTCAGGAAAAAGGGACAGAACTCTTTTTTCTATGGTCCTACAATAATACATAATAATGCAGTCCAGGAAATAATTCCTGAAGAAACAAAGTGACTTCTTTTTCAAGGCAGATCTTTCTGTTCTATTATTTCCTTATTGAATTTTAAAAAACCATCCTAGTGAAGATACTATGATCAATCCATGCAGATTATATGAACCTGATTTGGGAGCACAGAAAGCTGTGCCTGGAGTTAAGAAGTGTAGATGATATAGAAGGCTTTTTTTTGTACACACAAAATGCTGGCTCAGACTACAGAAGAAACCAACCCATCAGCTTAGCAGATGTGAACTGATCCTTAGAAACTGCTTTAGCAGAAGTGTAAATCAAATAATGCTCCCAAATCAATTATCTACTCTGCATGATAATCAGATTGCACATGTAGCTTAACAGTGTAATCAAATGGTTACGGAAAAAGGCAGAACTATTTAATGCCCAGCTCTTACCTACCAGTCAGGTGAGTTCTATTGTGCTGCATTACATTCAAATATGCAAAAGCTACCTCTCGTTTTTTGGAAAAAAACACTGATTTTTAAATTAATAGTTATGAATGTTATGGGATGGAGGTTAGACTCAAATTTTCAGAGGCACAGGAACATAAATTAACTGTGAAATCACAATAATGCTGAAATCTGAGCAATGGTGACTCCAAAATAACTTTTACCTGTTCTCATTATTGGGAAAATCTATTGCTAAAGCACTAAAAGATTTCAAAGAGAGACTTGTGTTTTTTCATATGTTTTACTTAGTAGAGCATTTGAAGCTTAAATCTGGTAATCCTGCATGCTAAAATGCTGGGATTTTTTTTAAAACATTTTTTTAAAACATTTTTTTTAAACATTTCCATTCAAATTTTTTAATGGGACACACACCTCATGCTTACCAGCACACTGAAGTGTATAGTAAACTTACCTCTATCAAGCTTAGGTGGACGCCAATTAGATAAGGCATCGGTGCACTGAAGAGAGAGAGTGGAAAAGATCAAGTTTTAAGTACTAAAACATTAATGGAGTATTTTAAATCTTGGCACATAAGACCCTAGTAAACAGTAACTGTTTAAGAAGTATTAAATGAACACAGAAGGTTTTACTAGACAAGGAAAATTTTATTTTACTCTGCAGTAAAGATGGCCACAAAATAAAGGATGCTGCTCCAAACTGTGAGGCATGAGCAAGGAGGGCCCACGGCTTGTCATCCTGAGCTAGCTCCAATATCTGACCCCACTGAGCTAACCCAGAAGATGTTCCCAAAGTGGTCTGGCTTTAAAACACCATTCTGGAGAACACAGTCCCACTTACCATCACCACACTGCATCACAAACATCATTAACACCAGTTTTGGCTCTGTATATACTGCTGAAACCCTTCCTTGGCAAGCGTTGGGGAGCTGTAAAATATCCTATTTAACTCTAGATAATAAAATTCTGCTTTCCAATTTGCTTGAGACATGGAACTATATTCTCCAAATAAAACAAATATCCACACAAAGCCACTGCAGCAAGATCTCCTGCAGTATGCAAGCAAGAAATTGAATTAGTCAGGCTAATTTATCAAGGTTTCCTACAATCTACTGTTCTGGCAACACCCGACCAAGAGTATACTCAGTCCAATCCCGAAAGAAAAAAACAATCCAACAATCTCCATCAAGCACCAATCAACCTCCAACAATCACCATCCCACTTTTGGGTACTGTGAGATTACTGACAATAGTCACTCCAAAGAACTGAGCGACAGACAGGCTGGTTTAGGCAACCCAGTGGGAAATTAATCACTAATAGACCACAGAGAAAAAAAATCCTAAATAATAATAATAATCTCTGAAAAATAAATGGAAGGCAAGATGAGTTATTCAAAGTTACACAAACAACTCACACACAATGATTTCTGTCATGGCAATAATTTTATCATGGATCTGAGCCACTGGCACTGACTGGCAATTGACTTCCTGAGGATGGGGAAAGGCTTCACTGCATCAGCTCACATGGCCTCATCCCTTTGGTCCCAACCTCTGGGACCACAAGAAGCAATTCTCACCTGCCTACGACTACAGCCCGTTTTAGAAAAATCTGTACACCCTATGGATTAGCCAATTGCTCTCATTAACAACATCCCACAGGAGAGGATCAATGAAAAAAAAAATCCAAACAAAAATCAACAAACAAAACCAAAAACCCAGTCTGACTGAGGCCCAAACAAGATTTCACCATGTTTGCGCCATCAAAATATAGGTTTGCTGAAACTGCAAGCTGTCATGGTTTAAGGTTTCTAGGCAATGGGGCTTCCAAAATGAAAAGAGGCCCCTATTTTCCCCACACATCCTTTTCTTAGCCCATTATTGACAAATTTTAGCACTTCCTGACGACTTCATCCAGGCTAATCCTTATATCTTTGTGAACTAAACATTAATTACACAGAGATGTAAACGAGTGTCACTCCAGAGCAGACACACACATATATACATATATATTCAGAGAGGATTTAAACAGCTTTAAACTCCTCTATAATTTTAAGAATGCTCTGTACTATTTAATGTATTGAACCAAGCCAATAAGCATTATTCTGGCTGACACATAACTGAGGATTCTGCTGTGGAACATACAGCAAAATAAATCCTCAGGTTCCTCATATCAGGATATCTTAGTGTTACAAATAATGTGAACAGGAAAAACAACAGTGAAAACAAGTGGTTTATCATGTATGGATTTTATGCACACTTGTTTTCTCATACATCGACACTGTTCCAGTAGCTTCACCACGCCTGTGCTGACTTAAGATAGCTGATGATTTGCTCCATTAATAAATCTGTCATTTAAAAGGGTAGCATGTAGCTCTTTCCTCTACAGAACAAAGCAACAGCTACATCATTTCAATTTTGAAGTTAACAGAAAAAAGGTACAAAGCACATCTTGAAAATGGATGAAATAAAAACTGCAGGTATGGAAAGTCAATTTGATCATTTTCAGGAAAAAGTGAATTTTATTACTGCTGGCTTCTGAAGTCTTAACAGCAGAGGACTGTAATATGTACATGAAATTGCTTACTATGATACTACTGGGAGCCGCTATATGGTTTTTTTTCTTGCTTATGCATGTTATCACCAAAAATATCAATCTATGGTATCATTGCCCAAAATAATTACTATGTTATGCAAAACATGCAAGTTAATTGGAAAATAATCATCCCATTCTCACAAAAACAGGCATATGTATATCCTATTTCAGAAGAGACCAAATCTCATAAAAACCTACTGCTATTGTAACTTGAATTTTATAACTGCATTATATTTTTAACAGAACATCAGTATAACAGATGCTTTATCATCCACAGACAAAACTGTCATACATTCTAACATCAGTGATTTAGTTTGTCAAGATATTACACAGAAATTTGATGAAATTAGCTTTCTCCTTTACAAAAATTAATTTTATTCAAATATAATTACTATATCAATGGTCAAACTTAATTTTTGTAAGAGTTTTCCTGAAAGCCAGCCACCCACTCAGTTGAATTTAACAGTCTCTTTTTACTTACTTAAATGTAGAAATCAATTTTTATAACATAAAACTCAATTTTTTATTAACTGTGCTGTGGTTTTTTCTTTGCAGTGACAATGAATATTACTTTCACATACCAACATTTTGCTATCTTTTTGAAAAAGAAATATATTATCTGTCCTTTTTTGGATGGTTCTTCTAATTCTCACCCTGGAGCTCTCGTTCTGGCATTCAAGGCCAAGATAAGCTATGTGGGGGTAGAAAACCCTGGTGAAGTCAATAAAGAGACACTGCTCACACACTGGACCTTGGCACCCATGGCCTGGCCAGCCCTGAGGGCATTGCAGTCCATACTGACCCTCTGCTTTGGGCTACTTCAGCAACATCTGTTACATTAGCTCTAAATCCAGCCTGGAAATCAGGCAACATGATAGAAATGAACAGATTTTTTAAATTAAAAAGGCAAGTGGAAAAGTTGAAATAATTTTGAATGTAGTCCTGTTTTGACCAAAGATACATTTTCCTTTCTGAATGCTTACAAAATGCACCAGATAGGCACTTTATGTAATCTATCAAATTCTAATTCCCACAGAATGATATAATTTATCTTTATGATATTATTAAGATATTTAATCCAACTAATACAAAAAGAAAAGTGGATTTCTCTCAAAATGAGAGAAATACAATTAATATGCAAAAAAATTTACAGAATCAGGGCCTATTTAAATTTACAGGTTTAAATGTATTTTAACTTTATTTTAAAATGAGGTCTTATGACCTTGGAATGAACAGAAGTATCAAACTGATATTCCCCTACTTCATATATTTGAATACTGTTTCAGAACAACACTAAGGAGACATCCCAACAAGTCCAAGTGAAACATGCCAATGAAATTTCTAGGTATGAAAATGCATGTTGAGCTAAAAGGAAAAATGGTACTTTCATAAAAAGAGCTTTGCTTATCAAAATGACATAAAAAATGGAAGTATAAAAAATAACTTTTGTTTTATTAATTTTAAATTGGCCACGATCCCATTGGACTGCAAACTAGGTCAGGCCTACCATAAACTTTAACCTTGAGAATTCATCAAGGTTTTTTAACTTGATATATTATATACCTATGAGGAGAACATTTATTTACTGTTAATACACCAGAACATGAGGAAAGCTAAGTAATTTATTGGTTTTATTACACTCTTCCAACCAGTCTCACAAAAGAACCATTCAGACAATCAGAAAGAGAAATGTAAATGCACAAAAATCTGAGCCAAAAGGTCTGAATTACAGTTACTGTGATAAATTCATCAATTGCACATTTCCTTTCACAAATTTTATGTTTCCATTTGAACATCTCTAAAACAGAAAAACTTTTTTCTCCACCCTATTGTACTACTGTGAAAAATAAAAAGGGTTATAAACGAATTTTACAGGTTTAAGAAACTCCATGCTTCTTTTTAATGAGTAAAAAAATTCCTCAGGTCACTCAACAGTGACCTAGAATCCCAACTATTATCATCATCACATGGAGCTGTGTACAGCATCTAACATTATTATTTCTGGAAACATTATCTGTGCTTAGAAGGGGAAATAAAAAAATCTTCCAGTATTCAGGATGCACTCTACAGGGTACAGCTTGAATAAAGGTGTTGATCTGCCTTCTGAGAACAGCATTTATGGATGATCTGAAAAATTACAAAGCTTCTGGCAGTAAGCTCAAGTAATATAAAAACTAAACAAATACATCCAAGTTCTACCCCATATTGGTGCATTTTATCAAAGGCAGGAGGAGAAACAATTAGGACAGAGTTTCTTCAAAAGAAAACTATCATTAAAGATTAAAAGATTAGCTAGAGTTGTAAGTAAAGGGAGGAGCTGGAGAAGAACATTTGTTTTTTTTTTTTAAACAAGAAATAATATATACATGAACTGTAATAACTACCACAGAAAAAATACATAGCGTGGGCAAATGTTGTGAACTTTAGGAAAAACTGTCAGAGACTTAAGGCAACACAGTGAGAACTTGTTTGAAAACAAAAGTTTAGTAGACTGGATGGAGTTCAGTGGAACAGCAATATATTCATAGATTCAAAGGTTGGAAAAAACCAAACCAAAATCACCAACATAAAGCCCAGCAAACATATAAGCACAATTCATTTCTATGAAGAAAACACAGACTTAGGTTGGTAAGCATCTGGCTGGGTCTCAGTTTTTATATATAGTGATAATAATAATTCCCAATCTCTAAAACAGCTTGAAATGGTTCATTTTTCCATAACAGACCCAGAGGGTCTAGGTAAAGTGAAAGTCTCCTGGGATGGATATCCCTGTTTAAATGCTTTCATGGAAACTCTCATTTACTATCTCTGCCATTACTCTGAATAAAAGCAAGTAGATCTCTTAGCCTGAAATTGTGAAACACAGGTATGTGGAAACATCATCCCCTTGAATCAAAAAGTGATTCTTGTACAACTGAAAAGTATGTCAAAACCACAAAGTCTGTCATGTGAACAGAAAACACATCAGGAGAAGTAGAATTCTTTTAAAAATTTTGGAGTCCCAAAAGGAGTTTTTAAGCTCTTTCGGGAAGGAACTGGCTGCAATTCTGAACCCGGCTGAGTTAAAACACAAATACTCAATCACTGGTGACTACTAACATCTGATTCTGGAAAAATTGATCAGTTTTTTTCTGAATGCTTCTATAAGTATCATTTCTTTCAGCTTTTAACAAAAGCCAAATAAAAGTAAACTGTAACATGGTTGCATTTATATTATTGAACCAATTCTCTTACCAATAAAACAGAAATAATAATTACAAACACGATTTTAAATGCTGCATTGATAGTAATCAGCACTGTAATTCAAGGTACCAATTCAAACACCACATCAAGGCATGCTGGAATATCTCTATTCAAGTAATCATTTAAGCATAACCCAAAGTAAGTGCTTTCATAAACTGGATCCAGTATGTTCAGCCACAGTAAAGAGTTAGTGTTCTCATCAGTTACTTAGAATTCTAAGACAGGTAGGAATCTCAGAAATGGGGATAACAGGTTAGCTGTCTTACCAGCAGTAGTCCAGAAGATGTGGAGGAAGCACTGGGATGTAAATATGTTGCCAATACATTGGATATAACAATGCAGCTGACGCATGAACACAAGCAGTTAACTAAAAATAAAAATACACACACAGAATTGGCAACAAAAAAAACCATGAATAAAAGGAAAATACAAAATCTGAAATTGACTTTTAGACATGCAAGAATCTTAACCTCCCCGAAGCATTTACTGTATAATTTTGTAAATTATTCTGAATTGCCAAAACACATCCACAAAGAACTCTGATGCATGTATGCAAGGACAACATTGGCAAGAAGTCAGGCTAACAAGTCAAGTTAGCCCTCTCTGCTCAGCTGTTCCCTTGGAAGAAGGGAAATAATAAGGAATTACTTGATGCAATCATGGCCAAACATGAGGACTGCCATGACAACACAGGACTGAAGTGAACCTCAGTTTCACTCAGCTCCACTGAGTGAGAAAGTCTCAGGGCAGTTTTCTGGTCCCCATTTCTGCTGTTTTTAACTGGAATTGATCTGAACCTGCTTGAAGCCACAGAACAGCACTAAACTCAGTAGCAGGATTAACTCCTGTTTGTGTCACTATCTTGATTTCCAAACGACCTTTAAAAAACCCCAAAAAAACAAAACTGAAGCAAATATTCCCTGCAACGGAAAAGCAACTTTATTACAGTTTTCCAAAACTCCCTTCCCAAAGCAGGACTTCCAAGCCTGGCAAAAGCATCACAGAAAATGAAGGACTCTTTGACCAAGAAAGGAGGTGCTACAAACTGCTTGCCACTCAAAATGGACATCTCTGATTTTCTAAAACAAACAACAAAACATCACAACCACCATTTCCCCCCACAACAAACAAACAAACAAACAAACAGCTACGGAATTCATTAGAATGGGGCCAAGTTCATTCCACAAGGGAACAAAATGATCTGCAATATGTAAAGAACTCAAATTTGATCTATCTTTGCTATCAGGGAGTCTCTCAAATTTAGTTATAATATTATGCAGGCACAGAGTTACAACAGAATGAGAAAAAGTCAAGACTGTGTTCAAAACAAGGCAGCCTATATCCATCACATATAGCACCACAAACCTCATAAAAAAAAGGAAAAAAAAAATTAAGAGAATGCCCCATGCAGAAGTTACCAAGTTTATAGAAAAGATGAGGCTGCCTAATGTTTTATATCACAACAAAATTACCACCTGAGTTTAACTTGATAATAGCGTTGTTTATTAGACATGAACTTTCACAGTTACTAAACAAAGAGCTAAAAATAAAATGTAAATCCTGTCCATATAGCAAGTGCTAAAACATTATGAATTTTACAGGGGAGAAAAAAAAACCTCTTTGTGGAACAGATCAGCAGTTAGTGTTCACACCCTGGCTGTCTTGTTCATTTAGACTTGTAAATAAAAATTACACTGCAGTTTTGTACATGTATTTTTACACTAAAAATGAAAAAAGGCAGTTATAGGACCATTGCAGCAGAAATCACAGACAATTACAATTTGTGCAGCCTAGTTTGCTCAGCACTCAGATTAATATAACACGATTAAATATGGAAAAGAAGAGGGTCTGAAAGCTCCTGAGGGATATCATTAGGGCAAATTGCCAAAGAATGAAACATGAGCCAGTCAGGAGAGTCTGGAAGCTGCAGTAGTACCAAGGGACTTGAATGTTCGACAGTTGGAGCTTCAGTAATGTGTGAACTGCAGGTTAAGGTATCAGGAGACTCTGTTCACTGACACACAGAATGTCACTATTGACCAGCGAGCTGCCCGAGCCTGACAGCTACACTGCAGAAAGCCAAGGATATCATAATTCCCTATTTAAACTCTTCGGTTCAGATTAATGTCTCCTTTCTTAGCTTTACACCACACCTCCACAATTACTCTCATTTTGGACTTACAATAATGGCTATTTTAATAATTACTGGGTGGTTACTAAGAATTGATTTGGGGGAAGAAATAAATGAGTACCTTATCCCTCTTCTACACAGTGGGATTTATGAGGTTTATTTCCATATTAACTCTCTCTGTAGTTTAACTAACACTACTGACAGCACAGCTCAGCTCAGCGTCATGTTTTTTGCTCTTTCACTCAGAATGTCTATGGAATTACTATGTCCACATTCTATTGTGCACAGTATATAAATTTCAAACTACAACTACCTATACAAAAATTAGCATTTCATGTGTTTCAATCAGAGGCTGAAATAAAGCTGAGCATTCAGTTATACAGGATATCCCCTGATGTATACAGTCGCCTCCTCCTCCTCCTAACAGGCATTCTTAAATTATGAATTAAGATGACTATACTATTTGCATGAAGAAATTTCCCTACCTTATGCATATGCCTGTTATATTTTAATTATCTCTTCAACAGAGGAAGTGTGCAATTCCTTAAAAACACCTGAAGTTCTTTTAATCTTTATTTTAGTGTGGCACTCACACTAGCATCTATTTAACATTTATAATTTTTTTAATCTACTAAATTTTATTATTTCTAGCAGGAAAGGTAAAGATTTGGTTATGTACATATCAAGCTTTTGTTGCACTGTTCTTTTCTATTTAATAACATCTTAATGGAAGATTTTACTTAAACATTTCCCTTCATGCTGCTGCAGTAGGTTTCCAAACATTTTAGTATGCCATGAATATGTTTTATAGTTTCCTGTTGTATACAGCCTGTAACACAAGCAGCTACAGGATTGTGCTGCTCTTCAAACTGTGTGACATTTTAATATTCCGCCAACTCTGCCTTTAAGCAAATACTGATAAGATAATTATGGATTTCCTATTAAAATTTGCACACTTGCTGTAAAAACTACCTTCTTTGCTTTTTTTACTGTTTCAACAGCGACTGCATTTCTCAAATGATTAGTTATTTAAATAACCTTCCTCTTTAACTGACACAGAATGGGAACTGCTGTAAGTGTTGGAATAATGCTGGCATGTCCTAAGGAACCAGGCAGTTCAAGAGATCTGAAAAGCCTGGTACCAGGTAGAGCTTGAACATTTACATCAGAACTCCGAGATCTACAAAGGTGACACCAGATTTGGGGTTGTCCAACAGCAGCAGTGCTTGGGAGCAGAGCCCAGCAGGCTCCTGCCAAAGGCTGCAGGAGGAGATCCTAAAGCAGAACACACAGCACAAGCTCCCAGGCAAGGAAATGAGAGTCTATTGCTTGGCCAGGTGGGGATATCTTCTGCAGGAAGCAAAACCTTACACTGTTTAGGGACAAAGACATCTCTCTGGAGTCTGTCAATTAACTGCTATCTATTATAAAAGGAATCATCAAGAACTACCTTTAAAAAAAATAATTGTAAGGAAAGATATGTCATAGATCAGGGAAAGCTTTTTCAAAACAGGTAGACATTCTCCTAAATTATCTAGTTGTGTTCAGTAGACATTCTCCTAAATTATCTTGAGGTTGTCCTCAAGACTGTGTACAACCCAACCTATTTTTCCACTGACAACTGGAGATAAACATCAACTGTGAACTGTGATTCCTCTAACAGGCAAGTTTTATATAAAAGGCAAAAGCCTCTGTCCAACAGAATTTGCTATATGTTTATGTATACACACACGTACATCATTGCCCAACTCTGCAGTTTGCTAAAAAAAAATCTTAAATTATAGCAGACGAGTGCTGCAGAACCTAGTTTCTACAAATCTCATACTTTATTACCTTGTTTGAGGTAACAAATGATGTTGACACATCCTACTGTAGTTTGCTGCACTAGGAACAACCTAGTTGTGATTCTATCCATAAAAAAAAAGGGCAGGCAGTTTTAAGTAAAGCTTTTGTCAGCTGAAACCCATTTGCCAACACTGAACATAACTTTTAATATTTTTGCTTCCAACAATTTTGATTTTTAGACTGTTTTTCTCCATATCAAAGAATGTCTTATAGTTAAACAAGTTTTATTTTCAAAAATAAAACTAATTATCTTTTTAAATGGGCTTAAATAATGTGGTTTTAAACTACATGAACAGCATGAGTCAATTGATTTGAATTAGTTAAAAGCAAAATTTCAGTGTTTAACCCTCTAACAAACACACACATCTAATTTGAAATCTCCAGCATTTGCACTGGACACAAGAAGAAGCTTTATGTCTCGTTCCATCAGTATTGGTTTACTAACAGTACTGAGTACAACTGAACATTTCAGTCTGTGTCTGATCTCTCCTGATAAGATGCTGCAGCCACAATCAACATGTGAGCTTTCAGATCCCACAAGGAAAGTGATTGGTGTTTTCTCCAGAGTACTGAAGTGATTCTGGGACCATAATTTTATCTCTGCCCCCGAAAAAAAAAATTCTAGAACTAGATGCCTGGTGAAAATACAGTCTCTCCAAATAGTGGGAGAACACAATACAGAGATTATTAGCAAAATTCATTACTGGGTGACAGAAAATTGATTACTATCAAATCTCTGCAAGACTAGAGGTTTGGTAGTAATCAATTTCTCAAATTCTAGAGAATGATGCGTTACTTTCTACCTGATGGTAATAAGCAGACAGTTGGGAAGGCTGCTGTTCAAAATCTATGCACTGATGAACACAAACAGCCAGGAGAAATTTTAGTTCAAGGCTTGATCAAAGCAGGTCTAGCTGCTCCTGGGAACACAGAGAGTGCAGCTCCTCCCACCCTTCATGTGGATGCAGTAATTCTGATGTGTGTATCTGCTACCCCAATGCTCACCTCTATCAATGAATCTTCCTACCATGTATTTCAAAGGAACTAGTCTCTTTTTCTGTTGTTCTTTTTTCCTTTTCCTCATTTTAGGTTTTGCTAAAACACTGTGACATGTCTGGAGTCACACTGATTCAGCTGAGACATTTTCTGCAGACTCACAGTAATCCTTACTTGACACCTATTATTCACATATTTTCAATGAGTAATATGAAAATACCTGTATCCTGCACAAAACTTACCTGGCAGTTTCTATCTATATCAATTACTTTCTTCAAAGCCTTTTCTTTAATCAAAGGTAAAAAGAGAGGAAGATCATAGGTGGCAAGATTTGCACACATTGCAACGCACAAACTAGAAAGACAGAAACTGATTGGCAGAATCTTGTCAGATAGCCAAAAACAGCTACAGAAGTTAAACAAGCGCTAAAGTAAAATTAACCTGTGATTCTGTACAACCTTTCAAAATCTACTGTAAGCAACTAAAGAACTACTGTGATAAAACCATTTCCTGAAAAATCATCAAACACTGTCAATCTCTGTCAACACCATGTCCAGAAATGGGTACTGGTGTGCTCTCTCCTTCCTCCCTCACAGTCCCAATGGGCCAAAGCACTGCTTCCCTCCCACTGCCTTGACCACACATATGTTGAAAGATGCCCAAGATTCTGTTTACTTTTGTTAACTCATCTACTCATTAATACCTACAGCAATAAATCGTAGGGGATGGGTCACTGTTTTACCTCAGTTACAGCAGCTACCATCAGCCTGGCCCACCTCTTGTTGCTATTACCCCAATACTCCCAGTCCATGTGAATTACTGAGAAACCACTATCTGCTTCCTGAAAGAGGAACAGTTGTCCTGGTGAAAGGAAGCCTCTCCTCTACATCATTACAACTAATAAGACAATCAACTTTATTTCAGAGGAGCAAACTCATCTAAATCCTGTTTGATTGAGAATGAGATCAGGCCCCAAACCCATAACAGATGCTTAATACTTGTGGAGCCCTACCTTTCCATCAGTTTCTTAAATGGGGGGCAGGGCAGGGGGAAGACTGTTGGGGAGTAGAAGAGGGAAAGGGAGCTCTTGCATTTGCCACACAAGAGAGCATAAATCTATTCCCAGATCTAAAGATTACACAGTCAGACTAAATGATAAACTCAGCCCATTCTGCTGGCACTGGGGAGAAATCAGTGAGGAAAAAAAAATTTAGCAATGAAAGAGAACAGAATATATTGTCCAAGCCATGATATGCAAAGCCACTTCTACGCAATTCCTTAATTTAGCTCCTGGCTAATCTTTCCATCTAATAATTTCCATCTGCCATCCCCATAATCTTTAGGAAGAAAAAGAGGGAGGACCTTAAATGAGCCATAATGCATTTTCCTCCTGTTTGGCAAGATGAAAACCCAGCTCTTCTCTCTCACAGCAGGGAGAGAGAAAAAGAAATATATTTCCACTTCACAGATGAAAATTTTACCATTTTCCCTCCTAAAAATTAAAGATGCAAAAGAAAACACTTATTTAAAAAACTTATTTTCTCCTAGAATTGCTGCTGGTTTTTTTTTAGGATTATTCACTTCCTTTTATCATTCTTTCTGGGGGAAGGAAAGGGAAGAGATGAGTGCTATTCATGATTTTGACAGCACTTCATATACAATCAATTTCATTCTTTTCTTGCAATTCTTGATTCACAAAGCAGCATTATGGCATCATTCTTGTGCATTAGTTTGGAAGAGAAAAGAAAAGACTGCAGACACGGCTAGTTCCTTGCCTATGGCTCCAGGAGTGACATGTTTCCCAATGATGGAAGCTGAGCAGAAAATGGAATTGAAGTGGTAGTAGACAGGTGAGTGCTCAACAAGGAACACCACTGACATACTGTGCCTACACCAGGGACCTACAGGCACTTTTAGAGATAATCAGAGGTATCTGTATAACAAAGTAGGTGTGGGTGCAGAGAAAAAAAAAACATGTAACTTCATTCAGTTACTCGGTATTTTCATAACACAAAGGTTTTTTGTATTTTTAATAGGTTGAAAACAAAACTTCAGGAAGTTAGTCACCAGGTTTTATCCCTAACATGTTCCAGATAGGGTTAACTAACATGTCTTTTATGATATTCATCCTGTAATAAAATAACTATGCTTCTTTATATCATGTTTGAAAATTGCAGTTTCCTTGTATTCCTTCATTTCATCTCTGTTTGTTCTTGTTTATTCTCATTTTGACATTCCCTTATTCCCTAAGGTCTTTATCTCTTCCTCTCTCACAAAAACACAGAACACCACAAACATTCGCACATCCGTGTCCCTTTTCCTGACCATCTCCTGACACCTCCTTTCCTTCCTTCTTTATTTTATGACCCATCTCCACAGAGGAAGAGCTACTCTCCCATAAAATGAGGGGGTTCTGCAAACATTTCTTGCCTCTGAAAGGAGAGTTTCCAGGAAAATATTTTTTATTAACATTTCCTCCTCCACAGGAACTCCATGGCACATTCTTCTACCATACTCCAACTAAGAAGGAGTAGGAAACAACTTCCTTGTGGATAACTGACAGACAACTTATTGTACGCAAGACTAGAGATAACCACCAATGATGCTATAGCTCATCTTATCATTGGTGAATTTGGGAAAGTAAGAGTGATAAAGCAGTATCAAGTGTGAAAAGGGGAAATTTTGCCACATGAGCACACCAGAACAAGACGGGGTATTACCCCCATGCACCCTTCAGCACCTCCTCACTACTTTTGCTTCACACAAAATTACTTTAGTGGTACTTTTTATAGGGGGTGAGACAGTTCTGCTCAACAGAATTGGGTTCTCTCCCTTTCAGTTCCCCTCCAGCCCAGCCACAAAGGACTCAGATCCTAAAGGCTTCTCTCAGGGTGCTTATGCCCACAGCAGTGCCTGCACTGGCTCTACACAACATTGTGCTCCCTCAGTTTCTACTGAATTGCCAAATCCCATATAAACTGCAGAAAGAAACAACTTTGCCCCAGTTTAACTCAATCTTGGAGCTTTCTTTTTCCTGCAAGTGCTAATAAGTGAAAAATTAAATTCCAAAACTAATTTGTAGATCTGTCTGTCTACATGCCTTTTTTACTTTTTTACAGTGTGGGTTTTTGAGGTTTGGGATTTTAAAATTTTTTTAATAAAACCCAGTGGTGAAGTTCTTCATGTTTTACATAGATGGCAGGTAATAGCAATTTGCAACTATTTATTGCGTTTTTTCCTTCCACTCTCATTAAAAGACAATGATTTTTTAACTACACATTTCTATTGCTTTTCACAAATTCTTTCAACAATTATTTTTCCTGATATTATGATGTGGAAATGGGAAAACTGTTCTCAACTTCAAGACTGAGAGAGCTTTTCAGATTTGGCTGTATATTCTAACCACATTTTTATTCTATATTGACACCCTGCAGCCTCATGGCTGGAAGTGTGCTCCCGACAGTTGTCCCAATAGGACCTTATCTGCACCTACAACATGCACCCCTGCCCAGTTTATCCTAGACTGCTTACACCTGAACTATAAAAAAAATAATAAATGCCACTTGTCATTTACTTCCAGACCAAATGGCCTACCTGAGGTTATATTCCAAAATTAATTCTAATTATGCTTGTGGGAGCACAGTGAGTATCAGCAGAATATCTGTTCTGCCTTGCAAGTTAATGATAAATTCCCATCTATTTTTTGACTTTTAAGAACTAAATTTAGCCCTTGAACATTTCCAGGCCACATGAATTTGAGATACAAATTAAATTTTAAATCTGTAGTATTTTTTCCTGAGCAACTATGGATAGTGTAACAAGAGCTGAACAAGACTAATGAGGCAAAGAGAATAAAGCCAACACTCAGTCCAACTCACTGAGGGCAACTGGGGGGCAACTGAAGAAAGCTCTCTTTGCACATAAGCAACAGTAAAAGTAATTCCACAGATGTATGTTTGTGTGTGAATTTATATTCAATGGTCCTTCACTACCGAAAAAAATAAATCTGTATCTTGTATTGACATATATGTCTGGTTTTGTAGGGCTACCAAAGAAACCCAGAGCCAGCACAGAGCAAAACTTGTAAGCACCGTGCTCTGAGACACGTCAGGCTTGTATTACCCGAAACAAATACTGGTCAAAGTGGAGCTAACGTTCAGACATTTGCTTTAAAGTGTAGCATCCCTTCCACCTGCCAGTGCTGGCCACAGAAGATACAATCTAGTTAGCATATCACTGACAGGCTGATGAGAAAGCTCCTGTCAGACACTGGCCAGCCGGGTGCTGGAGACGAACGCACAGCCCCAGCTGACTAGTTAGGGAGAGACTGCCGAGGTACAATTACAGAGGCATATGACAAGCTTTCATGCTTGAGTGACTTGAGAACCGATGACATGGCTTTAAACAGCAATCCTTCCTACCTCCGGTCACAAAACAGCAATAAGTCAACTGATGCACTGTTGTAAAATCATGATTTATTCCTTTGCTTTGAATACATGAGAGTGTGGTATGATGTTCTGGTAGACTACCACAGCAGGTGCACTTGGGGCCAAAACATCTAGGGCCTGCCTCCAGCATGCATAAAATCAATGCTGTAGTTCAGCCTTCCTGGAAAAGCCAACCCCAGCACTTTAATAATTTATCGAAAGACTGAATTAAAAAATTATTTGTACTGAAACTCATACAGTTTCACGCAAGTAATAATACACGCAGATGCAGTGACGTGTGAGAAAACAGTGCTGTGCAACAACATACAGCATGACATTTAGAAAAGGTCTTCCTTTTGCTGCTAAATAACTAAATAACTGAAATAACTAACAGCCACCTCTGTGAATAGATCAATCCCTTTGTTTCATTCATCCTTTCGCTTAATCCAAAGCCATATAATTTGTTTCCCTTTCATAGTTTACTGTTCAAAAGCCAAAAATGGTAATTTTTGCTACAAACAGATCTTACAGAGTATAATCCTCAGGCTAGCTGAATCCATCTTGCTCTAACGCTAAGCCTGAAGCAAGCTGTGAGGCTGGTGATAATCACATTATTAAAGTGGTTGGAAAGTCAAGCTAATAAAAGAATCAACAGTTAGGGCAAATAATGACCGAGAAGCTAAACCAGAATGGAGTGGTAGGAAGTTTCCACTTATATCTTGGTAGTAATTGGAAGGACTACCAGACAAATATCTACACCAAAGGAGTTTTTAAAAGGGATAAACTCATAGAAAATCAATTTAAAGGAAGATGCAAAGAAAACACAACAACTGCAAAAAATCTGAAGATGCACATAAAACAAAGCCTGCTTGGCTGAAATAAAATATAAGCTGAAACACCTTCAAAATGGTTCTTTTCTTTTTTCTGTTTTTTTAAGCTAAAAACTCTACTCAGCAGATTAAAATAGGCAACCTTCTTTTCTTTTTTCCTCTACAGTAAACCCTTTTAAATACACTGTCATTTTCCCCCTCTTTTTTCCATACCAGGACTGATCCTTCACAATGACAGCATGAAATTTATAGGGCAGAAATGGTAGACAAAGAATTCCTGAACATAAGTAAGTGCAGTTTTCCATTCCTGCCCCCCGCAAGAAGGACGAGGAGAAAGTGAGCAAGGCCTTGAATTATGCCTTTTGTTATCAGTCACTGCCCTGAGATAGTGAACCGAAACAGAGCTGATAACTTGAAGGTGACATCACAACCCAGTCTTCATGAACTGACATAAACACTTGATATTCAGTTAACCCCAAAGATAAGGCACAACTCCCTTAACAGAAAGTTGTGCCTGATTGCACTATTTTTGAACAAATAATCTTTTCAAGTATCAAGCTGTAATTTAGGAATATTAAAACAGGACCTTTGCAACACAAAGTACCACTCTGTTGTGTTTTGCATGCAACAGTAAAGCAGCAGAAAGCTTGAAAAGGCTAATGTCCAAATATACTCCCGTTGCTTACTGCAGTACATCAAGCAATCCCCATTTGAAAGAAGAAATATGCCAAAAACATATTTAATCATTCTTGGCAATTCAACTAAATTCTTATAGGCAATACTGGAAAGTGTTTCATTAACTTTTCAAACTATATTGCTCTGTAAAGAAGCAAGCCATGCATCATTCCTGTTCTGTTTATGAAGAAGATGAGCAGGCAGCAGTTCTGTGTACTGAAGCTCTTAATGAGCCAGATCTAATTTACTGTTTTATCAGAACTCACTAGTGCAAGTGAAAATTACCAATTCTGTACCAAAAGTGGATACAACATGATGTGGCAGTAATTTTGTTTAACTATGACTTTAGTACTTCTAGTAGACTGAAAAGGTAACCAGAAAAAAAGTGAAGCTGATGTGCTGTCTCGTTTTGGATTTGACCTGCAATCTACTATTTACATTCACAGCTTGGGGACACTCTCCAGGACTTCCAAACACCACTACAAATGTCTGGAAAGTGACATCAATTATTTTCAAGTGGAGAGACCAGCAAGATGGTTATTAATTCACTAAAAGGTTTGGAATAAACAGCTGAACTGTAAACAAAGTGGAAGTTTCTCACAACCAGAATATTATATCTGTTTTTCTGTAATGACTTCCAAAGAGGAATCTGATCATATAAATAAGGTGGTTTAGATCACCACAGTCTAATCCTGGCACTTCCTCTTCTCCTGTCATATCATAGCAATAGACATGAGCTGAGATGTTCAGCCTAACAAAAACAAGTCTTAAGCAGATCCAAATGTAGGCTGAGAGTACAATTCCAAATCGTGTCAAGCAGACAGACACGTGCTCACCTGCAGAATGAATCTTCCATGGGCTCAGAGCTGCCATCATGATTCCTATCTCCTCTCCACTGGAGCAGTAAAACAGGGTTGACTGGGGCATCATTGGAGCTGAGTTTTTTAAATGGTGTATTTCTTTTTTATTTTTTCCCCCATTAAATATAGGAAGCTATGTTTCAGACTGGCAAAGTGAAAAAAAATTCTGATTCCACAGTTTTGCTACATCATGTGAGCTTCTGCTAAGACAGGTTCTTTAAAAGGGCTTTTCCTTCAAATTCTATTTGCTCATTCAGGTCTTATTACTGTGTTGTAATGCACAATTCTTCCCTTAGCCATTTCAAGAAGGGGAGGGGAGCATGGGGAGGGGAAAAAACACCCTTATAATAAAATATGGAAATTTACCAAGAAAAAGAAAAATCTTTGTTGTTTAAAAAATGTATCATGGACTAATAATGTGAAGATTGTCCAAATTAATTTAGTATTTATTTTGCTGGTTTTCAGCTGTTCACATGGCCTCTGCTTATGTGAGCCCATGTTTGCTTCACTCCAGTTCCCATGGACTGACTCAGCTCCACATCCTGCAGAGCACTGGGAAAGTGCTGCCTTTGTGCTCTGCCCTAACTGCAGTGATGCTCACAGATTCAGGGACCCAACATTGTGGTGTTTAAAAAAAACAAAGCAATTATATAATTGTTACTGCCACCTAGAACTGTAAAACTTGTCAGCCTTGTCTCACAATTCTGAATCTTCTCTCTCTTCAATTTAATTTTGACTCAAAAAAAAATGAAAGCAGTTTTATCCACTATTTATAATAAAAGAATTCCCACTCCTTACAGCAGCTGCAAGTCTTTGAAAACAGTAATTTTTAGTACTATATCCAACCTTGTAACCAAGTGTTCATTTATTTGGTAGTACAATTAGCAGTGTTCAGAAATACAGAATTGATTTTCCACCACAGAGAGCATATTAAACAAAATGTTTTATGCAGTATTCTTAAAAAAAACAAATTAAGGTAACGGTGCTTAGTAGGCTAAAGATTCTGCACAAGAATTATACTCTATGATTAAGACTTGTACTGATGCAAAATTAACTTGGGAGTATTTTCAGAATGTAGGGCACTTTAAAAACCTGCCAGATTTTGTGAAGAGTAAAATAAAATGGCATCTGAATATTTAGGTATACTTTCCAAATGAAATGCAACATTCTTTTATTACGAAGTCTAAGCAGGCGTAAGAGGAAAAAAAAACATTTTAATGTGGGCAGCAGCTTAAAAGCTTTAATTAAAAAACTGCTATTTTGAGTTGTATGTTATTGACAGTCTGAAGAGCTGCTCCAAATCAGAGATATTACAGTATGCACTCCCAAACCACTCTAACAAAGATGAATCTACCTATTACCAGGTTAGGATAGCAGCTATTATTATGGACCCTTGATTTCTTTCAAGTAGCTCCAATGGAATAAGCCACAAGTGAATAATAAAGATCTTATAATAGCCCTTAAGAATTCTTTTTAGGTTAGAAGGCACAGAAATGAACTCGGGAGAGTTAAAGAACTCTCATCTCCTGATAAGAAAAATAATTAACCTGACTTAATGTATCTGAGTGGGTCTTATATAAATCAGACTTTTGTACTTCAAGAGCCAGACTAAAACCATATATTAGAAGAGTATGTAGATATTGTCTTATAAGTACACATGGAACATATCTAAAACCACAAAGGTCTGCAGGTCATTTTGTGAAATGTTCAATATATCCTACTTAAAAGGAGATGTGTGAAGTACTTACAGTGCTTAGTTTGCTGGAGGTAATAATGATTCTTCTCTCATGCAACATACTGGCATAAAGTTGCAGCATGTTGTTCACATCCACAGCAACAAAATATTCAGTGAGGTTTCTCTGTTTAAATTTAAAAAAAAAACGTTAAGAATATAGCAACAGTAGTAGCTAAGAGGAACATTTGATATATTACTTGTGAAAATTTTTGTCTAATTAGTAGGTGGGGAAAAAAACCAAACTATTAAAGAAATATTTTTGTGTAAAATTTGTGTGCTTTAAAAATAGTTGATTGGGTTTTAAAGCAAATCAAAAACTAACTGTCCTGTAAGTTATTCATACTTTGCTCATTTCATTATCCTTGTGACTTATATTTGCCCTTTTGTTTTTCCAAATTTGGATAAATATGAGATTGGGTATTACATCAATATCAGCACATGCTTTTAAGGTGACCATTACTCTCAACCCAGGAACAGATCTTCCACCATCGTGCTAACTGCTCTGTCACAGCCACAGTAATAAAACTGCTCCTTTGCCAGGCTCTCCCAAAGTCAACACATTTTATTCCATTTCAAGCACAGCAAAACAGCTTGCTGAACACCACCAAGCTTTTGCTAGAGCTGTGGGTGCCAGGACATCAAACATCCTGCAGAACCGGTGCAAGGTATTGGGCTCTTCCTGCAGCCACCCTTTTCACCCCAGTAAGAATCCCCCTGTGGGGTTTAATGAGAGGCAAAGTCACCAGCACCTCCCATTAATAGTTCCAACAGGAGAAAAGTGGGGGGAAAAGAGAAAAAAGGTGAGGGGATCTCTGTGCTCCAGATGAATGTGACAGTATTTCTGCAGGGCACAGTGCCAGAGACACACAAGTTCTGAATAAGCTAAAATAGCTACGAGCAAAAATTGCCTGGGAAAATAGCAACTTTTTGTAACCACTATGTATGAAAATATACTAATACGCCCCACAATATGCAAAATATTTCATTTTACACATTCAGTATCGTATCTGCAACCAGAACTCCTATTCATCTCTTCCCAGGGACAACAAAGTTACTGAATGTTCAAGTAGGAGGTCTAGCAAGCAAAGGCCCTAGCAGGACAGACATCAGCAGTGGAAATGGAGAGTAACATTCAATTCTGGATGTAGCCAACACACAGCAGCAAGGTCACCCAGCCCTGACAAAAACAGCCAGGACAAGATGAGTAGGAAAAGCTTCAGAGTAGGGTAACTTCCCTTTTGGATGTATTGCAACATGAAATAAAACAAAAAAAAATTGAAAAGAGAAACAAAGATCCAATGGTCAATCCAGTTTCTCGCAGATTCATAAATGCATTATTCATTTCAAGACGTGGAGTATTAAGAGTTATTCTTGGTCCATGCTGCATAGAATTTGGGAAGAGATAAAAGCCAGAGCTTTAAGGTTACAAACACTCCATTTTCGCCATTCAAGTGCTACTTTTAATGGGTCATCAGAGGCTGATGCACCATGAGAATTTGAGCCCATTTTACCTTGCATACCCTCTAACACTGCAGTTGATAATGGTGTGCTGATCCTGTGTTGAAAAAGCTGTGGCAAAACACAGTTCACAAGCTTGTACAGACCAATATATCTTTAGGAAACAGTCACAGTTGTTTCTCTGTTACATCTGAAAAGTTACTGCCCCTGAAATACGTGAACCTTACAATAAAAGGTAAAAAACCCCATTTTCTTGCTAATTTAATGTAACTACCTCATCTCTTTACTCCCTGCATATTCTAACTCTCCATTAGCACCTCACTATTTTGATTCATACTGAAAGGATGAGACTTTTATTAATAGAGTAAAAAATAATTACAGAAAAGCACTTTAAAATTATTTTACTTTTCTCAACCCAGAAAAATAAATCTACACTGGCATCATTGCAAGATCCTCCATCAGCCACAGGCCCAGCTAGATGCCTTCCCACATTTTCTTCAATTTGAGCCCATAACACACCTTCTAACCTCCAAAACTATGTTCTACTAGAACCCCAAATGAAAAGTTAAAACAAGAGATTTCTTAAAAATAGAAGGTGAAACAGATGGAAACATAGATTTAAAAGCCTAGCCCTGTCTTGCCCAATGAGCCCTAGAAACAAGTGCCCTCTTTTATTTCTCTACCCAGCAACTTTTGCTCGTTTCCTGGGCTGCAACTTGGTCCATGCCATCTCCTCAGACTCCTTCCCAGCAGCACAGATGGACCCTCAGACCTCCTCTCTGCTCCTCTCCACTGGGGTTCCCCTGCTCTGTGTCCTTCCCTGGCCCATCCCACTCTATATCCTGGGATGCCCAGGGGAGCCCCAACACCACGTCATCCGCCAGGAACAAGCTCTGTGGCAAGCTCTATGATTTCGGGAGCCCCGAGAGCTGAACTTCCAGAAGGGAGTCACTATTTCAAAGTGTAAAAATGCACACCTATACAGCCATATACAATTCCAGACTGAGAGGCTAGAGGGGAGAGCAGGACCCTTCTAAGCTCTTTTACAAGATGCTATCTAGCTAAACATGTCATAGAGAATGGCATCAGAGATTTCCTATTTGCAACCTACCCACAGAACCACTCAGGATTTAGCATCGACAGAATGAAAGTCTTCATAAAGACAAGAGAATAAAAAAACCAAAAGAAAAAGCCCCAAAACCCCTGTTCTTGGTGCCTGGTTAGCATACAAGTGTAAGCAGGTATAGCATGTTTTCTGAAACCCTGAAACAATGTCTTCTTGCACAAAAAATGCCTGCATGTCTTGACAGCTGAATTTGCAGCTTAGCAATGCCATGTTTAAAGGGCAAGTATTCAAATAAAACATGAGGTGCAGGAGTCGAATGTATTTTATCTAAGTAATCCTAGTAAATGCAAAGAAGCCAAGTAACTACGAGCAAAGGGTGGATATAGGAGAGGTCAGAAATGTCCTATTAATGCTTTAAAATGGGTTAATGAATGCAACAGTAACTGTCAGCTAAAGGTTGAAATAACAGGCATCAATCATTTCTAAAAAGAAGTCTTGGAAAAAAAAAGTCTCCTCTTGATAAAAGCAAAAGTTCAGCCTAGCCCAGAACGAGGTTAAATAAGAAATTAAATACTTACACTTTCAGGGATAGTTGGCAATCCAGTTATATCAGGAGTAATGAAATACGAGTGCTGATCAATGGGAAAAAATAATCAATAATTTATGCACACAGGAAAAAGAATTCTTTCCTTAAAAACCCAGCATTTAGGATTTCCAACCCCATCTGTGTTTAAGCAAACAGCCATTTTTCTAATGACATTCTTACTGCTGCTAGACAAAGAATTAAGCAGATCACGACATGAAATGACAAGCTCTGGTTCTGCACAGCACAAAACCAAGGGAACAAAATGCTGGGCTGCACTTTTGAAATATCACTGAAATTAAGCCAGCTTTAAATGCTGCCACAAGCCTGAGAGTAGCATTGATTAAATTAAGCATTGAATTAAAAATGGCAACAAAAAAATATTAGAGGACAAAATGTAAATTTAGAATTGAAAGGAAAAACCATTCACATGAGAAAAATAATTAGAATAGAAATATTATTACTTGATATACATTCTCTTCTCTTTCCAAACATCTTTGAGTCAAGAATGTGCTAACAGAAATGCAAGATCTGAAGCCTGAGATTCTGCAATCATTTATGAAATATATTAACAATTTTATGCATCTTAGTTTGAGGCCATCTAGGATGTAAATATAAAATGGATTAAACTAAAACCAGATGAAATGTAAATTACTCTCATTAACCCAATGCTCTTATTAGTTATCAGACATGAATTTAGCTCAGCAATTTAAAGGCATTTCTGCATGTTAGTCTAAATTTTGAAGGAGAAAAAACCTGAGCACATATTGAGTAAATAGGATGATTATCGATTTTCTAACTTTTATTGGCTTTTAACATAATTTTGAAATTTTTTAAGACTTTGTTTTTACAGTATATTTTTTACAATTATAATTAGCAGCACAAAGACATAGCTTGTTTTCAAGTCAAACTTGAAAAAGATAAACCAAAACAAAGTCTATGAGATTTAAATGTCTTGCATTCAAGAAAAAAAAAATTAATACTATTAAGTCTGTGTAGGAGACTTATTAAACCAGCTTGATACATTTAATAGAAAATTTTCCCCACAAATTAGGTCATTTGGCAATAGTTACAATTTAAGGAAAAAATTGGCTTAAAAAGGCATCCCATAAACATCGTACCACTTGCACAATAAATATCACAGGTATTGTTTCACATCAACATAGAAAAAAAAAGAGACTTTTTTCCCCGGTCAAGAAGAGGAAAATATTCAGATTAGATTCAGATAGAATGCCTGCATTCTTCAGAAGTATATTGAGAACTGAAAGTTATTCTCTATACGTAATAAGGTCACAGAATATTTATCAAAAGATTTCTGAGTAATGAAGTCCCTAACTTAGAGAAGTAATTATTTATAATTAACAAAGTAATAATATTTCACTCATTAAACAGAAAAGGAGGGCAGAACTATGAGAAGCAAAAGCCATTACTGCAGTCATTAAGAGTCATAAAGCAGCAAAAATACTGTGGTATGGAGTCCTTGCACAACTTTGCAAACTCCCTTAGGAAGATGTATGACCTTGGAAGAGATACTAAATTAATAGCTGCTGTCCTGTATAAAGTTTTCTCTGAAAATAACACTAGAAAATGCAGGTTTTTGTTCATCAGTTCAAGGGTTTGATTTTCGTAGCAGTTTTTACAAAAGGATTACGATGCACACACACATAGCACTGAAGTTGGATTGAAACAGAAAAGGTACGTTAATATTAGGCTGGTCTTTTAGGCCAAAGACAGCAGCAGAATTTCCTAAAGGACAGGTATAAACAAGCCTCAAATCAACAGAGATCCTATAGCAAGTGATTATTTCTTTAATTATGATAGGCTTTAGATAGTCAGTGCCTTTTAAACTCACCGATACAAGACAAGGCTGATTTTTCAAAACTTGCTCACTTGCAATAATCATCTCTTGGTTCTTACGCAAGGTGAGAGAAAGATTGAAGAGTTGACTTTTTAGTTTTCCAACAAAAAAGGCCAAAGCTGGCTCTACTGCTTGTAATAGTCCATTTTTAAATTATTGCCTGAAAATAAGTTGCATTCCTCCCCCACTTGAATTCAGACTTAGCTAGACTTTCCAACAACAACAAAATTTAAAAAAAATTAGAACTACCAAAACCAAACCAAAACAACAAAAAACAATATGCAAAAACAACCCCCCTGCCCAAACAAACCAAAAAAAGACCCAAAAAAACCAAACCCTTAATTATATCTAAACTCCGGTTTCACAGAACAAATGACCACTTCATAAATTTTAGCTGAAGATTGGTTACTGGGACCAACAGGTGAGAGTAGAACCTGGTCCCCTAGAGGACGAAAGCATTTTGGTGTCTCCTGACCAAGGATTACTAGAAACACCATGTATCCAGATACTGGATGTACTGTATGCATGGTTATGCACACACAATCCTAAGGATCACTGTGGTCTGCCACCCAAACCCTGCTGCAGCATCCATGTGCCTTTACCCTGCAGCACATCTGAGCAAATGAAATCTGAACTAGACTGATCCTGGCACAAGGAAAAGCCACCTCATGATGTCATTTCTACAATTATTTTTCAGACTGTAACCTCTTTTTAAGTCTATTACTACTGATGGTTCCAGTCTAGCTTATTTACAATATATGAGGACCAAGAAAGACCCATCAATACAACAGACTAGAACTGAAAGTGGCAATAAATATCTCCCTGCAGCATTACAAAAATGGAGATTCCTGTAGATCCAACAAGCATTGGGATTCCAGCTGACCTGTTCCTTCCTGCTCTGCCCCATCTAAACCCACAATATTCCCTCAACTGTCCCTGCAGCCAAGCATTTGGCAAGAGGCTTGCATTTAGATAACCACTGTTTAGCTAGAAAGATTACAAAACTCTTTGATATAACTGGGAACAAGAAATAATTGAGAAGAAAACAATTCCAGAATCAGACAACATTGAAATAAAACCAACAAGTATCAACTTTAAAGCAAGCAATCTGTCGTTCCAGTGTAGCCAGCTGTATTCACCACAACAGCCATTTCCAGGTTCACCACAATATTCATTTTGAGGTGGGCAAGTTCTACACAAGATGAACTGTAACACTTTTCAGTTATTTGGAAAAATACCTTTAAAACTTCTTTATGTCCCTTTGAACACAGGACTTTTGTAGAACGTTTTATAAAGCCTTTTAGAGTTGCCAAATTAAGATTGGTTGTAATACTGCAATTAATGATAGAAAATATTATTTGATATACAGAAGTATTTTTGGCAAATATGCTAGGAACCGAAACATTACACTGACAACAGAAAGGAAAAACTTATCAACAGAAACAACTCCAACTGCAGCCTCTAAACCAGTTCCTTGTTCTGGTGAAAAACAACAAACAAGACTGGAAGGACTGTCAAATACATTCAATTAGCACTGTACAAGGTGGGAAAATATTAGGTCTCTATAGCCTAGTGAAAAAACAAGGAATCTGAAATATGAAAAACTAAAATAAAATAGAAGTAGCATTATGTTAAGCAGCAAGTATCAGTAACTGCTAGAATAGAAGTGGTAGACTCCATTTCTCTATGCCTTCATAATAGAGCCAGATGCTTTTCTAGCATCTGTGCTTCCTTTCAATGAATTGCAGGGCTCATTTCTAGAATACATGAGTTAAAAGTCACAAGAAATTACACAAATAAGGTCAAGATAATTAATCTAACGATATTTCAGTATGTGTATAAGGGAAGCCTTTACAAAACCACTTCTTCCTGTCTCCTGCAAAGTGTGATGGTTCAACCAAGACCCAACTATTAGCACACTGACAAGTGCAGTAACTGTACAGAAGCTCTAAGCATGCACAATGTCTTAGAGACAGCAGAGGTTCTGTGCTGGCTTTATATTTCACACAAGCTCTACAAATGCATTTAACCATGTACCCAAAGCTAATTCTGGTTAAAACTTCAGGAACTGTAACAATGACATATCCACTTTTTGAGTTTCTGCAACCAACACCATCTTGCCCCCCCTCCCACCATCCCACGCCACATCACAACTCAGAGCACAAAAGCAAAGGAGGCCTGGACAGGTTCTTTCACCAAGATGTGCCAAAAGTTTCACAAAACAGAGTGTACTTCTACTGTTCTTCCTACAGCCTTTTTTGTATGATTAAGCAGAACTAGGAAAAAGAGGAAGAAAGATAGGAAAGCAGCCAGCTTTCACAGACTTTTGACCAATCCTGAAACTGCACCTACTCAGACATAAGAGGCAATAAAACTGAGTTAGTGTCTCCTGATGCACAGCAGGAGAAACCAAAATTGTCTACATGAAACAGCTGGAAGCACAAAAAAGTAGTTCTAGCACTGTCAGATCCCACTGCAGTTTACTTTCTCATCCATAGAGCAAAATTCAAATTTCTGCTTCTTTATGACCATGACTTTTAGAAAACAACATGAGACAGAGACAAACTCTACCCCGCACAGAGGAAGAAAAAAAATAGGTTGTCCAAGCCAGTTAATGATGGGAAGCAACATAAATTTACTCTTTCAAAGGGCTGAAGTTTCTTTTTCTTTCAACTTTACCTACTATTTCATAGTCAGTAGGAATAAAACAGAAAAAATACTTACCACACTTAAACTGACTAAAGCATTCGCCTTTGGCACAGGATGGCTATACAATGATTTTAACAAATCATTTGTGTCATTTTCCTACAGGGAATATATTTTAAAGGTAGTTAATTGTCATATAAAAACTAATTACTATTTACTACACATCAAAATGCATATTGACAAGGAGATATAAATATTTAATGACCAAAACAATTGTAACTCATAGAGAAGTATTTAAATATTAAGCATGAAATTCAGGCCAGCTTTGTATCTTATAAAATGATTGTATCTGAAAGTGAAGCCAATATCTTACACGTTTTCCCACTCCTCAAGGGAATCACATCATTTGCAACTGAAAACTGGGATACCATGTCTGCATATATTGGACATCATCATCTTCCTAAAACTGCTAGTGATAATATACATTTAATCAAAATTTTATTAAATACGCTGCTACAGATCTGTTTTGCATATTATAAAAATGCCTCATCAAAACACATAAAACAGTTGAAAAGGTAAAAAATACCTTTGCAGCTATGTGGTTTAACTGGGATCCCTCACTTTGGCCTCTAGAAAGGACATTAACTTGGGAAAGAGAAGTGATTGGAGCTTTTGTTTGGATTGGGGTTTTCATTCCTTTTAGGGGTTTTGTTCATGGAGATTAAATTCTTTATATTGCCAAAGTAAAACCCAAGTGACAAGCCAGGGTCAGCTTCTAAACATATTCTTTTTAGTTTACTGGAAACTTCTGCCTCTCCCTGTAAGATGATGTCACTGGACCCCACAGCAATGAACAAGACTTTGGGTCCAGCTCTTGGTCATATGAACAGTGCCTGGGCCAGGAAGGAGCAGTGTCCTCCCTCAGCCTCCTCAGCACCAGCTGTGGTACCAGGCAGTGTAACAAAATGCTCCTGTGCACTGCTAAAACCTTCTGACCCATCAGAACAGCAGCCTCAGCACATAAAACAACAAACCCTGCTACCTAAATTGCTTGAAGTAGTAACTGGAATGCCAGCACTGGTGATCAAGACAATCCCTATGCCCTCCTCTCAAATACAACCTTAATAACAACTTTTTCTATTACAGTGAAATAGGAACCAAAACCAAGATCTAATTATAGTATTTGTAAGGTTTATATGTATTCCACTTTATTGAAACATTCAGCTAACACCAAACTTTTCCTATTTATCTTTTTACATAAAATATCATCGTCTGTAGTCCTTTTATTATAATGTGTAAATATATTTTTGAAATGTCAGCTTTTCCAGTCGATAGCATATGGCTAAATATTGTTTTTTTTTATTATAATCTAGTACACTAATACAGTTAAAACAAAAAGGTATAGCTTTAATGTTCTCAGTAAACACAGATGCCAGTAGCTCCTTTGCTGTGTAATCCTGGAATATATCTAATTGCTCATGAATATGCAAACTAAACTATCATTTTTCTTCACCAAATGCTGCAAGTAATTTTGTCTTGCTACTTGAGATGTCAGAATTACGAGAGGTAGTTTTTAGTTACTATGAAGGGTGAAACAGTACATCATATTTTATACAATTCTGAACAAAAGCGTTTGCAGTTGATAATCTGATAGTTCCTGCAGTTCCTAGAGATCTACAGTTTACAATCAATACGTCATCCAGCTCTCCAGTGATGTGACACTTTGCTCACACTTCACACAGGACTTGTTTATGATGAGACTGACACTTTATAAAGGTATATTTTCAGCAGCTTTTTAAGACTAATGTGGGATGGATTCAAGTGACTATGGAAGCTTTATGTTCAGATTTTTTGAATTTCAGTAAGAGGAAGGAGGTTTCCTTCTAAATCCTACTAAAACCTTAAACTTTTAAACAGTATAGAAGCTTTTACGGCATTTCATATGGTGACAGCTATTTCAAGGAAAATATTTTACACAAAGAACTAGAATATGTAAAATTACCTGTTCTTTAGCCAAATAATCTGCCAGGGTATTTAGGAGCTTGTAGTATACCTCAAACCATGGTAGGTAACTAAAAGAGGAGGAAAAAAGTGTTTTAATAAAATATCAATGTATTTTTTCCAGTGCTTATAAAATACTATGATGATGGAGCCAACTTGCACATTTTTATAACATCTCTATGTATAAATAAAAAGCATACTAAACTTTTCCCCATAAATTTAATAGCACATCACTGATAGACAGTATAGATAGATAGTTTATGCTGGACAGTTGCATTAAGTTCCACTGGCATTCTCACTATCATTAATTGTTACAGATTTCAGTAGTTATTTGCAGTTTTGAAATTCTACATCCTCCTACACCCAGTGGACTGACAGACCTGTTCTTACCTGAAGAATGAAAACCAACTTTGTCTGGGCAGACCAGGTACCCCCTATTTGACAAGTGGTGCAATGCTATGCAATAGTACAGATGTCACATTATATGTAAGAACACTGGTCTCTATAAAGTCATTTCTATAGATAAAACTAACCTGCAAAAATAAAAACATTCACCACTATTGTAAACACAAACACATTAATACATCAACACTTAAGAGACTTTTAGCACGAGTCTGCAACCCATGAGTGCAATAGTCTCAACTGAGTTAAACAGAATCCAACATAAATAAGACATAACCGAAGAGTATGAGAAAAACTCAAACACACTGGTATCAGTTCCATTTTTGCCATCTGTTTATGGAAGTTATCGTGAACAGTGATGTCACCAGTGACCACATGTTACAGAAGTTTCCAACATCACTATTTAAGCTATTAAGTCTGATAAACTGAACAGTAACAATAAAAATAGTAACAACATCTTAGTAACAATATAATAGCAATAATATAGTAACAATATATGCCTTATTAAGAAATAGCACACCTTCTCATGTCAGAATTTTATCGAAAAGAACATTACTGAATTGCTAATAGTATTGTTAATATTAGTTGTTTGAGATTAGAACGGTGAGCTGGAAAGGAAATAGAGCCTGAAAGGTTTTCAGTACATTTCATATCCATATATAACACTACTACAGACTTCATTCTTCAATGCAGTGTAAATCCACAGACATGCATTTCTTAAAGGCTTCAGTGCATGCTGCAGACAGACCTTAAATTTCAAATTTATATACTTCAGGAAATATGCTAACTGCAACTGAAAAAACCCAGTATGCAGAACTGAAATGTTTTCCCTGATAGGAAAAGGAAAGCTGTTCAGGTAGAAACCCTGGCTGGTAGAGGAGCCAAGTACTTCTTTTGTGCAGTGAGTCCAGTAAAGGGTTTTCTTTGTAACCCCTCTGTTCTTGGTACACAGCTGGCAAGGCTTTAGAAACAGATCCTGACTCTCAGGGTAAAGAAAAAGCACAGCAGAAATCTGAACACAGTTATAGTTAATGCATTTTCTAGCAATCTTTGCTGTCTTTATAAATGCTTAACTACTGGCTCCTAAAAAAAACAAAACCAAAACCAAAAATAAACCTCCACAAAAAGCCACCATGAATTTACTCTTGCCAAGCCAAAAAGACAGAGGCAATGATTTAATGATTTCCTTTAAAGCCACCATATTAATGTCTTTATCACACTTTACCATACAGTGTGCTGGCTATAAATCAAAACAACAGCAAGCTCTTAATGTTCACAGACATTTTTAATGCTTGGTATTGCTGACAGTGGTAAAGGTGTGACATTATTGCATTTGCTTTTCAATACATTCTTAATATAATCATAAAATTTACTTTAGTACACCTTTGTAAAGCAACTCACTGCTTACAGGTGTGAACATTCCATGTCTTTGTAAAACACCGACCGTAAAAGCACCTAAAAAATCTGATTTTTGAGCATTCTTTCGCCTGTTATCTTCTCAAATCATGTTAACTCGTACATGTTAATTATGTTACACATTGCTGAAACCGAGTAGAGAGGCAAACAGAATTGTTCACTGCAGTGTTTAGAGTTTCTGCAAATGTCAGAGCTGTGGAACAGCTTTACAGCCCAGAATTACAGTTAAGACAGGGACGCTGTCCTAGCATTTTGCCCAAGTCAAGGTACAAGGCAGGTATAAATTGTGAAGTATTTTTGTAACACTGCACACACAAATGGGTTAGACTACCTAATGGATTTCCAGACCGTTGCTATCACCCCGTGTTAAGAGTATACATGAGCCCTAGCACATTTTGCTGTAGAATACTCTGAAATCTCATCTGATCATCTATTTTTGATAATGAATATTTATGAACAGCATTCTATAAAAATAAGTTCTCCCACTTCAATAAAATATTAACCTTACTTCTTCCCTGTATGCATGATCTCAACTCCCCTCTTACTGAGAAAAGAAAAATTAAATGCAATTTTTAAGCTTTTAGAAAGGTCAAATTAATTATTTGAAATTAATGAACCCTAACAAAAAGCCAAGGGAGATTTTTCTTTCATACAGCAAGGTATGCTGACCAGAGTACTTGCACAGAAATTTCTTCCCTTAGCAAAATCAGGTTGATGATACACTTCCATGTCTTTGTGTAACAAAACCACAAAGCAAAACATCCTACTTGACCACAGTTTATGAAAGTCAGTTTCCTTTATGAGCTGAAAGAATGGAAAAAGAATTGCTTTAAGCCTTATAACCACAGACACAAGGTTAATGCAATTTCAACATGCCTTTTAAACCTGAAAAATTAAGGAAATCAAAACAAGTACTCCATTACATTACAGGGCATGGAACCAAAGGCTGCAGAACCTGTCCTCTGCTTCTTTGCTACATAATCTTCAGTTCTGCAGCAGTATGGCATAATTGTAAAAGCTTTGTCAATATTTACAATTATAATGTTCTTCAACAAAATATTACAAAGATCTATTGGAAAGCACAATTTTTTATGTATTTGCTAATTGTAATTAGTTCAGCACAACAAAGAAACATTATACTTGTTTTTCTCATAAACAATAAAGAGTGCATTTGCATGTGGAATATACAGTGCATCTCTGCATTCAAAAGTAAACAAAGTTGTGTTTCTTCACAATAAAGACACCATCACGTGGCATTTTAGATTCTCAACTCAAAGACCAAGCACAAGCTCTTTGCAATTTGTTAAATGCTCAAGGCTGTCAAGGAACACCTTTGTCCTCTTTCCTCACAGGCTAATTCTGGAAGTACATTTTTTAATAATACTATTAATTGATTTTGACTACTCTAGTAAACACATTTATTCATAGATAAAACATTGCATGATACAGGTTTTTCATCTTTATCTAGTATATCACATTGGATAAAGAATTGTATATAGAATCATAGATTCCTGTAGGTTAGAAAAGACCTGTAAGACCATTGAGTCCAACCATCAACTCAGCACTGATAAATCTACCATCAAACCATGTCCCAAAGCACATCATCTACACATCTTTTAAATCCCTCCAGGAATGGTGAATCCACCACCTCCCTGGGCAGCCTGTTAAACAACCCTTCCCATGAAGAATTTTTTCCTAATATCCAATCTAAACCTCCAGTGGTGCAACTTCAGGCCATTGCCTCTTGGTCTATGAGTTATTACCTGGGAGAGAGCCTGACTCCCACCTGGCTACAGCCTTCTTCCAGGTAGTTGCAGAGAGCTGTAAGGTCTCCCTGAGGCTTCTTTTCTCCAGGCTAAACACCCCCAGCTCCCTCAGCTGCTCCTCATCAGATGTGTGTTCCAGACCCTTCCTAGCTCTGTTGCCCTTCTCTGGACACTCTCCAGCATCTCAATGTCTTTCTTGGAGTGAGTGGCCCAAAATCAAGCCCAGAGTTCGAGGTGCTGCCTCACCAGTGCCCAGAGCAGGGGGACAATCTCTTCCCTGGTCCTGCTGCCACACTATTCCTGATCCAAGCCAGGATGCCCTTGGCCTCTTTGGCCACTTGTGCACAGCTGGCTCTTGTTCAGCTGCTGTTGACCAGCACTGCCAAGTCCTTTTCCATCAGGCAGCTTTCCAGCCCCTCTTCACCCAGCCTGGAATGCTGCATGGGGTTCCTGTGACCCAACTGCAGCACTCAGCTCTTGGCCTTGTTGGCCTGTTTGGCATTTGTGTGTGTGACAGGTAAAAACCGGAAGCATTACAGGTGAAAGAATCTTCTTATCTTGTCATATTTATGAATCTTGAAAAATTATTTCATCTTTGCTAGCACAGAAGAACTAGTCTATGCACAGAAAATTCATCCAGCACACAAATGTCCATCAGCATCTATTAGTTGGGTAACTTTTTTCTCAAGTCAGTACAGAAATGCATTGTCCGAAACACGTAGTTTCTGGCTGAACTTGACAGACCTGTAAAATATTACTCATCCTAACTCAGAACTGGCACACTGATATGTACCTTAACAAAAGATAAAATCAAAATTAAAGTCCATTACCAGAAAAACCTCACCACCATACCTATATTCATAAAATCATTTATGAGCAGTCAGTACATTTCATAATTAATTAGCTGTCTTATGAGAATGTCTAAAGGTTATCAATGAAGCCCCTTCACAGTAGAGAAAGTAGAGGAAATTCAGGGCTTTAATATTCAATTTTAATGTATTTGGAAGCCTAAATGAATTTCAGTTCTTTAACTAAGAAACCATTACTGTTCTCTTGTTTAATTTTCTTTAATTGTACCCACTGTCCTTGCACTCCTTGTGTTACGATCCATTACTGTTTGAAAAACAAACATACAAGACAAACACAGGACAACCTCAGACAAACAACAATTTCTCCAAGTATTTCTTCCATAATCAAGAGAAACATAAATACATACACAATATTAATAGATATATATTCCCTGATTGAGGATACAGGGGTCTTTATTTAAAAGTACAGCCCCTGTCTGTCACCAAAGCAAGAGACCAAGATACTTCATGGTTAATTAAAAACGTACTTAGCATTTTCTTTTCATCCAAATGAGCCACAAGGCAGGAGCTCAGACTTTTATTCAAAGTCACACATAACCCTTGTTGCCGTAAGTAGACTTCCACCTCACTGGTGCTTCTACTACAGCTCTGATAAAACTTTTACATTCATGAGTCAAAGGTTAAACAAAGGAGAGGAAATGTTTTCTGTCAAATAGTCAGGTAACCACTAACAGTCCTGAACTATCAGCAGGAATCTAACTTCTAGTAATCAAATAAAACTAAGGAAACTGCCTTTCCGTAGCTAAATGTCTAATGTCTAGGGGCTACTTTTCTGTCTGGAAAATTGACACAAAATGTGTAAAATTGAAACATTCTGCTTCTAAGGGATTTGCCTAAAGGAAGAGTGAAAAAGCTTCAAGCGTGGTCTGAACTGAAGAACTAAAAAGCCTTACCACATAAACCTGTCTTCCTTATTAGAGCATTTCATTTGGAAACGTAGGTGACAATTTTACCGTCATAAAATTAATGAAATCCAAGACTGAACATTTTAATGATGCATTTTGTGTTCCTCTGCATACCTAAGGTCAACCTCAGAGTCCATCAACAGTTTCAGAATTTTTAACGAATTATTTGTACTTTGTACTAAGACCATTCAAGTAATTCAAAAACAATTTCAAAACCAAAACCCAGAAAATATTATTTCTACCGCAAGCAGCAGTGATACTTAGAAACAACACCCAAAAGGACTATGTTTCCTATTATTCAAAAGAGGACATTCAAGTTTCTACTGTGCCAATTAAAATCTCAACTAGCAAAACTATTACCAAAAAATTGGAAAAGTAAAACTAGGAGAAAAGATCCAGAATAGGATATGAGCTCAACAAGGTATTTTACAATATGCCTATTGTGTATCCCTTGTCTTACAGGGCTGCATTAGCTCAACAGCTTGTGGAGAGGGAGGAGGTGACACAGCAGGATTCACACCGAGAGCTTCACAAAGCAGCCATGCAGCTTAATGAAAAGAACTAAATTAAGTAAAACTTGCAAAGGAATCACACAGCATTTCTGGAGAATAATCCAAGAGTTATTTTCTCATCTTACTATGGCTTAGCACTTTGAATTTGGCAATTGCAGTCAAGCTCTGCACATTCATTCTAGACAATACAATATCACAATTAAGTTCTTCAAACAAAAATGCCTGATAAAGCTACCTTGGGAAATTTTTATTTCACTTTATAAACATAGAGAGTATTTGAACAATACATTCTGATTTGGGAGAAAACTCGATTTACGTAATTCATATACACGTGTATATATAACACCAAAGAACACTGTAAAACTTACAGAAGAATTTTGTATGTATATTTTCTGTTTCAAACTTTCAGTTTAAAGCAGGATAATGTGGCTTCCAATTCAGAGATAATTTCCTTTAATTAGTGTATCAGATGGAGAATGAATTGTAGAAGGAAGTCCCATAAACCACAAGACTTTTCTCTTACATGCAGCTGCAAGCTGCTGGTTTAAAAACTGAGGAATAGCAGCCTTTACTTCAGCTTTCAGTTACAAATCCCATTCAGCAACTCAAATCCAGTATCTTTAGAAGCCTTGGTATAAGTTAACACATGGCTTGGTATAGTCCACAAAAGACATGCACAAGGGAGAAGTTGTGTCTTGTTCCCCACTCATCAGCCTACCCAAATTTCTACATTTCCTTCCAGTCACTTTGACTGGCTTGTTGCTGCTCTTCTTTTCAGAGATTTTTAGTTACATTTCAGTTATTTACAACAGTTCAATTAAGCTTCCTGTATTTGACTATCTCTAATTGTCTTTGCAAAAGCCTGGTTTTTATTATTATATTATTATAAATTATGTGCACGTGGAGAAAGTCATTTGACATGGCATTTCTGTACACCTGCACCTGTGTGCTTATATAGAAGTCTATGGCTATTGTGCACACACCTGTGATGAACAAGAACTGCTCATACATCAGCCAGCATGTGTATATACACACAGCAAATATCATTTTATGTCATTTGATACATGGACAAAAACTAGTTTGAACATGCATAGACACTATATACAAAGCATTCATTTGTTTGGTTTTCAGTGGGGGGTTTTTTGTTAATTTCAGAAAACAAGAATGTGCAAGGAAAAGAGAGCTAAAACGCTCAAAGAAATCTGCTTAGTGAATCTTCTTTCACTTGGTCAGCTCTCAGGAATCTTGGATTCAGAGCAAAAATCAGCCTGGCTACTAGAACATATCAGATGGAAACAGTGATGCATTCCTTCATCTGAGCTAAACACACACACACACACACTCTGGAGATAAGCAGGCTACCTAGCTAGAAGTACAATGCCATGAAGCTAGTGCTGTTGTGCATTCAGCTATGCATTGTAAATTTGGGATTGTCACAATAAAAGCAATAAAGGCAATGCTTTGGTTATGGTTCAGTGAAAAATTATAGCTTGCCACTTTTCATTTTCCTACTTATTCCTATCAAGTAACAGACCACTGACTAATCTTTAGCTGATGCATGTCCATGGGGAAATGTTAAAAGAAATATCCAGTTTACACCAGCTGAGAATTTACATCCTTTGCTTTGCAGCACTCCATACAGTATTTAAATGTGTGTACTAGAGTGTGTGTAACTGATTAAATGTTGTTACAGCCCGACAAACAATGCAAAAAATTTTGTTTCTAGCTTGATAAAGGAAGAAAAGATTAGCTGAGAGAAAAGAGCTAAAAGCATAAAAATGCATTGTCACTCTGGGCTTTAACAAGTTATATTTAAAAAAAAAGGTATCACAGAGAAAAGGGTTAAGTATTATATACTCCAAAAGCCAAAGAATTAAATCCTTCTGAAGTATTACTAAAGATGTATTTCCAAGATCACAGAACGTAATTTTATTTCCAGAATAAAATATTTCCCTTTTGCTACTATCATTTGCTACTTTCATTATACGGTAGTATTTTTTTTTCTTTTCTTTGAAATATTTATAGCAAATACTTCTTTTTAAATTACTTGCCAAAAAACATCCAACATACTGGCTCTCAAGATTAGTTTGGCAACTGTTTAAAAGTTCATTAAAATCCTGACATGCTCTTTCCAATAATTTTAAGCACTACTCTGCCAGTCTTTACATTGGCTGGCCTTTTTTTCCTTCAATGTTCATTCATTGATAATTCCTTGACAAGCTGATGTTGGGTTTTTCTCCCTAACTCACATGGTCTATCCCAATGACACTCTCCACATCTACATTGGAGGATTTTTACATTGTCCAAATACCAAAAAACCTGCTTTTCTCCATAAACTTCCCACCCCACTCTCCAAAATTCTCTGCTTCCCCTCTGCTGCCAATGCACTGGCTCCTCCTCTCCTGTGTTTGGAGATGCTCACTTCAAAAGCTGTTTTATTTGTATTTTGTTCTTCCTATGTGCAGCTGAACTGGATGTTCCCATTTCCTCTATGGGGCTTGCAGGCTGCTAGGCTCTTAATTGAAGTTGCAAATCGAAGTTGCATTTGTCTTTTAATGAAATCACTCTGCCTTGAACTTAATAAAAATGGTTTTTGGACAGATAAACAATTGGGATTTTTTTTTGTGACCAAAACAATTATCTTAAGAGAGAAGAATGAAAAAGGAGAAGAAGAAAAAAAGTATTTCATTGGGGTCAGTCTCCCCATTGAACTATCAGTATCTCTTCTGCAACAAAACAGCATGCTCTCACCTTGTGAATTATCTGGATCTGGTCTTTCTTATACTAGACATAGTCTGGGCAAAGAACTTGGAAGAGACACTGAACCATTTCCTTTCCAAGGACAGGAGTACAGAATAATGCACTTTATTTTTGAATTGACAAGAGTGCTTGTCAAAGATTTGATTAGGAAGTAAAAATAGCCACATAACAGTCAAAGTCTCTAAGGCTGCAATGTATGGTTCTCTGCTTTTAAGCAGAGATTTCATGTTATTTAAATAAAATTATTTCGTTTCACACGAGAACACCATTGTATGGGGCTTGGGGCCACTTCTTATGTGAAAGCAATGGTAACACTGCTGTAGAAAAACAATACTCTGACTGCAAAGTTAAACACATTAGCAGAGAATTTGCAGAATACAATTTTTTCTCGTATTATTTATAGTCACTCAATTTTTCTTGTACCAACTTACCTTAGAATGCAGAGGCAGACCTTGCCTCCTGACGTCAAACGGCAGAATCCAAACCTTTGCTTACTTTCAATGTCGGTGAGCACAAAGGTGAAATGCTGTCCTACTTGGTTTTGAGACACCCTGAAAAACCACATACAGAGCATAAAACCACTCAGTCATACGAAACACAAGCATTTAAGTCATTTGCCTCAAGTATTTTCATGCTCAATCCTCACTATAATCCTCAATACTATTCTATTGTCTGCTGTTCTTTTCTTATTCTTACATGATCTTTTACAGCAGAATATCTAAGAACATGCTAGTAATGATTAACACATGTCATTTGTGGTTCAATCTTAGATGACCAAGCTGAAAATTAATTCCCAGAGAAGCTGAAAACAACCACAGATCTCAGTCTATCGTGCAGAAAGCACAAAATATTTTTTTAATTTATTCTGTGTAATATGGGTTGGGGCATTTTGTTGTGGTGTTGGTTGGCTTTTGCTGGTTTTTTAGGGGTCTTTTAAATCTACACCAAAATATAGGAAATTTTCCCCCTAGGTAAAAAGAAAGTAGCAGTTGATCAAAGGGCAAGAGAAGCTACACAGGACATAGGGACATTATACTGCTTAACGCATGTATGACAAAGGTTTAAAGATTAGTTAAGTGGTACCACTACCCAGCCTGTAGAGTGTCCCACTCTTTTCAGTCTGGTTTAGTCCCTCATGAACATACAGTGACTAGGCTGAAACAAAGGCCTGTGCTGAGCATATGGCATTAGAAGATACACTTAGTCCAATATAACCACCCATGATAATTTAAGGACTTTTTTTAGTAAAGTGATTAAACCCAGATCATTAAAATAAGCACTTTCCTCAGTTGTCTCCAACTGCCTAGAACAATCTAGTGCTCTGTTTAAACACTGTAAGCACTCAATGGTTTCTGCTCAGTCCCTCCTTGCTCAGGTTCAGGGTAGCTGGGATGCTGCACACTATACCTGGCACGACAGAGCCATCAATAACCAAGCCTTACTACTCCCTTGCCAGCCGTGCAATTTTCCCTTTCACATCTCTGCACTTTGCTCTTTATTGCAGAGAGCAGACTGCCATGAAATGTGCACTGTGGTTTCAGCACCCCTGCACACCCTGGGGCCAGGGGCTCACACACAAACCCAGCAGCAGCTGCTCAGTTGGGAGCACTGGAAATGCTCCACCACCATATTAACCCAAATTGGTTTTAAAGTACTCAGTACACCTATGTCAGGCAAAATGTCTGTACACAGGGACACTTTAAAAATGAGATTTAAATTTTGGTATTTTCTATCAAAAATAGCCCAGCCAGGTTGAGTTCAGTGGAAAGTATTTCCAATGCCATCTCACCACTTCCAAACCAGTATCGTCTCTTTGCTTCTTTAAGAGAGGCAACTCCATGTATTGTCAGTCAGTGTAAAAGTGGCCCAGCTTGAAAACTGCCTTCCCACACAGTTTAGAAAGAGATGTGAGCAGCAAGTCCCAGATTTTTAATATGAGAAGCACTCCAAGGCTAAAACTGAAAATCCACAAGAACTCAAAAGTTTGCATTTGGTCCCATTTGCTTCAAAAGAACAGCTAACAGAAGCCAGTGACCATCCATCTGGACTGCATTTTCTGTTCAGTTTAAAATACTGAATTAATTCTGAGTTTCTAATTTGAGAACTCCACTTAAGATGTGGGGGTAGCAAGGATGCCTGGTTTTTTACTCCTCTTCAGCAGAATTAAAACTGACTACATGTAAGCCTTAAAGAGAAAAACAAATGATAAATGGGGATTTCTATTGATAGATGACCACAATGTATAAACCAGACGTATAAAACATTCCAGAAGTGCTAGCACTGCAGTTTTAACATATACATAGCATGTTCCATCATGCAAACAAACACTGGCCAAGTGACTTGGGGCTTGTGCCTCTCTGTTTCACTGCAGCACATTCAGGTTGCTCAGAAATCAAGTCTACCCTCCAGAAACAGGCAGAAGCTCCTGGCACTGCTACAGGACCACAGCATTGATGCCTCTCAAGCTGTTCTTAGTATGACAATCGGCACAGATAAAATGAAATTATTACATACCAGAACTCCCTTAACAAAATGTTATCTAGACTATATATTGGAGCAGAAGATAAAGTAGCCCAGCTGCAAAACCTTTCTGCAGAATGCTGATCTAGTAGGCTGTTTGAAGAGAGCATGATCTGCTCACTTGCAAGGGGAGAGCAGGAACAGATCATTCCCAAGCAATGCTGACATTCTCCTCACTCATTCCTCTGCCTTGCTTTTGACTTACCTTCAACTCTTGCCCTGCATGCTTACTCTTAATGTTAATTCAACAATAATAAATCACTAATAATGAAGAATGTGTGCAAATACTTATTAACCCTGCAGACTACAATGGGCTCTTTCAAGGTTATTATAGTTCACCATAGAAATAAAAATAGGTTTTAAAATTTTCTATGTACCTACACAATGCAGAAAAGGCTCTTTAGTACCCATGGTGTAGGTAAAGAGTAATTTTAAAGATTTTTGTTTACACTACAACCATTGCTCAGGCCTCATTTTAAGGGAACCTTGAGAGAGTTGATTAAGGCAGGAGCCAAATGTCTCCTTCAAACAAAAAACAGCATATCTAATCATTAAATTTATCCCTTGCACTCCATAAAAATTGCTCTTCTTCCAAATTACTTTGTTTAGAATAGAGCAGACGTCTGAAATCATTTTTTCTTCAAATTTTATAAATTTTTTTAAAAGTTTAAAAAAATTTAAGATCTTACACATGGGAATAGAGATTTCTGCTTTCTTTTGAAAATAAGTCATAAAGTTACTGGTATTGTTACTTGTAAAGTATCGTGGACACTAACTATATACACAGTTCTGACTGAGGCTTTGGTGGCTGCTACCTAAACCTCAAAATTTCACATGTATTTCACCTCCCAGACTGATGTTGAAAACCAAACTCATCAGTCAGTCACCCTAACTTCTCCAAAATCAAAGAACAGAATAGAAACCATTTCAAGAAGGAATTTGAAAACCAGGAGTTAAGGTACAAGATGATTGAGAGACTGGTGAGACAGTAACACTAGGTTAGACAGTCTCCTTCAGCTAATTGCTACCCCCAAATCTAAGCTTCAGGGATCATTTTCTTCACTTCCATGCCCATTTCATGATCCACAACTCCACAGCTCAGGCTCCTTGTGTGGAGGGCTCCTCTGCTCCAACCCAGCTATCTGATTTGAGCTCCGCCTCCCAAAAAACCCAACACTTCATAATTCAGGGGAAAAAAATAAAACACAAAAAAAACTGCAGAAGATATGAAAACGGACAGAGCCGCCACCAAGTCAGAAAATTCTCACAAATAAAAAGAACAGTTAGCTTGTTAATGGGGTCATGTTTTCAAAACAACAGCAGCATTAAAAGAAACCACAACTACTTAGTAAAGAGTCTCACTGGGAGTATTTAAGTTGCAACTGAAGCCTGTTTAGAAGCTCTGTTTCAGAGCCTGACCATCACACCAAGCCATGGATCCATGGGAGCACACTGTGGCTCCCTCAGCATTCCCAGGTTTCCTCTCAGACACGTCCACTTCTGCACACACACAGAAACTAAGCAACCTGTGTCTGAAATCAGTAGTTACACTCTTCCCTGTGCACAGTGCACACACTGCAGCCTCGCCTCACACTTGTCACTCACACATACATTTACCATTATACAAGCATTGCCAGAATGCAGTGAGACACAAGATGCAAAGAACTCAATTGTGTGTAACTTCTGTTGCAGTTTTGAGTTTGCAACCCATCTTGCAAGCTGACTGCAATGCCTGAAGTGTACAGGAAATGCTATAGTTTATTTATCTTCACCCATACAGCTTGAAATACTTCCTTGATTATTTACTTTTCACTCTCAACTATTTACTCTGAAGGCAGAATTTTTGTGTAAGACATCTTGTAACTGCCTTTCACAAGATCTGCAAATCCCATAATTTCAAGCCATTGTTTTGCACTTGTCTGTGTTTCTGCACAGACTTTTACCACAAATATTAACAGAAACAGCATTAGCCAGAAACAGCAGAGTGACAGTGATGTCATTCCTGCTACCATTACTCACTGACCCTAATAGATTATCAGTTAAATAACCTCCACATAAGTTCCCATACTTGCGTGACATTCTGCTGTTAAGGAGAAATCCTCTACAGCAGCACTACCATTGATTACACTCAAAAATCTAACACTTCCCTGTGTCTGGGTGAGCACTATGGGGGAATTAATGAGGTACACATCACTGTCTCCATGCTGATCCTACAGGCAGTTCCCAAAGTGCTTTATCTAAAAGAGGCTTGTGTGCTTCACATTCAGCAGGAGAAATGCATGCTGAAAGGGGAAAGACTAAGGAACGAAAGGAGTGAGGGGAAGTACTTGTGATGGAGAGAAATGGCAAAGACTCAAAGCACAGATAAAAATGAGGGGTCAAGCAATGATGTAGCACAACTTTGGACTGAACCTGAAATGGTTCCAAAAGGAACAAGAGAAGTTGCATCCTCATTAGTCATCACTCAGCTGCATAACTGACATGTAGAGATCAAGGTATGGACTCTGCAAAGTTACATCTGAGTTGTGGGTGGAGAGGAAAATACAAAAGATGGCTGGAGAAAGAAAAGCGAAGCAAACCACGCAGAATTTGCATAGAGGATTCAAGGAGCAAGAGAAAATAAAGTGGTTTTGTCTGAAGCATTAATACTACTTTAGAAAACACTAAAAGGAAATTAAAATCTCTGTCCTCAAATGCTAAATTCTCCTAGACCATGTGAAAAGTACCAGAGTACCAGAGTAAAGGTTACTTATTCATAAATATATACATGCAAACTGTTAGAATGGTATACAATTGCACCATTTATTAAACATGAAAAAAGTTATTCACAAAAAAAGACATAGGTACTTGGTGCAAATGCTCAAGAACTTCTATGATGCAATTCATTTTTAACCCCTTCAAAATAAAATGTAAGCCATAAATAGAAGTAATTAAATTATGTGTTTGTTTTCAATAAAAAATTATTTTTAAATCTCAAAGTTTAGGTCATGGTCAAAGAATTTGTTTACACCATTGTACTCCTTTTGGCTTGACTTTCAGTCTCAATTTAATGGGAGTTACCTCTAGATTTTTAATTACCATGCACAGTATGTACTTTTGATAATTAGAGCGAGTAGCGTACAGTTACTTAAAACATCTGCATAAAGTATGTCTGGTAAGATGATGCAAGAAGCATCAAACAGTGAGAACTAAATCTAGATCTCTATGATCACTGTAGTATAGTGAATAAAAGAATACCAAATGCATGTTTTCATTTCTTGCCTTTGTTCAAGTCCTTAAGTAATTAATACAGGTGATTTGAAGGAAAATGGGTGACAATGATCTTACTACTATGCTTTAACTTTCCTTTCTCCATAATTTGAAGAACACAGATTTCCTACTTCAATTGGTTTTATTTAGCCAGATAATAGAATTAACACCCCATTCCCTATAGCTCTGCTTTGTAGTAGGAACCCAGAAACAATCTATGAAATAGAGTCACATTTTTTTGTTTTAAGTATCTTGATCAGCAAAATCAATGGAAGTTATCACTTCTGCACTGGTAATTTCTAGCTCTTAATAGGCTCAGATAATGCTTGAAGTAGTTTATATATGTATAGTACACATATTACAGGATGAGAAACTATGCTCTTTGCAGTACAATATGCTCAATAAATTAAATATATATTTTCTATCTCAGTTCAAAGTTTTCTGTACAGAAATTTTCAATGAAACTGCCTGTAAACTACTTGGGAATATTAGGTGTAGTATCTACCATGATCCTACATAAAAGACAGAAACTATATAGACATATATATATTCATCAACAAGTGAAAAGCACATATATGGCTAGACAAACACTGAAGTGATTGTCACATCTTAAATGTCCAGTGGAAAAAAGCCATATAAAAAACCTTAGAGTTCTTCTCAAACCTTTTCTTTATCACTCCAAATTTCAAAATAAAAAGAATTAAACTGAGAAAGCAGAAGACAACTGGTTCTGTTTAAAAAAATTAGTAAGGTATATTATAGAAAACACTTGAACTGAGTAGTAAATGGCAAATGCATCATGCAGCCAATAAATTGTTCACACAAATAACTCTCTGCTTTCCTGAATGAGCTTCCAGCACTTCTGTCCTTTCCTCCACAATAGCTCTGCCCCTCCTCATCTGTGCTCTTTTACACTCCCATGATCCCACGTTGCCTTTGGTTCTCCCACAAATCCCCCAGAACTCTGCTCCCAGCTACGCAGGAAGCTGCCTGTTCTAAAGACACCAGGGCACTGCCTGAGCAGTCAGCAGGCCAGACTGATTGGCTTTATTCCCCTCAGCAGTATCGCAGCTTCCAGGAGCCTCCACTCCTTCTGTCCAACTGACAAGTTTTATGAAATTTGTAGAAATTTTGCACCTTTGCGAACACAGCTTTGCAGCCAAGCCAACAGACAAAAAACCTACTCTGGGAAGGAGGCACAGGGGGTATAAACAAACAAACAACAAACAGCCCATAACTTTTTTGGTTTTTTACCTCTTCAGATACTGAGCTATGCTATAAATTCATGTATTCCCACAGTTTATTAAGTTCATCCTGTTCATACAAGCAGCTAAATGCCTTCTGAATGGTTCAACAGATATAATTATGGTAAGACAGGTTATTTGAAAACAATTATTCGCTGCCACTGATTATCTTCTTGCCACTGGATGGCAGCAACAGAACCTCACCTTTTTCTGTTATACTCAAATTTTATTTCCATTCTTCATCTTCATTACCAATTTTAAACAGAATTCTGTACATATCTTAAGTATATTAAAGACTTTAATGCTTTAAAGCTAACACTGACAACCATATTAGTTAAGCCATTAAAACAGCTTAAAGGACAGTGAGCTTAACCAGTTCAAAACCCAAACAACTTAATTAAATTCATCTATCCAAGACTAAATAAGCCTAGTTTACTTCAGGGAAGTTGTGTTTATAAAGATCTTTATTTTGCCAGTGTGTTTTTCTGTAAAGACTCTCTTCTGTCCTCTCTACGCACACCAGCTTTTCCTCCACTGCAAGCAGCTTCTTGCATCTGATAGATGCTTCTCATCTCCAAGTCTCCATCTACAACTGGCGCCCATGTTGCTCTGAAATTGGCTCAGCCTGCACACTACCTGCGTGTATCTTTCATTAATTATGCAAATCAAGCTTCTAATTCAATCTTTGCCAATTCAGACAATACAGATTTTTCCAAACCGAGTGAGTTCAATCCATTAAATTAATTATCATTAATCATTTTGACAGGCCCAAATAAATATTTTCATTAATAAAAACATTTTATATGAACAATTTAAATGACTGGCAGCATTACACGGAAGCCAGACCATAACTGATACCAGAAAGGTATGAACTAATTAATTATAAATAATGGTCTTGATTCTTCTCTGAGAAAAATCAATTGCATATTCACCTATTTCCATGTAATTAAAATCTTCTTTTCTTTGAACTCAAACAACACGCTGTCTGTACTGCTCGATGAGTTTTTATATCCTGGTGCACCGTAACCATTTTTATGAAGCTTGCTGCTTGAAGGAAACTATGTTATATCCTTATAGTAACACAGATGGTGTTTACAGTTACAAGAGACAAAATCAGGAGCTGGAATGTAACTCTACCTTGACAGAGATATTCCTAAAATTCTGTAGGTATTGCATTTTGCTGGGATAGTTTCCTACTAGTGACTTCATATGTACTTAAACAAAGGGTATGTTTTCTCACCTGCAGGTGCAAGTTTAAGGAGTACATTACATTTGCCTTTTCTTTAAATCCCTGCTTGTAATTATGCTAAAAATAATTTTCTACAAAATATTTTAAAATAAATGATAACTGTAGCACATACCTTTCAACATCAAAAGGAAAGCAGAACTTTGGAACGCTGTTCAGCACTTCCTGAAAATACAAGCAAAAAGAAATGAAGTTAGGGTTTTTTTCAAAAGGCTTTTGAAAGGTTTGCTTTTAAAAAAATTACCAAAAATACTCATAACAAATAATAAGTTCAAGGAATATATGACTGCAAAAAAATACAGCACACGTTCCTGGACTGAAATAATTGATTATTAAAAAGGAATTAAGTTTGTGCTTTGGCAGATTGCAAAGACAATGCCATAGAAGCCCCAGGAGGGAAAGGCCTGGCCTGAAGGGTATTAACACCCTTCACATCCCCGCTGGGATTCCCTTCAACAAGGCCATATGGATTTTACAAGAAGCACCACACCATATGGGTAAGCCACGTCTGCTGCTACTTGTACCACAGACTAGCCACAGGGACTTCTGACAGATCCTGGCTCAAAAATACAAATGTTGTTTCAATTAAAATGCAGGCAGAGAAAAGGGAATGAAGTTGGCAGCAGAATGAATTACAGAGAGGTATAACAACTCTATACATGTTCCATAGTCAAATGCTGAAAATTATGGAAATCGTCTACTGCTCCAAAGCAGAAATTTACATGATTAACCCTTTAGGTTTCACAAACAAGCCTTGATATTAATAAAGGAAAGGGGGTGAAAAATCCACCAGATCTACATTCATACCACAGTATGAAAGGATAATGTCACTCTTTTGTGCAGAATTTTATTTAAGAAGCTGTTTAGTGGCAAATAAAATGTGTTAATTAAAATATAAAAATGCTCTCAAACTAGCCAACAGTTTTCTTAAAAAAAAAAAAAAAAAAAAAAAGTGAATTACCAGATCATTTAGCAGCAAATATTAAACAACAACTTCACAAGATCCTAGAAAATAGGTTTTATTTCCTTGCACCCAACTGGGAAAACAAACCCCCTGTGAAATGCTTCAGCAAGAAGAGAAAGTCCAAAGCTGCAGAATTCCCTTTTTGCAGCAGGCCAACAGACCTGGATTTCTATTTACATGAGCTGGTCGGCAAGGCTTGTTTTCAGAAAAGAGCATATTGATTACAAATTTCCAGGGCTGCACACGAGGGTTTAAGAAGTTGATCTAAGATGTTAGCACCCTCCAGCCTGAACACCCTGTTTACTACATGTTGGACAGCCAACTCCCATCAGGGGAAATAATGTATTTAAATCCCTACACCCTACAATGACTATTTACTTCAAACATTTGCCAGGCTCAATGGATAGTGCAAAATATAGAGAACCCACACAAGTTAATCAACAAGAGAGGAACTGTTCAGGAAAAAGACACCTGTGACTACAACGTGCATATGTTGTCTGCAACATTTTAAGAGTATATGATCTGCCTCAGTAAATCTTCATGTGATGCAAAATGAAAAAGTCAATGTTGCTAGAATTTCTAAGTCATACAGGAGAATTCAAGAAATCTTTAGAACTTTTACTTTGTTAGCAAAGATAAAGAAGGGTGTGAAAGCCACAGATGCATTTTAGAAAAGGTTATAAACTCCACTGTGAACAACAGGAGTACATATAATATTCTCCAAAAGGAACTGCACTGGGCACCATCCTGCCTGCAATGAGTGCTCAGTGCAGAAGGGTGAGCAGCAGAAGATAAACAGGGCAGGTAAGCATTTGAATTTCTGTAGCCAGGAGCGAGCACACGATGCTAGCAGTAACAATAATGAACTCTAACAAAAGAGAGCAAAGTGAACAAATAAAAACTTTTAACTCAGAAATTTCCTAAACATTTCCAAACAGTCTGTCACTTCAGGCTCATCAAGTCTGTTTTTCCTGTTCCAAAGAAACAGCATTTTATTCTTTTTCTAAATCTGCACCTATTCTCACACTATAGGAAGTGATTTTCTCCTCACTACCAAGGCTTTTAATTGCTGCCTGGTGAGCTTAGCACTGACTCAGAATTGGGTATGGAAATGTATTCATTTATGTTCCCCATTGTACTCTCTCAGAATAAATTATCACGCAAGGAAAAGAAAACAAAACAAAAAAAACCGAAGGTATTAGCTCAATATTTTGACTCAACAACCTGAAAATTACGGGTGTGTTTTGCAGCGCTGCCCGGGCCGAGCGACAGGCCAGGGCTCCCCCAGCGCCGCCCGGCCCTCCCCAGGCAGACACGTGCGCGCAACTTCTGCGGAGCAGCCTCGCTCGCTTCCCAACTGGCAGCAGCATCCCTCGGGGGACAAGTCTTTAAACCTCCGCACTCTTTAAAATTCAACCAGCCAGCAGGTCTATAGACTGGTGTATAAACAGTATAGACACACCAAGAAAAAAAAAAATCCTCTCTCAGCTTATGTCAGTGACAAAGCAGCTCAGCAGTTGACTGCTTCTCCCCTGACAGCGTAAGCCGGGTTTACACAGATCAATAGATGGAAGTCCTACCTAGCTTCCAGGGCTCCGTTTTCTCCCTTAATTACAGGTGCTATTCAGATTTTTTAAATGGAAGAAAACAAGATGCCCCAAGATGCTCCTAGACGAATTTAAAATGCGAATGATATTATAGAGACATTCACACTCACAGTTACTATCTGAGTACAGTTACAGTTGCTACTTGCAGCAGCCTCTCTGGGATAAAATTTGAGCTCTGTCTCCTAATGGGTCATCATTTTTAAGGTTCCGTAACCCAGCCACGACTTCCTCCAGAGTCAATATACACACTCTCAGAAAAAACCAACATATTTATTGTCTTTTATATTCACAACTTCATAAAATTATGTATTTATCTCTGAAGGCAGAAGGTTGTACCAGTCATCAGAAACAAAATATTTTGATTCACATGTCCCATAATTATTTCCTCCTCTGGTTCTCACAGTATTAATGCTTTCAGAAATGATCCTTGTGTTATAAAGAAGGCATATACAGGGGAAAATTATAATGATGAAAAACAAAAAAGTAAAAATCCCCACAAGTAAAAGATTATCTATTTGCTTCCAAACACTGACTAAGCATCTACTGTTGCATACACAATTGTGTTTAACTGTTAAGTTAAAGGACAACTATCTCATTCCTTCTGCAAACTCAAAGAAGAAAATAATAAAATTAATATCATGTGAACTAAGGCATGCTGGTTCCATTGAAAAAAAGCTTAAGCAAAGACAGAAATGGTATTTGCAAAAATATTTCCCTTATACCTACAGCACAGCAGCAGAACCCTGCACTCTCACAGGCTCATGGTGCAATGGTTTTATTAATTCGCTTTTATCAGTTGCACTGTACAACTCCAGCCTGGCCTGGTCATGCTCACTGGCTCTACAATGAGAAGATACTACAGAAGCCTAAAAGGTAAGAGTTACTTAGCGTTCCTTGCGTGTTTTGATACCCACTCAGCTAATTCTGTGTTTCAGCATTTTATAAAGCAATGTAAACAGTGGTAGAAAATGCTTCTGAATTCATACATGCCAGCTCTCTGGGAATAAAGGTCCTGATAACTCTGTATTCTGAAAAGAAACACAGTCAGTAGCTAACTTCCAGCATTTTCGCCTTCGGATATTTCAGATTTTCCTCTAAGTCTAAAGACAAATTATGAAGAATTCCCTGAAACTCTTTTACAGAAAAAATAATATTTAATAGCAGTTACTACTTGGCTTGCTAGTCATATTCACGGGGCAGTCCCACAAAAGTACTGTGCACATCGCACCATATCACTTGCAGTGTGACACCACAGGATGGGTGTAACACAACTGTGTCACACGCAACTCTCAGTGCTGTGTGGGTGTCAAAACACAGACCCTACACGTGCCCTCTAAGCTCCACCTGTTGCAACACTTCTATTCACAGAAGACAGAAAATTTGTGCAATAGCAGCTCCCTAAAAATAGATCGCTTCTTTTCAGCTAACATTTTTCAGACTAAGTTGTGGAAAGTGCTGAGTTTTTTGACAGCTATTTCTATCCCAATACAGCTGCCACATAACACTTCATACATCCCTGACAAACATGCAAGAAGGAAGGAGATTCTAGACCTTGTAGCAGAAGTTGTCACTAATGGATTCAAGCAAGATTAAAATTCCACTAAACAGAGCTAGGTGTACATTTCTACAATCTTAGATTGTTTTTGATCCTCAGAACAAATTCCACTCCACTGTTGAAAACAACTTTTGACCCTCATTTAGTTGGCTAACATGTAAACTACAACTGGCAAGGCCCTACAGCCTAATTACTACATTCAGAAGGATTAAGTTGCTCGTAATGCTAAAGCACCAAGCCTTTCCAAATACTTGCTCTCTAAAAGGTGACTGCAAATTTCAAAAGCTTATTCAAAAAAATAATTGTTGTTGAAAATGAACGAGGAGCTGAATACCTGCAAAGGAGGATGAGATCACTTACAGAATTTCAATTATATTTAATTTCTCTTGCTCCTGCTTCCTACCTGCTCCACCTGGCCACCTTTCAGTTATGTGCCTCAGGACAGGATGCCAAACAAGCAGCTGAAGCTCTTTGGCAGCTTAATCCAGTGGCTTTATGCACTATCCAGCAACAAGGGCACAGGTAAGGGCACAGACAGATGAGGCAGCAGGACAGGAAGACTTCAGACAGCAAGGTAATGGGATGAGCTTGAGATCTCAGAGAAGCAAAATCACATCAACAAGTAACTCTCATAGAGGTGGCAGTGGAGCCTGAAGGTCAGCTGTACGTGGGACTGAACTCAGAGACCTAACTTATAGATATTTGGTGCAACAGCACTGAGAACCAACAGTATGTTAAATACAGCAAAAAGAAATGAAAAAAACCTTTAGGACCAGAACACTGTTTAGGAACAACAGTGTACCAGGGTGTGGTACACTCCAGCTGGAGACACACTGCAGGATGCTCTTGCCCTGTAAAGCAGACTAAGGCTGGTGTCCCAGGCTGCACACTTTTACTGCTTCTACAGCAGTTTTCAAAGCCACTTCACAAGAAGGAAAACTAATCTTGCATGATTAATCTCACTTTCTGAACAACCACAGAGCAAGTTTTAAAATTCAGATATTTTACTAAATTATAAAATGTTGAAGTCTCTGTTTGTCTAATTGTTCCTGAATCTCATCATGTAAGCAGATAAAAATAAAGCCTATTTCAGACATATCTGTGTCCAGTGCAGCATACAGGGAGTCAAAGTTCACTTTAAAATAACAAGCTCAGTTATAAATAGCAGAATAGTTAAACCAACATTCAGCGCAGGCTAATTTCCCTGCTTGAAGAAAAATCCCTTCAAATTTCCTGGAACTCATAATAAAAATATAAAAATTGACAATGCACTTCTTTCCAGAGGAAGTTCCCATTAGAGTAAGTTTAGATTCAAATGCTGCCATGTACCTCCACTACTGGCACGGCAAACAAAAACAAGATAAATAATACTTCACCACACATCTAATATTACATCCATGTAACATTAGTATTCCATGCAGCAATAAATAGTTTTCCCTTAGTTCCCTGACTTATGTCAGAGAGACCATTATTCCCTAGGCAATATCAGAGGGTTGGGAAAAACAGGAAATATGCTCTTCCATCTCTACTCTTCAGATTACTATGTAGGCAATATTTAACTTTTAAAGTGGTATTTACTGTCTTTAAGGAAATTCAGTACATTTTGTAGCAAAAAAAAAAAAAAAAAAAAAAGAACACCAGTGTATGGCACACAATTTTCTATCACCATGCTGTATGGAAAAGTGGCTTTTTATTAATAAATACTTTCAACATCTGTATCACTACCTGGAAACTCAACTGAGAAGTTCTGTTAACTAGAATTACAGGAAACATCATTTTCAAAATCCAAATACATATGTCTCTGAAGGTCAGGTTAAAATCCCCATGTCATCCTGCACAGCTATGGGGCAGAAATATTTGTTTCACTCAAGACCTCTTCATAACTCCCCCTGCTTACAAGAGTTAAGATGCATCTTTGGCAGCAGTGCTTAGAACCTCCTGCACATCCTGTTCAGATGCTGTTTCTTCAACGTTGAAAAAAAAACACGGTAAAAGAAATCGCAAATTGAAATTGGTTCACATTTATTTGTTTTACTTGTTATTTCTGCCATTCCACCTTGGGATATTCTGACAGCAAGGGACAGAAATGAGCCTATCTGCAACATATCCAGCCCTACCTATTCAATATATTGCTTTAAAGTGAAGTTTGCAGTCTCAGAAATGTATGCAAAGCAGTATCAAAGAACATCATGACTAAAATGTAGTTGACAATCTGGTCAAAAGGCTCCTATTTGCAAGATTTCCTTCTCAGTCGCCAAGAAAAGCTCTTTATAAAAGAAAAAGGAACTATAAAAGAACACTACAAATAATGAATATCTGCATTTCCATGAAAATGAAATATACTGAAAAACAATTATAACATTTCAAGCATGACAAACTCTACTCCTGATGTCACTTGATACATTTCAAATTGATTTTAACACCAAGCACATTTTTTTCCAAATACATTCCAAATATTTTTTCCTTATTAAGTACTGCATTAGTTACTGAAAAGCCAAGTCCTGAAACAGAGAGTGTCTGTAAAGAGTAGGATGCTATTCCTTGCCTACAAGGTTTCTTCTGAACAACTGGCCTGCCCAGTCAAACCCAGTTCTGGTGCACACAGAGAGGTCAGAACCAGCTCTGCAGACTGTTCCTGCTCAAGCTGAGCAGTGAAACTGTCTTATAATACCAGGTGATGCTCTTCCAGAATCACAACTTCCCACTGGTTCTTTCATAAAATGACTGCACAGCATATGCCATGATGAAATCCTGATTTCACTGGCAATTCAGAAACTCAGAAGTAGTTACAAAATTAGGCATCACGGAAGTTAAGGAACAACTTGGGTGCCATGCTGAGAGAAAGCATTTGTAGCAGAGAGTGATTTATGCAGATAAATGAGGTGAGGCAGTCAAAAGCGAAACCCTTGTCTGGGCTCATCCATGCCTAAATGTGCAGCCCTGTGGGACAGTGCTGGCTCCCATGGCTGTGTCAGCAGCAGGGGAAGTCAAGGAACCACACCACCTTGTACAGGGTAGTGAAACTGATGACGTGCAGGAGCTGAGCTTCTTGAACAAGAATCCACAGCCAAAAGAAAAGGAACCGAGAAAGGAAATCAGCTTCTAAGGAACCTGCTAGGATTATAATTTCTTAAATAAAACTATTTGTGATATTTTCATAAGGGAAACACTTATTTCTTGTTTCATGCTCAGCATAGGTTACACTCTAAGCTTCACAATAATGCAGCTCAGTAACCATCACTTGTGTTAATAGTTTTTTAGTACTAAATCGAGATATTATCAAGTGTGTTGAAAAACGGAAGGAAAATGTAACAACTCCAGATGAAAGAACAAAGAGGGAAAGGGAAGAAGCAAACAAGCATAAATTTAAAGTGCCAACATACCCAATTGTTACCCAATGCAGACAACTGATTATCACAAAAGATAAAATGCAGTGACCATACAACTGAGTGCCTTTTTCCCAAGAAGATATGCAATGTACATTCGCTTTACCACCGGCTGAGCCTGTCCAGACCTTCTGGCTCCCTGCTCAAAGCCTCTGGCAGCTTTATTGCCAGTAATTACTCAGCTACAATTGCAGGCTGATGTTCCTGCATGTGAGCATCAGTCAGGCACCTCAGCACTCAGTCAATCAGCTTAGCTACAACCTCTGATATAGCATAAGCTAACTTTGAACAGCTAAGAAAAGAGGGAGGCAGCTTTAACCAGCAAGCCAGGCAGCACAAGCAGCTACAGCCAAGAAGATTTTCAGCTGCTTCATTTGATCCAGAAGAATGAAAAGGCGCATGCTCAGAGAAGACACTCATAAATCTTACCCAAGTATTCACAACATTTACTGAAAAATGAGCAAAAATCCTGTTGCTACAGTAGGATTTCTCTATGAATTGAAAGAGGTCTTCCCTCTTCCAAAGTTTAGCTTAGAAGTCAAGAACAGGTGCATCAAGTCTTCACTGGCCCAGAATGTTTTCCCTAATCACGGTCATTAGTGCCCGGTGAAGGATACAGGGCAGAGATAAGCGTGCACTGTACCCTCAGAGACAGGTGACTTCTCATATGTTGATCTATCATTATCAAGTGTACATTTAATTATTGATTGCAGGCAGAAACCAACACACAAAACCCAGAAACACAACACCTCTGCTTAGGGGAGAAGCAAACAGTCTATCAGCCAGGTAGTTCATAATGCCTTGAAAACTTCTACACAGGTAATGAGCACCAGAAATAGTTATATTCTGATGGATATAACGGGATATTCATGTATTTTCCTTCCTGATCCCCTGCCTGAAACTGCTTCACTTCCCCTTATTCCTGGTCCAAACCAAGTAGTCTGGATCCCTCCAGCTGCAGTCCACTCATCACCCTTGCATTGTTCTTGCTGCTCCTGAAGTCCTCTGCTGCTCCTGTCCTGATCTCAGTCCCATCAAGGCTTGTTCTTTGCCTGGTTCCTTGATTTCATCATACATGGATTATGCAAGTTGATCCCAGACCATTTCCTAACAGAAGCAATATGTAAAAGAATATTTTATTTAACAAAATATAAGGAAATCATTTGAAGTGACACTTCAAATACCTGTAGCAGTTAACAGTGAACCAATGAACCTCAAATGCTCTCCCAGTTCTGCAGAAAACTATCAAGAAAGACAGAAGAAGAGCCAAGAACCAAACACAGAGTTCAGGCATATTACATCCAGTATTTAATATAAAAAGAGGTTGCACTAAATAGGATATTCCTAAACTTAGTGCAGCAGTAACCTTGAGACACAAAAGCAATGCTGAAAGTAAAATGGGCAACAAATTGAACACTGAAATGGAAGGAGGGAATTTAGCAAGCAGATGAGAAAGTATAAGGTATCCCAGAATAGGGAATTAGGGGACATTAGACTCGACTGTTCTGAGGGCAGTTCAGGTCAATCAACAACGACATCACATATGACAATTTGGCAGTCTTTCTGGAAGATGTTCCAAATGATTGTCATCACTATTTCAGCCATCAGTTAATTTTTTCTTCTTTGGTTTGGCACATCACTGTAGGCTGGAATCTGATTTGGCTTTGAAATAAGCCAAATCAGTAACAGTTCTTTTCAATAGGCTGATACAGAATATCTGAAGGACAGTCAAATATTAATTCTGTACTTATTTGAGCAAACAGAGAAAAAACTACTTCTGCAAAATGTAGTCCCCCAATATCACAGCTGTATGATTTTAAAAAATAGCTAACATATGCATACAGTCTATTAAAATGCACATAATTTATCTGACTCAAAATGAAAACATATCTAACAAGTAATTCCATTCATCTGGCCCTTTTTCACCCAGCCTTAAGATATACAAATGCGTGCCTTTTCACCAGAACACAGCAGCTGGGAATGAAAAGAAAAGCATTCAAATGATCATTTTCACATCATATTCCATCGTCTTTTCACCAGCTTCTCCCCAGTCTTTCTTTGAGTCCCATTCTGTTACAAGAGAGCTGCTTTTTAGATCAATTCATATTTCCATAATCCACACTGCTGTTTCTCCCTCTCCTCCCCAGGGTGGACTAACCCCTGCATCCAGAACTATGGCTTACAACTGTCATTAAGACCTGTAACAATAACAAGATAACAAAAGAGCTGGTAGAGATGAGGTTAGCCAGTACCATATGCTGATCAAGTTCAACATTTTTAACTTAAAAGCTCTATAAAACAAAACTCCCACAATTCTGTGAACAAGCATAGCTCATGTTGCCACCTGTCCTCAAAATTTCAAGGAAGTTCCACGTTTTCAGTATTGGGCTTTTATAATTTTTTTAACTCTAAACAATAACAGTCTCAGAAATTTATTCTGCCTCTGTTGGGATGAATTAAAAGAGAAGGTTGAGAGAGCATCTTGGAATATTTACATCTTGAATGATGTAAAGGTCTCAGTGATTCTGGGTGTTCCCAGTCTACGTGGGCAGTTGTTTCACAGAATATTTATCAGGACTGAACAGATCTTTTCTGTTCACACAGTGCAGTTAGCAACTATAAATACACCTCTGAACGTTTTCCTGCTGATCATCAGCTGGGATTTGCACAGACAAAAGCATTGCTGCCTTAACACACAGTACTTTTCAATAAAAACAGTATGCCTTACAAAACATAAAATGTCACAAAATCACTTCATCTTAACCAGATAAAGTTTCCTTGCAATGTACAAAATCACCACATTGCCATCATCTCAGCAGGGCTAAGTGCTTTCCACAAAGATTCAAATTCCAAAATGTCCCTTAACTAAAAATAATGTGTAATATTTAGACAAAAATACTACTGAAAATTAGTAATCTCATTAGATTGATTCCTCCTTTCTCATACCAGCGCACCCAAATATTAATCATACTTATTAATACACACGTAACAAAATCCCCAAACCCTTTTTAAGATTTCCTGATAAAAACAATCCCATAAAGCAAGCACCTATCTAGTTAGCATAAACATTTGAAACATGCATTTAATGCCTCATCAGAATACAAGAACAAAGCCATCACATGCAGAAGGCTGGTGAGATGCATCCCCTAACAGCATGGCTGCAGCCTTGAAGGGAGTGTAAACAGCCTCGTACCTCCTGCGTTCCTGCTGCTCTCTCAAGAGAGCACAGAGGAACACAAAATCTCACTACTGGCTTTCACACATTAGTCTGACCCAGAGAACATAGCTTACTGCTTAAGAATATATATTGAAAAAATCCCAACAAAACAAACAAACAAACAAACAAACCCCACCTTGTGCTATTATTTAAATCTTAAAAAAATAATATAATCTCTTTCATGGTGATCTCATTTATGTAATTGCTGCCACAATCCGAGCAATTAAATATTCCATCCTAAAGGCAACTGAGCCCTTTGTCTCCAATCAGACATGCATTTAAGCCAGGCTTGACTTTCAGTAGTTAAAACACACACTGAAAATCAAGTGTGTGATTGGCGCTTTGCTGCAGGAAGAGTGACATACTGGTACTTCAGAGGATTTATCCTTTAAACAGCTGCATGCATATCTATACTTCTTTATATATACAAATATTTTCACATGAGCCAGGTAGATTCACATGTGTAGTATGAGACTTTAGAAGTTGAGTCACTACAGGATGTGGAATGAACTTCATAGCTAACAATTCAGTGGTGACTTCTGCACAACGCAGTATGTTAAAACTAAAACCCAGATGTCACATAAGACATAATTACATAAAGATTGCTACTGTAACTTCAGAGAAAACAGCACAGATTCCTCACATGGGATACCATATCCTTTATTCATAACTCATCTGCAGGGTTTGGGAGAAGCCTAACACAGGAAAGCAGATTTGGACTGCTTGTCTTAGAAAGCCAGAGAAGATAGGATAAAATCTGCAACACAACCAACCATCTATTGTAGAGCCTCAATTCTTTCTCAAACCACATCCTCAGTTAACAAGCCCTTGCCATATTTACTACTAAAGTGGCTTCAGGTAAGACCATCTACTGCCATATTAGCTCTTTGTGTCATCTTCCTGGAGAGATGTTTTTCACCAGCAGAGAAAGTGCAGGCTGAAGATTGAAAAATATTATGTGATTTAGAAGGGCAAAGGATGTGAACTATTCAATGGACACCACACACTCTGGGACTTACTGCAGGTAGAAATCCCTTTGGGTCAATAAGCAGTGAGATTAAACAGCTAAAAATAATATCCAACATACCTGTAATTACTAAATTAATAAAAAATGTTACACTTCACATGCCTCAGAGGTTAAGACAAGACAGAAAGCAGCACTGCCTCTTGCACAGGCACTACCTGCTGCTGGTGTTATCAGCACCATGCTCTCCTCCTTCCTTGGGCCAACACTACTCTTTTCCCAGGAATGTTTCAACCCAATGAAGTTGGTGGGAGTGTCAGTATTTTCATTTGCAGAACAGACATGAACAGAGCCACAGAGGAGGCATCTGGACACATGTGACATCAATAAGGCTTTGCTACTGACTGCAGTGCCACAAGGACACAAGCTGGTGTCAGCAGGTCACAGCTCTGCCGGGTGACATTAACTGATGCAGAAATGCCAATTTTCTTTTTCAACAGTCATGAAGTACTTCAGTTTGGAAGCCAAGGTGCTGTTTTCATTTGGGTTGCTATTCTAAAGCCCTTAAAAAAATACTTAAAAACAACTGGAATTTTTTTTTTCAGATATCATAGCATGAATACTTTCTCTACAGACTTCCACTTAAAAATGGACTTGCAAGGCTGAAATTAAACTCTAGTTTAACCAGACTGAACAAACAAAATAAAAATTTCTAGATTAAAAACTTACACATCTTTTCTCATGGGAATTTTTGCATAAAGGGGATATTTGAACATACTACTAGATACGGCCTCTAGGAATATACATTCCAAACTACATTTTAAACAACAAAAAAATAGCCCCTTAAATGGCTACAACTCATTCTTCATCCAAATTTGCGCTTGTGAAGATAATCACACAAGACACATATATGCTCAAGTCAGAAACCTTCATATTTTTTCCGCAGTGCTGAGATTATTCACAGCTTTTCCAACATTGTTTATAGCACTAATGCCAGTACAACAGTAAATTGTAACTCTATGATGTCTCAAATGGATTCATTTTTCTGGGTTTTGAGGTACTTTCTAATAAAGATTTGTTTTGAAATGGTAGTGTGGTTCTTTGTACTTTGAATTCAAACCAGCCTGAGCTCATTTCTTCATTGACAGTTTTGAGTTACTAAAAATGGAATTACTCCCACCTCAATAAAAAATTAAAATTTAAGAAAGAAAAAAAAGACAAAACCACTTTCTGAAACAACCCTGGCAAGGAGAAGTACTTTTCATTTCCTGCCTTGAAGCATTACTTTTTTTTCCTTCCCCATTCTATGTTTTTCTCTTTTCCTTCTGATTCTGGCATCTTAGGAATTACCAGATAGAAAATAAGTGGCTTCCCTGCAATCTTGGCAGATAAGGAAATCAACAACGAATCTTGCAAAGTCTTTGTGGTACCAAAACCGCGCCCTCATATTTCCTTTACTTGACAGACTGCAAGTAAGTGATTATGACAAATCCCCAGTCTTGTCTTCCTCCTGATCCACTGTAGTTTCTACATTCCATCCACAACAGATGGGATATTTTGCAAAACATGAATTTGGAAAGTCAATATTTAAGAAAAAAGTGCACCAAAAGAATATTGACCGGCATCAAAGAAAATGGCAGGGCACAAGAAAAACAGAGGATTAGCAAACAGTAAGCACTGGGAAGTTCTGACATACTTAGAGGACAAATGTGAGAAAGAGGAAGAAAATGTCAAAATGGCTTAGACAAGTTTTCTTTGCATTATGAAAGCAACAAAAAGGTGACATGATAAACTGCAGAAAAATTCTCGAAGAGAGGAAAATATTTTGCCCACTGCTATCACATCACTGTGCAAACAGACAGCCCTTCAATTTTAGGAAAGATGATTCTTTGGGATACATCCAAAAACTAACTCACACATTTTACATTTAAAATAGAAATGACTGAAAAACAGAACAGAGAACATTATTTTTCTTTTATTTTCCTTTTCTTTTTTTTTTAACATTGTCCCCACAAACTTTCATGGACATTAGCCTTGATAGTTTTCGCAACTTCTTGGTTTTTAAAAAAAATTAAATCTGGCGAATACTTGGGTCTCCAATCCAAACCTCCCCAGTTCCACATGCACACATGCATGTGCAGAGAAAGCTTCTGCTGATTTCACTTTATGACTTGGCCCAGGGGTTTGCTACAGAAGCAGCTATATCTGTTCCAATCTAGTGGTTCTAACAGGAAAATTTCCCTTGCAAAGAGAAGGATTAAAATATCCTGTTTTCCAGGAGCACGAGCAATATACCTGAAACACCAGATTCCCTACACGGCTGAGATACAACGTGCAGGCAATAGGTTTTTCAGAGCCCAAAGGCAGAGAGCTGCCTGAGGCCTCTGGTTTTTATAGATTAGGTATGTCTATTGCATCTTTGTACGATTCCCCTCCAGTCTTTAGTGGGCTTCATCTTCTAATCATTTTTCTACACCAGCTGTTCTTTGAATAACCTTCGACTTGCTGAATAAGCTCCCATTTTTCTCCATACATAATTTCTCCTTTTTTTTTTTTTTTTTAAAGATCAAATCTTTCTTGGGGAAAAAGGAAAAGAACAAAACAAACTAGAAAAAAAAAGAATTTAAATGACAATGAAGATGATCATTCTGCCAGAATAATTACCAAAACTTGCTGAATGCCTAGCTGAGAACATATAACAGCACACTTTGCTCATTTGTCACTGTTTTAAAGGCTCCACGTTTCTGACGGATGCTATTCCCTAACCAGACATCCTACTTTCTATGTTTATTTATACCTTTCATCATGAATCACCTTATAGCTGTCTTTATAGAATCTTGTATTATTGATTTTTTTTAAATCAACTATTTATCAACATCTACTGTACAACAATATTGCTAGATCATCCACTGTAGTGATATTACCAATGAAGAATATGTTTGCCTCAGTATTTGTATAAAAACAAGAGGCAAGAAAGGCACTGAGACAGAGATATTTATTCTGTTTAGTAGTTCTGTGTATTTTCTTTTATGAAAATAAAAATACTTCCATGCAAGAAAGTTGTGTAAAAGTTGCTGAAATAATAAAATATAATAATTTCATTAAATTTTAATCTTTATAACTTTCATAAAATAGTCATGGGGCAAAAACCCAACACACTAATTAATAGCTTGCTGTCACTACAAACAGTAAAATAATCCATCAGTCCTGTATGTATAAACTTTCCTTTGAGGATTAATTATAGATAGAACATAGGATTTTCACGCTTTCAGAATCAGTAACTTTAGATCAGTCTCTTATAAGGGTCTGAGGATTTTTTTTCCCTCCCAATCAAATAACTAGGGTATCTCTAAAATATTATTAAATAACTATCTAAAATCTTGCATTGAGAAGGATTAAAGGAATGGAATGCACATGTGCTGATATTAAAAGGATATACATGGGTAGCTCTTCAACTTTTTTGTTCTGGTGGGTTTTTATAACGCCAACGTTTGGCAAAGCTTTATTGATAGTTTTTCCACATTTTCAATCCCACAACAGGTAAAACCCAACATGTCCACCAGGACCACCTAGTAAAATACTCTCTATCAAAAATAAGGTGATACAGAGAATTAGCACGACATTCCATGCTCTACAACTGCCATTGCATATTCCTGTCACAAAGGCAATCTAATCACCAAGCCACCAGTTGGGTGAAGACTTCCACCCTGCTATCATTAGCATCTGCCTCTCCACAGCTGAATAGAAGAGCTTTTTTATTATTATTCTAACATAAAAAAAAAGTTCAATCTCATGTTTCCAACCTGGTCTCCAAAGTCCTCCGGGAACTTCCACAGTACCACTGGATCTGTAAATAATTGACAGACAGCATTAATCAGAGGCAAAGGAACAGAGTATTACAGTCAGAGTACATTAATATTAAAGAGAGGGTCAGCTTAGCATCAAGCTTTGAGGCAAGTGCAAAAATGTATCTAAAAGCTAAGGAAGATACTGGATTATTAAAAAGACTTATTTCATATTTATGAAACTCTATGTTTATTGTTTTACATATGGCAGCAGGTTATAATGTACCTAATTATTTTCATATTCAATTCTTTATTGCTGGAATACTTAATTTTTTAAGCACGTTTCACTTTCATACTTTAATTCAATTAAGAAATAAAGAGATAACAAACCTCTTTCTATCCCAGGAAAAAAGAACATAAAATTATAAGAAGGAGGAAAGAAAGACCTTCATAAAAGTACAGAAGAACATCCTTTGTGATTTTAAAGACAGTACCAATGTAACCAGCATTCTCAAGGAAGAGCATAGAAGAGCTAGCATGTTTCAACAGTTTCTGTTCAGAGCCATTTCAAACCAACATTTCAATAATACCTTCAAGTCTTCATTAACCTCTCATAAACTGCTAATTATCAAAATAATCACTATTATTTAGGCAACATATTAGTCTACAATTGATATTATTTTGAAAACATCTAACAAAACAACCTAAACCATAACCTTTCAACAAAAAAAACGAATTATGCTCCTCATCCCCACACCAAAGCTTTTAATCTCCTGTAAACAAAACCGTCCCGAGGTGCTACTGTTGTGGCCACAGACACCCATGAAGCCCCACAGGCTTCTGAACACCAGATTAGCAGCAGTGTTTGTCCACATGCTGAAAGTGAAATTTCCTGTCTTGCTGCAAGGGAGACTCAGGTCGGTGCCAAAGCCTGGACCAGAGGCAGTTTCTGCCCCAGCCAAGGTCAGGCAGATCCTCTCGCCTGATTCCTCATCAGAATCACAGGGTTCTTTACTTTTGACAAAATATGGAGGTTTCTACTCTTCTTCATTGCATCACACCCGTCTGCTGCAGCAAACTGGAGATTTAACGAGGAGGGAAATGACAGTGATGGTGCTGTCATTCCCAGCTGCTGATCTGAAATCCAACTATTCAGCACAGAGGTGTTGCACGCTGCGTTTGCCGCTGGCCCAACCACCAGGAGCTGGAGACTGAAGTCAGCATTCCTCCTTCACCCTGGGCCAGGTGTCAAGCCAACAGTGGAACGCACATTTCAAACACATTACAAAATTCAACTTGTCAATCAGCTCAATGTAATTTTGACCTAATCTGCATCTAATTCAAAACTGAGATTTTTTGATAAAATATGGAGGCATTTGATTCTGTTAGTTGGACAAGTTTATTTTTTCTCCTAAGAACATCCAGAGAGGGTTCTGTAGCTATTATTTAATAAAATGTATGTATTTTGCACAAGGAATCTGCCTCCATCTACTATGTGGAGCAAGAACTTTGGAAGGAAGATACAAAACAAGAGATAAGATGTTACATTTATAAAAATAGGAGAGCAAATAAATACAGGCACTTACAATGGAGACCATTTTTTCCCCATCTATTTTGTGCATATTCAATTTGCAAACAAATCTCAGTAATGACCAAGTACAAGAGGAGTTTGACTATTCTGTAAGGGAGCTCTTGTTTTTATTCAAAATTAGTATAATGAAAAAGAAAGGAATGACATATCAACAGTGACCCCTGATACATTCAAGAAGTAGAAAGTACTGTAATATATCAAATACTCAATGTTAAGTAATTCAAAAAATTACTTGCTAAAAAACACTGAAAACTTGCAGAACCCAAAAAAATACTTTAACAGAGCTTGTAAATCTAATGCCATATGTCCACAAACATTTCAAGCATAGATTTCTCTTCGAAAGAGCAATCCCACTGCGCTCCCACTACCAGGTACTTGGTGAAGCTGTAGCACTGTCTGTCTCCTGCTGGTACAGACTGTCACAGCTACACTGAGCCAGATGAGGGAACTGACCGAGATCAAACCAACTGTCTGAAACTTTTCAGGTCAGCGTTAACTAGATCAGTTCCCCAAAACTGTTGGGTTTATGCCAGAAAAAAAGGAAGAAAAACTGGGGAATAGGGAGTTGTGGTGAGAAGAAAGCAAGACTGCTTCACGCGGCAGCACTCCAGCCTCAAGCATTTGCTAGAGCTCATGCAGTACAAGCTGGTTACCAGCTGCCTCTAGTTCCCTTTCTTATCGCCCATGTCTGGTTCACAACTTCCCAAGTCTTGCAGTACCACTTATTGTTGCTCCTATTGCAAAACCCAAGTGCTATGGTCTGCGAGGAGTGGGGGGACATTTCTGCAGGGAGGCTGGACAGCTGGAGCATCACCAGCCAGGACCTTGGCAACATCACCTCTTCCCAGCAAAGAAGCCAGGCAGATGATTTTGGCAGATGTGAAGCACAGTTACATGAGAAATATTTAGTATAGTGAATGCTTTAGCAACACAGTAACAAAATCACTGGGGTTTCTGAAATCGCACAGAAATGTAATTTCTTTCCTTCACTGTCCTTAGTGCAAATGTAACTGTCAGGCTTCAAAATAGGAAGCACATCGCAATAGCAAAACCTCCAGGTATTATTTTAAAAGGTCACAGTCATGAGCAAAGTACAATCTCAGAATTAAGCAAAACTTGGCTCTAGGTAACTTGGGTTTGGAGTCAAAACATGGGTAAAATTTACACGTCTATGAGCTGCCAGTGGAGCTAACAGAATTTTGCAGGACCACCCTTAATATACAGGCAACAAGATCAACAGCTCCAGTGACCTCTTTTGGTGCCCTGCTATGCCAACAGATAAAAAACCCTACAAAACCTTAATTCAGTGTCCTGCTCATCTTGCCATCATCACTTCATATTAGGGCTCTCTCATACTACTCCAGTCTCACTTGAAATGGTAAAACCAAGTCTAAAGTAAATTCAAGTTCACTCAACTATAGGTATAACAACATTTACTTGCCTATCATGAAAAGATATTTACATCATGAGAGGATAATTAAATTCATGTGATCTAAACAGGAAGAATAATGCTTTTAATACTCCTTCATGAAAACAAAAAAGAGCCAACATTTTAAAAAATACTCCTAACCCAATCCAAGAAAAACATTCAGTGCTACACTCAGCAAAAATTACACACCTTCAAGACTTGTCCAAATGCTTTGAGCTGGGTTTTGCAGCTGTTATTACTGGCTTTTAACTGGTTATTTTAGTAGGTACTTGCCATACATTTATGAAGTAACAAAATCTGATGTGACTTGTACTTCAAAAAGAAAAGTTACTATACTCTTTTTATGCCTGTACTCTCTGAAACCAAACCCTAACATCCATAAAAAGCCTCAGGATTTTACAATAATTATCCAAGTCTTGGATTGGGGTGTTTTTCAAAAGATTATGTTGGTTTCTGCTTTTGCAGCTAGGCTCAGGCAGCATCTGACACATCTTTGTGGCAACTTCTCAAAAGTGCTGCAAAGGAAGAAACAAAAGGGTACTGATTTAGAAATAAAAAGAGAAAGTATAATCCGATTCTGCAACTTTATGCACTCTATCTTCAGGTTTACAAAGACTGAATTTTTTTTTCCCTGAGGATTACTTTGCAGATAGCCCATCTGATCTGGAAATGTTAGGTCAATTTTATGGTGATTTTACGGGTGAGAGGATGAGAATTACTCAGAAAGAGCTGTTGTTACAGTCAGCTGAGGAACTCCTGAATTTCTCCTCATTTTCTAGCAGAAAATGTTTCTGGGACAATAAATTTTGCACCAATTCTACGTAAATCTGTGATTTGCACCAAATCTAAGTAAATTACACCAATTCTATGTAAATGTAGTAGTAAGAGGAAATTGTCAAGTGCACACATAAAATAGTTTGTGTGTTACATGCATAAGTGTATAGACTGTTGCATGTGTAAATGGCTATTTCCATGTACAAACACCACTTTTTCCTACGCCTACCACACCCACGATGTAAATCTCAGCACCTGCCGGAAACATTCGACAATTCCTTTGCTACATATCCTACAGCATTGGAAACGACATCCCTTGGTACAAGTCAGACAAGAGACCTTAATGGAAAGATTTGCTGAGCTACCAAAACTTAGAGTGAAGTGTAATAACAAAGAGAAAAGCAAGTCACATGCAATGCTTAAAAAAATCAGTATTCATGATGTTGCAATCTAGAACTGCTCCAGAAGACAAATGCAGGCAAGTATGACACACACTAAGACAAGAGGAAAATATATGCATATCCTCAGGGTAATTTCCCTCCAAAAATCTATTCCTCTAGAGGCAAGGTCATAAAGTATGTCACCCGTATTTTTGGGAAAACAGCTTCTAATACAGTTGAAGTTCTGTAACAAATCTAAGAAAATACAAGGGTACTATTTCTCATGACACAGTAAATTAGAGAAGCAGTGTACTCTAAACTATGAAAAAAAAAAAAGAAAAAGCTTCATGAGTTGTAACTTTCCCAAAAATTGACAAGTTGAATATGCTCTAAAAATATTCTTCATAATCATCAAGATTGCAGATTATAAATGGCACCCAAAAATACAACAGGATAAGTTAATTAGCACACATTCAACTTGGTAATGGAACAGAAATTACAGACACATGCTGAGAAACATCATCTCGGGTAATTCTCTTGATAGCAACAGAGAACATTTCAGACAGGAAAACACAGCTACGGTGAAATGAAACAGATTAATTAAGTAGTCCAATATTCTGCCAGGAGAGGAGGAATCTTCATCCCTCTTGGTTTTACTGAGCAGAACAGACAAAAACACTGCCACGCACAGCTGGTCATTTCTTGGGACAGAGCAATGGACTAGATGGCTGCTCGGTATCCCTCCAGTTATATTTTCTCTGATGCCATACAGATATTCATTGGAAAAAAGTTGTCAGTGCAGAGGGGAAAGAAGAGACTGGGGCCAGGAGTTAAGGGGGTGGGAAAGAAATATAGAAGGAAAAGGAAGGTAGCAAAGCAAAGCTTATTGCAGACAGTTCTTCTTGTCTGGAAAAAACAAGAAGTGACACATTTTTTCCCTTACGTGAACACGAGAATTTAATTAATGAAGTTGAAATTATCTATAATTATCTTAGGGAACACACATTTAAGCAACAAGCAGAATGGCTTTTGTTAGAATAAGCAGTTTTCAGCAATAAAAGATTAGTTCTCCAAACCAAGTTTATGATACTGCTAGTGTTCAAAACCAGAGGTCTCTTATGTACTTAAAATAATTTTCCAGAAACACTCAAGAGTATTTCTAGTGATGCTTTTATATCAATATAGTATTTAATACTCAACCAAATCACTACAGCAGTGATTCAGAAACAACGTAAGAGATGAACCATAATGTGCAACCCAAGGGTTTTTACAGATGAAATCATCTGATGAAGAAACCAGCATTCGCATAAAAAAATTACTTATTGCACAAAAGACGTCTGTATATCATATTGAAATCCTTGTGTTAAAAAGTTTCAATACATGAATTGCCAGAGATGCAAGAGAATGGGCAGCCTTGCTGCCAGAAGATCTGGGTGCAACAGTGTCTTCAGCTCGATGGTTGGGGGATCAAAATGGAGCACCAGCCAGCAGCACGAGGAAGAAGAGCAGGATGTCGTTGAAAAGGGGAGAAGAAGGGAGTTACAGGGTTGTCCAAGCATCAGTAATCAAAAGAAAGAACAAGGACAAAATATGTTGAAGCAATTTGGTTTTAAAAAAGTGAAATACGGGACAGTCACTAACTTCCCTGGCACTTAAAACTTGTCAGATTAAAGACAATAGCAAACAGGGGTGCCACTATAGAAAATATCTGAAAGTACACTTTCATACAAATCATGTAGCAAAAGAAAACGTATTTACAAAGCTACATAAAAATTTAAAAATCCAGGACCTTCAATTTTTTTTACTGACACTTGACTCACGAATGTGCCTTCCTAAACTGTCTCCACAATTTCAAACAGTTGCTACTTCAGCAAACAGCAAAGGAACACAAGGCAAAAATGACAACATCACTGACAATGTCAGTAAGAGAAAAATGTTAACGAGTTTAAGTAATTACATTTTTCAGCTTTTCCTTCTATATATTAATACACTGAGAGATTCTTAATTAAAACACCTAGAGATTCTTCTAGGTCTCCAGGTGGGACTCACCTTTCAAAATAAGCCACAGCATGGCCATAGCACAGCAGCCCAGTGTCTCCTGTACCCTTCCCCTGCCCACACCAGTGGCCTCTGCCTTGTCTTCAACTGATTGCAAAGTTTATGCCTCATTTTGAAAAATTATTTAGGCATTGAAGGTATCCAACTTACACTGACATCAATGGTGATATTTGGAATGTGTGACTTTTGACATTCTTCCTTCTAACTTTTCCCATAGAAAGTAGAGTGTGAACTAAATGACAGAGTCAACAAACACACACTAAATACTGACCTTTGGGAAATTGAAAATGGAAAATAACAGTTTAGTAGCCTCAGTTACAGTCACTGTAGTGGTTGTCTGTAAGATTTTTTGACTGCACATTTGCCAATCAGAAAAGTGATTTTTCTATCAGTGACTTTTCAGTCAGGTTCAGAAATGTAATTACAAAGACCTCACTGGCAAGATGAAAACATCTTCTTTCCATGAGGAAGCTTTTCCTAAGGAGATGTTTTTAACTTTAGCAATAACAGCCGCAATTGAAGTAATTTCTGTAGGACATATGCTTGAAAAATGCTCCCAGCCACAAGCAGCACAAATTACTCATGAACTTATCAATTGGCTCAGAATTTCAATACACCTTTCTATAGACATGTAACTTTGCCGATAATTTCAGGATACCAGAGCTCACACCACATTTGTGGAAATCCAGAATTTTGTTTCTGATACATGGGAAAACAAAGGTACAATCCACAACTGTAAGAGACACTCAGCCCTTAAGAAAAATCACACACACCACAATCTTCTCTATTCCCCACAAAAAAAGCTTGCATTTGCAGTCAGTGGGTCCAGCTCAGTCAGCCCCTCACAACATCACAATGTCACAGCAACTCCACAGCTTTTAGGTGCTCACCACTGCTGCCCACGAGGCATTAACAGCTCACAATCTGGACTGAAGTGTGAGAAGCTGACGTGTGTACATCACACTTGCAAAGCCACACGCAAAATTTACTGATTACACAGTGTATCACAGAATTATTTTCAAATATTTCTGCTTTTAAACTTATGTGACAAAGGTTCCTCAAGATATTCAGAAATGTTAGAACAGTGTGCAAATACTGACTTCCCAATTAATCACATGCAAGGCTCAGCCTAGTACATCATAGAGAAGCAGGACTTTGTCAGATTTTGGACCTGAAACTTCCTCCAATCTCTCACATTTCCCTGTAAGACACTTAAACTAGGAAAGAAGTACTTTTTCCCCTTTTACACGCAGGTAGATGGTTAAAATTTCTAGCCACAACTTGATATCTCCCTCAGAGCCTGCAGGTCAATCCCTTTTTGCCCAAGAATTTGTCCCACTGAAGGACAGAGCAGTAAGTCATTTCAGCTTACTAGAGACAGAAAGAAAGGGTCCTTTTGGCTGCAATGCTATTAGCCATGCTTCAGGCTAAAACCTTAATCAGGGTGAGAGTTCATTGCACAGATAGTGCACAGATAAAGTGAGTATGTTCAGCTTTATTTGGTCTCTTCATGAGATAAACAGGGATTTCTTCTACCTGGTAAGTTTTTAGAATAACCTTGTAAAGTATGGCAATAACTCTATGCCTTTAGAAGCTATGGTGTTATTTTTAATTTTCCTACTTCTAACTTGTAATCATGAATGAATCGTGAGAACAAGGATCTAAAAACTAAGGTAGCAGAAGAAGCAAGTGAGCAGCACGTATATCTTAAGTCATTACTAATGTTTAAGAAGGGTTTACAAAACAAGATACTTTTGCTGGATCTCTTGTTCAAAGAAATTTAAATGAGATAGGCCATACTGTGACCTACTGAAATGAACAGTAACTGAAAACAGCAAGACTAAGGGCATTCACCTTTGCAACCAAACACAAGTTTTACATCCCACCCTGTAGGAACAAAAATGTAACTTGCCACACTGCCTTGCAAACAGACAATGTGCAGGGGTTTCTTTGGTTTAAATGAAGATATGGGACTTAAAAGTTCTTAAAAATTATTGTGGGTTACATGGAATTTTCCTATTAATGCTGCAATATTGATTTTGAGAAAGATCTAGAAAAGTTCAAGTACATTATTACCACGCAACACGTACTAAGTAAATTAGGAAGAAGCAAAACTCCTGCGCAGCCAAGCATGCAGGAGATGGATCATTATTTGCTCTCCCACGTCCCATGTCTGACCACAGACAATCATTTTATCTCACAGAGTACAGTGTTATGTTTGCTTTGTGGAATCCATACACACTGCATATAGAAAAATCAAAAACCTTTTGGCACATGGCAAGAAGTACATCTCAGTACATTATGGATTACCTGAGTTACTGCCTCCTGATTTACTCCAAGCAGTACAAATTTGGTATCAGCTTGGACTGATGAAACCAGGGATATATGTAACCCTGTAAAGCACACTAACTGGTTGCAGAAAACACAGAATAATATCCAAGTAATTCCTGACACACACTTTTCAAAAATAATACAAAAATAAATCTTACACTAGAGTTAACATGCCTCGCAAAATAAATTAAAGCAATTAAAACTCAAACCAAATATTTAATGCCTCTGCAATTTTTTTTCTCTAAGCAGAAGGCAGTCTAGCTCTTAGCTACTTCAAGAAAAAATGGGTGTTGCAGGGGAACTCCCTCTTGGCCAAGCATGATATAATCACTATCTATTTACATCACTTCTTGCCTGAACAGTGCAGCAACATTCTTTCCACCTTCCGCTGGTGAGGACCACATCCTGGGCACAGCCCAGCAGTACTTGAGGGCACAACTTTCCTGTGAATTATGCCCCTTGCCTTAAATACTGAGTAGCACAAGCAATAAAATGCGATTACTCAATAATGAACAGGTGAGTAATGACCTATTAGTCAATAACTTACAGGGACAAATTACCTAAAGGCCAGAGCAATAGTAGAATATGTAATACCTTGGAAAAACAATCCCAGTGACACTGTCTTTACAACTAAGGACAGCTACAGGGAGACAGGGTTAGACTCTCTGTTCAATGTTCTATTCTAGATTACTTATGACATTTCATTTAATTAATACAGATACTACTGTATCATATATTCACCCCATCTCTATGGCTATGCTATGAAACAAGACTAGGAATTGTGCAATGACACTCTGCTTATGTGTGAGAAAGAACGAGTGTAATTGTACATTACAAAAGCACAGTTTCAAATTCTTTATCCTTTTTTCATACTCCAATTACAAACAGCATTGTCTACATGAAATTCAAACCTTTCCCATTTTGTCTACTGGCTGTGATAGGAAGGTATGGAAGTAGAACAGCACTGGTAACCAGGACCTGGCCTGGATGATGCCTACTCCTCTGAACATCTACAGCACCACAGCTGAAACATATCTAACTTCAAATGCTATAATTATATAAACCAACATTTCATAATTTTATATAGGTAAATTAAAACTATGACAAACATTCTTAGTTACACAAAGCTCCAAAATTCTTACAACCATGTTGATTAGCCAGAGCATACATATAGTTTGCTACATGTATAAACAATTCACAGACTTTCATTTTAAAATATATCTTTTCTAATATATTCCAATTCAGTATTCATTTTAATCTCTGCTGTTTATGACACATTAAACCAGAACAAAGATGAAGGAGCACTAATCAATAAGCACAAATCTTTTTAGCCTTTCCTTTCCATTTTACTCCAAAAATCTATTTTAATATCATCAGGGGGAAAAATAAAACTCATCAGTCACCTGATGGAGTAATTCAAAACTTAACCAAACAGGGCTAATGGGTGAGAATTGAAATGAAAACACCTTGACAAAGAAAGCAATTTCTTTTCTTCGCACTCGTCAGAAGCTGTGGGTGATCGCTGTAATCGAACCATCAACAGCGAGGGGCCATCTGTCCCAAGGGCCCTGCACGTGAGCAAGAATCAGTAACAAAATATTTTAGAGGCTGGCCCACATGCATTCAGCCCTGACTGTCTATGGCAGGCAGCATGCAGCTGAAAATCAGTGTTTTGACATTTTTCCCATACCAATCCCTAAAAGTCAACACCAAACTTTTGATAAGAACAAAACACAAGAAGCAGGTTAAGAGGTTGCTTACAGAAAGATCAGTGTTACACCAACAGCTGAGATTTCCCCTGTCATGAAGCACTCATGCTTTAGCATCCAAGAGCCATGTTCAGTACAAAAGGCTATCAAAAACAACCTTTACACTTGCATTTCTGTTATGAGTCCCATCTAGGATTAATCTTTGCAGCTAATGAAGAAATACCAGTTACTTACCAAACCACCCTCACCCAACCTCCAAACCTTGGGTTTCCTCCACAGAAAACAAAATATTAAGAAAGGGTCTAGCAGACATTTCCAAGCAAGCACCCACACACAATGGATGCTGAGACCCAGGGCCTCAGGCAGAGGCACTGTGGCTTTGGTACCTGACTTCCCAGGGAACAAAGAGCATTCTGATCCCCACCAAAGACCTCCCAAAAACTGGAGGAGAAGAGGCTCCATGTCACATCCCTCCCAGAGATGTTCCCAGACTGGGCTCTGCACTTTCCCCTCACTAAGCCTTTTAAAAGGGAACGCCACACATGGCAGAAGGCTAATGCAATTTATTTCTTCAGCATTTTATAATTGAAAAATATATTGATCTTTTAGTAAAACCAACTCTGACACAACTGCAACTCTCTGTGCCCTTATAGTCATCTGTTTCTAAACTCTGAAGAGTTACAAAATGGATAGAGAGAGCAGGAAATTTTTTTTTTTTTTAATTGAGCTGCATTCATAATATTGGTCCCTCTGTGCTCCAGCAGGGTAAAACACAGACCCAGTCAGCAGCACAGCACATTGGAAATTAGAAGAAGCACACTGTTTTTTCAGTCCTGCCAGTTACCTGTTGCCTGACCTCAAGTCAGGTATTTCAGGTTCCCAAACATCACGAGGTCTTAGAAAAAATAATTTTTTTTATTCATAAGAAAAGGCATAAAAAAAGGGACCTTTCCATGGGGGCCAAGTTTAGTTATTTCAAAGCACAAGTCATACAGATACATAAGACAAGTAAAAGCAAGTCACAGGGTTTTCTCACAGGTGTTTGCAGTTACTCAGGTCAAAATCCCCAATTACATGTAGGAGAGGGATCAGCAAAACCAGAGACACAAACAGCAACCCAAAATACATAAAGAGGTTGTACCAGCATGGTCTTGTGTCTTGCAGCCCTCAAGGCAATGAGATCTGGGTTCAGAGTTAATAATCACAAAGCACATTCAACGCTAGGAAACTCTTCAAGACAGTTCTTGATATCACGTATTTCAGTGATAAAACAGGAGAATAATACTATTTATTCAGAACAGCAAAGTAGAAGGGTGACACAGATGCATGATTTCAATTTACATTCCATTACAAAGTAACTGTGACGTGATTAAGTGCAACATTATTTTGTCTTACAAAACCTCAATGCCTGATGCCTGCTTTGTCCAGTGAAATCTCAAATAAATCATACACAAAATAGTGAAAATTAATTTAACAGTGTGATAATAGCAGACAATATATTTCACTCTAATAGAAAAAGCTAAAGTTCAAAACAACACACTGCACTCACATGGCCCATGAGGGGTCAGAACTCAACACATCCTTTGTAAATTGAGCCTTTCCAGAAGGCAAGGTCAGAAGCTGCCTTCTCCCATTTCAGCAGTCTGCATTCAAACTAGCTGCTCTAAAAGTACAAGAACTTTTTTGTCAGAAGCAGTTACTTCAACAAAGGCACCCTGCGAGGTAACACCGCTACGCTGGTGGGTGGGAGCCCAAGGCAGGCCAGCTGCTTTGCCCATTGGAAAGCCAGGACACGCCAGGCAGGCACAGCAGGCTCCGGCTGGGCAGGCACCCCTCAGGGAGGCCAGGCAGCAGCCCAGGGAGAGCCTACCAGCACGAGAGGTGGGAGAAAGAAAACAGATCTGGACACACTTGGAAGAGCAGTGGGGTGGTTGCAGATGGGAAGATAAAGACTACAGGAAGGGAGCATTGCAGAATAATGGGCCATCCGTATGCTTGAACTAAACGCTTCTGCCTCTTAAGCAATGAAGGCCTTCATTTTACTTTCCAGAAAGCATTACAGCAGAAAGAAGTGAGATGAGGCCAGGGAAAACATGAGTAATGCCTGTGTACGCACCGTACAGCAGTCAAAAATATTAGCAGGGTAAAAAAAGGTATTATTATTAATGTGAAAGAACAAGGAATGACTTACTAATAAATCAACAACAGCACAAATTAAGATTATGTGTCATCTGAAAACACTGATTTACTAAATAAATCTGATGCTAAGATTCCAGAATGCACCTATAATCCTGCAGAACAGTAACAGCTGCCTACAGACAGAATGCACAAGGAGCCCAAATTTATGGCACTAGGTGTAACATTACACTCTCTATTATATTAATCTGTATGAAAATTTTCATTAAAAGTTCTCCTCTCAAGAACTGCCCTTCTCTCACTGAACAATTTCTCCATGTCCAGTATTTGCATTAAAGGCTCTGATGCTATTGGAAAGGCTGTATTATTCTGGCTTCCATTTTCTATCTACTTCAGCTTCTTCCTTACGGCAGATGATTAAACAAACCTCAGATTTCCTACAAGCCCCACATTGCTCATCACTTCTAGTCATTTCACACCCATGCTCTGTCCTCCTGCACATTCTCCATCTCCACCAGTTATACAGTGCTGCTGCCACAGCTGCAGGTTCACCACTGGAAGGCTTAAGAGGATGACCTCAATGATCAGTATGGTTTGATAACGACATGGTAACTACATGGAGCATTTCTCTTTATTTTTTGTTTTGCTTCTGTAAATGAAAGGTATTCACCTCCTGGAACACCTGAGCTTTATAAATGTATGTAAGAACCAAAACCAGCACATGTACAGTTGGAATCAATGCTAAAAGCTCATCATTTCTGATCTAAGGAAATTAAAGTCATGACTGGATGAGCCTAAGAAAACAGAACCATTGTCTTGTTGGTCATTTATCACAAAAACAAAAAAAAGGCTAAGAACATTTAGAATTAATTACAGGCGTCAACCAATTTTCTTAAGACATGCAAAAGAATTCTTGGTAGAAATATTACAATGTTTTCAGATAAGCCAGTTCTTGCACTAAAATACACTATGCTGCAGCAAAAACCAATCACTACCCATGTGCATACGCTTCTCATCAAGAACAATTCAATATGCAGCTAGAGAAATCAGAAGTTGCTTTGCTTTAAGATAACTAATTCCATTTTTCAATTAATAAAGACTAATCATAATCACTCATGCTAAAAATTTCATAATCAATGGGATAAAAAGCACTTGTAAATTATGTCTACTTAAAATAAGGTATCTCCTTATATATCTTTTTAATTCATTGTTTTCATAATTAGCAAAAAAAACCCCATGGAGTATGAAAATATTGCTGCACTTATCAAGTACGAAGACATACACTGTCTCTCAAGCATGCCTCAGATAACTCCTCTCTTATCTTGAGTCTTCCATCACTCTGATAAACAGAAGCCCTGAACTTTACAGAGCAGGGAAAATCCACTAATTTCTGAAAACACTAAAAATAGCTTGCAAGAATCGTGGGTGTACCAATATCACATCTTAATTTTAACAAGTTATCCCAAATGACTTATTATTGCTTAAATTCTTCATTCCTATCAAGCCCACAGAGGATTAGGCAAATTCCATAGAATAACATTCTGCCTAAAACTGTAAAGTATTATCTCCTTTCTTCAGGGCAAATTCTGTTTAATGTATTTATCAATGGTCTGGATAAGGGGATCACATGCATTCTCAGTAAGTTTGAAGATGAAACCTACTTTGTCAGGAGTCTTGGGCAGAAGTGTTGATCTGCTGGAGGGCAGGAAGTCTGTGCAGAGGGATCTGGACAGGCTGGATCCATGGGCTGAGGTCAACAGCATGAGGTTCAATTAGAGCAAAGTGTCGAGTGCTGCACTTTGGTCACAATAACCCCGTGCAGTGCTACAGGCTGGCAGCAGAGTGGCTGGAAAGCTGCCTGATGGAAAAGGACCTGGGGGTGTTGTGCTGGTGGACAGCAGCTGAACAAGAGCCAGCTGTGCACAGGTGGCCAAAGAGGCCAAGGGCATCCTGGCTTGGAACAGGAATAGTGCGGCAGCAGGACCAGGGAAGAGATTGTCTCCCTGTTCTGGGCACTGGTGAGGCAGCACCTCGAACTCTGGGTTTGGTTTTGGGCCACTCACTCCAGGAAAGACATTGAGATGAAGAATGTCCAGAGAAGGGCAACAGAGCTGGGAAGGGACTGGAACACACATCTGATGAGGAGCAGCTGAGGGAGCTGGGGGTGTTTAGCATGGAGAAAAGGAGCCTCAGGGAGACCTTACAGCTCTCTGCAACTGTCTGAAAGGAGGCTGTAGCACAACCCTCTCCCAGGTGATGAGGGATAGGACAAGGAGAAATGGCCTCCAGTTGTACCAGGGAAGGTTTAGATTGGATATTAGGAAAAATCATTCATAGAAAAAGATGTCCAGCACTGGAACAGGCTACCCAGTGAAGTGAGGAGGTCATAATCCCCAAGAGGTATTTAATAGACATACAGATGTGCTTTGGAACGTGGTTTAGTGGTGGACTTGGCAGTGCTGGGTTAAGGGTTGGACTCAATAATCTTAAAGGGCTGTGCAAGAAGAGGTTTAGATTAATTTTCAAGACTGCAGAAGAAGTAATTATGGGGAAAAAACTCTCTTACTTTCCAAATTTTGATAGAAGATAATGAAAAGTGCCTACTCTAACATACATAAATATTTTAACTTCTGGTGCTTCCCCCAAGGGCCAAAATGTCAGTCATTTTTCTTGAGAACACCATTTTATACCATCAAATTTGAAAAGCCAAAAAGATCACAATTCATGTTGTAGGCTGCCCACTGAAAAAGTTACAAAACTAACCCATTAACAGCAAGGCAGAAAGACTGTAAAGGGTTCTTCACTTTATTTTTACCCAATGGCTACAGAAATCACCTATTCAGCTAATTCCAGCAAGAGCCACAATCCTAAGTCTTTAAGATTTATTTAATAAACAACTCTATATGTTTAACAAGGTCTCCACTAAAACACTGTACTTAAAAATCAGTGAACCCAACAGAGTTTCTAAAGAATGCAAGAAAAATTAAGTCTTTTTTCTCATTTGCAGATGCATCAGATCATGGAAGTACACTTAGTACCACCTTTCTGAGGAATTTTCCCCTAAAATACTTAAAAAGAAGAAAGATGGGTATCTGTAAAATTGAGAAACAAGATTAAACTCAGCCAAGGGTCAGAGGATGCACAAAGTCTGAGGCTGTGTTTTTTCCAAGCACAAATAAAATCAAGCTTGTACCAAAATATAATTTCCCCAAGTGCTCAGAGGCCCTGCCACTGACTTGCTCAGGACTGCTGCTGGTTCCTGGTCACTTCTCTGAATGCAAGGCGCCTAAAGCTGTCCAGGTCATAAGCAAATGTTTGAAGATGTGACATGTGAAGAGGGTCAACAACAAAGCCTAGCTTTAATCCCTTTGTGTGAAGCAGGAAGAGGAATTTTCCTCATATACACAACACATCTATGTCCAGTGAAGTATAAAACTTCCAGAGGTGCACAAGCAAGGCATTATGTCTTCTTTGCTTTTTTGCATGCTGGGAGAGGCTGGGAGGGAGGTGAGCAGTGCTTCTCATGGGCTGGACGTAGTGAAGCACATGGAATGGTTGTACGCCGAGCAGAGAGCTTTAGTGCACCAAGTGTATTAATCACTGTTGGTATCTTCTCCCAGCCTGAGACAAGAGTAGCACAACCCATTAGTCCAAACGGGTGGACCTGAGAATATGGGAGGCTTAACTGTTAGTTAACATAACTTCCATCATTTCTAATTGGATTGTGACTAAATTCCCAGCACTGATAATACCAAAATGAGATCAGAGGGGAAAGCCTCCGTATTCCCTTTGCACAAAGACTGGAAACAACTCTCCCCTGCTGTTGTACAATAGCACTGACCACCCAAAGATCCATGGCTTTAGCTAAAAGAGACCCATCTTGCTGCCTGTTGAACATAGGACATGTGTGAGGATATGATTACTGTGATGCTTCTTTACAAATTTCAAAAAACAGCCCAGAAACAGTGCAAATAGTCAGAAGGCCAAATACTAAATCATGTTATTCTACACAAAGCAAAATTAGAATAAAGAATTGTAGAAACAAAAGGACCTGATATGGGCTGGGGAGGAAGAGAGCAGAGTATCTATGCTTTTAAGGGCTGCTGAAAGATACAGTTTTCATTTGGTGATCTCTTTATCAAGCATTTAAGAGAAAGCTAAGCAAGCTCCAAACTTCGTAGCAATGCACAGCTAAGACAGAGCACATCTTCAGACTTCCTTGGAGCCCATCAGAACTCCTGTAACCATTCCTGACACTCATTTGCTTGACCCATTTCTGATAAACAAAGAATGGAGTACTTGAAGTATTTTTCCCCCTTGTTCGTCCCATTCTTCGCTAGTCTCTTGTTTTGTGGTCAGAGGTTAAACTGCTGACCTCTCACCTTCAAGGCAAGTTTTTCCCCCCTTCCATAAAAGGTTTTTCACAGTGTGCAGCATTCGGATTAGCCCCTATCCCCCTGAACAAAAGCTGTGCCTTTGTACCACTGGTTTGGGCATGGAGTCCGTACATCAGAGGAAGCTGCTCCTACTTACCATTCACAATAACTATATTGTGAGGCCCCTCTAACGCCTCATCTCTCAGTGTCTAGACTTTCACCCAACCAGCCAGCAAAAAGAAAATCCTGTAAAGCACTCAACTGAAAATTAACTATGGTATCCTGTTGTGAACCTGATGAAGACGTTATTTGAACATACGGTAAAACTTTCCATTGTTTAACATAAAGATAAGAGAAAAACTTTTAAAGCCCTGAGGTTTAAATAGTCATAGGGATCAATTCACTCATGGGTCAGTAAATGCATTTTATAAGCAAGCAGTTATTGCTTATGTGTGTCTTTAAAATAATACACAGATTATTAAATTATACACAAGCACCCAGCATTCTGGGTATTTGCAGAGGCTTATTTTATACTCACTAAGGATATACACTAAGGCAGAACTCAAGACATAGAAAAAGAATTGTATCTTCCAGAATTAATTGAAAGCAGAGTGTCACTACTGCCCACTGTCCCTGTTATCTTCAGCAACTAAAATACAAGTATGGCAACAGAAATATTTTATGCCTTGCTGTATGAAACAAGACCTGTAAGGAAAACTCTGGGCAAGACAGGGTATCTATAAAGTTAGAGTGCAAACAAACCATTGGATTTTCCAGGAAAAAACAAAACAAACAAAAAACACTCCTGTGACTTGTATTTTGATTATTTGCAACACTTGCATCACTGTAGCATAAATAATACACAGCAGCAGAACAGTTTACTGAAGTGGACTAACATTAATAAAAATCTATTCTTTCATCTTGAGGAAAAAAACACCCACAAATAGGCCAGGGGGAAAAATTCTAGATCTAAGCAGTATTTTAATGTTTGAATAAGCATATGATGTATTTTGAAACTCTGAAAAGAATTTTTTATTTCAGAAAAATGGATGTTTGCATCTTCTTGGAATTCTTACGGCCTCTTCTGAGTGTGTATTTGGAAAGAATTCCCTGGGCTTTGCTAGGAGAGTAAGACACAGCTGAGGAAATGCATCTCTCTCATCAATTTCCCCAATCTGTTTTTAAAAGAGAGCCAGAGTGTCTCAAAATAAGAGGCAAACAAATTGCTGTCTGGCATAGGTTGATTGATTGGGGGAACATGAGGGGGTGTGCTAGGTTTTGGGGGGGGGGCGGTGTTTGGTTTTTTGTAAGTGTGTTTTGTGCTGGAACAAGAAAGTGTGAAATCATCCCTGTCATAACAGGAAAAACAAAACAACAACGTTTATCCCTTACCAGCACCCCACAGTGCCTGGTCATGGCAGCAGCACGCAGAAAGCAACAGGATTTGAGAGTCTGGACACAAATGCAACTACCCAGGATGGGCCTAACAACAACCTCAGCTCTCTCAACAGGCAAACAAAGTTGGATTTGCAAAGGAAGCAGAAATCAGGAGAGAAGAACATTCTCTGTCTTCAGGAATATCAGACATTAGGCACACACCACTGTCTCTCTCTACCACAGGTCAGCCACGCTTAGAAAGTATTTCAGTGTTCCTTGTAATGCTCTTTAAAAAAAAAAAAGCCCACACAGGATAGCTGTCAAACCTAGAAACTGCTGGGTATTAATCTCTTTAGCTATAAAAGTACTTAAGTCAACCTCAGATGTTTTAGGCTCTGTGATCTTTCCCAACACTGCCTGGACTGCTTCCCAAGGAGAGATGTATTGCACACTGGAGTCACTCACTGCCTGCAACACCTGCTGCTCTGCCACAGCAGCACAAGCTCTGCCACTTGGAGTTACCATTTATTAGCCCCATCAGATTATCACTAACCTCCAGAAGCGATACCAAAAATTAGCAATACAAGCATTTACTGTACATAAAAAACCTCATCCTGGTTCTTCTTCTCTGCCTTGAAGGCTAGAATCTGCATTCTGACACTTTTTCCTTTTTACTTTCAATTATAAATACAAGAATGGAGACTCACTAGGGACACACATAGGAGCAGGTGACAGAGGCAGCCCTCCAGACCCTCCCCTAGTCAGACTGATCCCCTTTTAGTCACGATGAGGAAGGACAGAATAGTTTTCACACACACAAAAGGGAAGCTTGATGCTTTTGCAGATCACTAGAAATGAGTAATGGTTTAGTCTGGGATACGAGCAGGAAAGAAGTTCACACAGTGCATATTTCAGGCTGAGGGTTCAGGTGCTTGGTTCCAAGCAGGCAGCCTTATTTCCTTATTTCAGACTGCACGCTGAGCTCCTTGCAGCAACATCAGACCTATTTTAAGCTGTCAAATCTGGAAAGAAGAGTTAAGTATCTCTCAGAAGACATTTCCTGGATATTTCAGTCAGCTTCAGGTCATGCTGGCCAGTATCACCAAAGCACTGAATTGCAACACCTGCTGTGATTAACTTCAGCTGGTTTTATTAACCACTGTTTTACCAGCTATGTGAAAGAGAACGTGCCTTCACACAGAGATCATGTATGCATTAAACACCAAGAAATGCATAGGTAACCCATCTGTAATGAATAAAATTTCAGTATCTTTACTTGTCCTGATGATGAGAAGCAACATCTTTCTTTTGCACAGAACTTCTGCAAGGTATTTTTTTAATACAGAAGTCTAATATAAGAACACGTTTCTGCTGTTCTTCAAATTACAGAGCATCTCCTTAACCACTAGCCTCAGTCACAATTCCTCCCAGATATACACTTGCACCCAAACATAAACCCTAAAGCATGAAGACAGCTAAACAAGGAACCAACTACACTGTAATAAGGGGATACTTCATTAAGCTACCAAGTGAGATATTGAAATCTCATTTCTGATGTGCCAAGAAAAATTTCTTTTACAGTTATAAACCAAACACACAAAACAGGTGTTTGAGAATCCCCCTGCACAGATGACTTTGTTGATCTTTGTCTTTATCGATACACTATTATTTACTGTCTTATTCTTTCTTACACTTAAACTGTTTCTCATTCCTGACCTTCAAGCATATAGTAAAATTAATACCTAACAATTACACAATATGCACCATTCTAGAAGCAGTAATGAAAAAAGTAAACTACACAGAAATGTACATCTAAACCCCCTCTTAACACCACCATTTACACCAATAATTACTTGCCTACCATCACTTTTGGACTCTTAAGTCATTTTAATCTCAATTATTCAGTTACTAGAACTCCTTCAAAAGATGGTAGTAATAGAGCTGCACTCACAAAAGAGTAAGATTTTAAACCACTGCACAACGTGTAACTCATTTCAAGCACCACAAAGCCCAGCAATGAAGTTTAAGACAAAGGTTAATGATTATAATCCTCCAGTAACACTTGAAAACTACTTAAGAGAATTTTGATTACAAACTATTCATTTTTTCCCAAAAAAAAGTTCTAATAAAGTGTAAGTGGATACATCACTTCTTTGTTTTGCTTTTGGAATGAGAATCTATAGCAGCTTGTTTTTTTTAAAAAAAGCAGAACAAAACATGAACTTCAGGGTTTGTTATTTCTTTGCTAAATAAACAGGAAGGCTTTGGCAACAAAAAGGAGGCTCAGAGCAGGTCCATCCATTCATAACTTTCATAGAAGATTCATTCCTTTTCATAGTTTTTAAAAATATTGATCTGTTTTCAAATCTGCTTCCACAGAAAGCAATACCAATCTGCTATTAACAGAAACAATTATCAGATGCCTGGAAATGCTAAAAACTTATTACAAATGTGGCAAATTTTTCAGCCTGAAGTAGACTCACAGTCTCCTTCACTACACTCTACATATTGCTTTTATTGAGTAAAAAGAAAGAAATCGAATGAACTCTCTTATCTTAAATGTAACACATCTGTGTGGTACCTTGAACTCCAAGAACAGAGTTCAGCAAGATCCTCCCCTCTAAAAACAAAGACATGAAAGGTGATGCAACACAGAAGCACAATCCTAATCTGCTCCCTCCCTTAACTCAGTCGTTGGTCACTGGATTTTCTCAGTTTCCTCACTGCTCTCCATGCGCCCTGGGGAGCCCTGCACCCAGTGAGAGGCACAGACACCTGCCAGCTCTGCTTGGCCAGCTCTCTCCGGCAGGACAAGTTGACAGAAGCAAAGCAACACTGGTGATGTGTCAGGATCCTTTCAGCTCCTCCTGCCGCAGAGGGGAACAAAACAAAGAGGTGCCAAATCACACCCCTCCCTCACAGGGCAGCCAAGTCCTCAACAGCTCATACAGAAAGCAGAGTGGGGACCATTCTCAGAATTGCTGTTCCTTCAAGACTGACAAGGAACTACGATGACATTTGATAAACCATGAGTAAAATGGCATGTAGTTTTTAAACTAGTAATTTACTGTTTCTCCTGGATTAGGAGTGTTTTGAAATAACATCTTGCAAATGTGTTGTTGAATCAGGAAATATTTACAATGTTTTAGCGAAGCATTTGGTAAATTTCCTATTTGAATAAAGCAAAAACTATTTTTTAAGTTAAGGTCATCAGGAAGTTGTAACTTTCGTATTCGCAGCTGAAGAGCTGCCGTGGTGCAAAGGTAAAAACAACACAATCTTGATTAATCTTTTCAAGAGTAGATATCACAGCACTCCATGGAGGTCACAATCACAGTCCCCTCAAATTTATTAACACAATAGCTTATAAAGAGGTGCTTTTTTTCTCTATTTTTTTAAGGTTTTCTATTGCTTAAATGTATTCACAAGGTCATACAGCAAATCTGCTCCACTGCCTTACCCACCAAATTCACACTGAGGTGAAAGTATTGCTTAACCATAGACTTTGCCCCCACTGTCTCCCACTTGAAGGGAGCTCACAAAAGTGCTTTGACTACAACCAAATTCAGAGCTGATTAAGGTTTAATTACCGATGAACAAACAAACGAAGGCCGTTTTCTGATATTATAAAACTTATTTTTCAAAAGAATATTTACTCCAGGCACAAGAAAAGCTAACATTTAGGAAAACTATGTAATTTCTTTCTAATGCAATTATATCTTGAATTCCAGCATGTATATGCCATCTTCTTTGGGGCAGTTTCAGGAGTGCTGATGTGATCACTTTTACTTCAGTTCCACCAACACAGTTTCTGGGTAGCAGTAACTGAAAGAGCTTTGGCTTTCTCCCACTGCCAGAGAAAAGACAGGTTGTGGAACAGAGAACAGAAACACTTACCACTACCACCAACCAACTACTACCAAGAAATGCACTGTGCTCAGTATTAGTCATTCATTTCAAGCTTGAAGCATCTTCTTCCTGCAAATGCTCTTCAAAGACCTGGCATTTTTTTGCAGAACATGCCTAATGAACACTTGCTAGCAGTAAAGCTCCTTGATGTGGCCCACAGTAATGCATCACCCAAGCTTTCAGCAACATGATCCTGGCTTTTGACACTTCCCTTCAGGGCTGACTACTGCTTGCACTTCCTACTAACACAGAGGATATGTTTTATCTTTGTGAACCCATTTGTTCCCCAGTTTGGCTGAACAAGGCAACATCCAACAGGGTTTAAGGATTAGGTCTGGCCCTTACAATGTGGAGGTATTTTCATCCTTTTCCCTTAGTGCTGCTAAGTCAAATGAAAACATAAACCTCACACATGTAAAGAAGGAAGCAAAGACAATAACAGGACACTCAAAAGAAGAAGAAAAAAAAATATCAGAGCTAGCTCTGTAAACATATTCCAGAGCTGAAAGATTTTGTATCCTATTAATAACTACTACGCTATCTAGCCACAAGTTGGGAAAATATTTCATCTACTGTTTATAAAATGCTTTTCTTTGTTGACTTACCACTATCCAAGACCAGGCTAGGTCAGTATCCTGTACGGCACTGTGTTTTGTCCTTGCTGTGCATGATCAGTTCTCTAAGCATAGGTATTTCTAAAGGGGAGGATTGCAGTTCATTGCATGTAAGGCAGATTTTATCCACACATCTGTACCTTCTATCAGTACCCATAATTTCCAACAGCTACACATGAATTCTTGTTTCACTGCTCACACATTTTAATCAAAGTCAATTAAAAATTATGTCAGAATGTCTAAGAATCTCATATCAGAGGAGTCAATCAGCACAGCTCAACAAAAAACAGTTTTCCAATGTTGCTCTGTAGTAAATATTTTTTTAAGAACAACCTAATGAAATTGGAAACATCGATTTCAAATTCATCTCTCTTGGCCAGTTCAAAGTAGATCTGGAATAAAATCTGTCTCTGCCTAACTCTGTATATTTCCAATATTCCAGTACATCTAGCTAATACCCTGTGAAGTTAAACAAAAACTTTCAGAAATGTCGGTGAACCATGTATGGACATGACGTGGTAATTAAACTTTAGAACTATTGATTTGTATTTCATATGTGGTTTCTTTGGTTTCTAAAACACAATATTTTCTTGTCATGGATCAGTATTGCTCTCTGACAAGAATATTAATTTAACATACACTATCATTTCTTCTTGGTTTACATATAGGATATGACTTCTAACATTCTTCTTAAATACATTAATTGAATATATACTGCTACGTCTTAAAAGGGAAAAATTACATTCTGGAGCACTGGTTAACAGAAAGGCACTTTGTCACTTTCTGTAAAAGTTAACTTTCAACATTTATGTCAGATTAAGCAATCTGTATCTGTTTTATGATTTGCATTGTGTTCAATGCACAAGCACAAAGCTACTCTATTAACTGCTATGCCAAAGAGTATATACTATTCTACATACCCAAAGCAACATTAACTAAATACAGGTCTTAAAACAAAACAAAGAAGGAAAACAGAAAACCCACTTTGATCTCTCTGCATACAAAGCGCTTCAAAACATCACTTTGTTTGCAAATATTGTTTATGCTGTTCCGGCACTTTCTGTCCTAGCAAGACTTTTTGTCTTGCTCTCTGAAAGATGACTATTTCAAGATGTGCTGACAATTAAAACATACTGGTCATGCTTAGATGAATAATTTCTAGTGTTAAAATACACAGAAGCAGAACTCCAGTAGCAGAAGTCCCCCAGTTGCATGTCAGTATCAAGTTTCCCTGTCATATTAAGATAAAAGGAGGAGTGTACATGGTGAGACAAAACAAACAATGTTCTTTTATCAGATTATAAAATCCCATTATGATCCTTAGACATCATGTGAGCAAGTCTGATTTGGCTCCATACAGAGCCCAGTTTTGCTCTCAGCAGAAATCCAGAACTGCATCTACTGAAGGTATATATTCACTTTACAGATTGGCTCTAACTCCATGTTACAGTACAGCTGTCATGAGTGTCTCTGCAACTGTCCTAAACTCAATTAGTTATAGACTCTTTAGTAGAGTCAATAATGATGATAACTGGTGAATGCATAGATCACTCCACAATCCCAGGCCAAAACTTACAGAAGTGACTTGCATACACGTTCCAGTTTTTATCATCAGAAATTCTCTCTCATTTTAGATGGGTTGTTGAGTATTTTAAAAGCATATGAAGTACACCCACTGTCCACCAGAAAGCTAAATGTCCACTGGGTACTCTCCTTTTGCAGAGAATATCTTATAACAAGCATTTTCATTTTCACACAGATTACCACACAGAATATTTCCCAGTTTATGAGAGTCCAGCGGCCACAGAAAGCATCACCAACCAAAACACCCACAAAGAAGCCACACAGATGGGTTCTGTTAGTGCAAATGTTGTTACCACAAAGTTTTCTGGGAAATGCAGAGAAAAGCAGTGTTTCAGAGCTGACAGACATGCAGTCCCATGTTTGGAGAGTCTCACAAACCTGCAGATTGAACTGAAGTAATTTAGGGCTGGAAGCAAAGAAATTTTTCTCCTTTTAGAGCTTCAATGCACTCTGCAGTTTCAGATCTTTCTCTTCTGTTTACACTGCATGAAGCAGATCATATAGGAGCAGACCAAGTCCATGTTCTCCATCACTTACAGAGCAAGTGCTTGGGATTTGCCCATCCTCATGGATTTATTGGCTTCAAGAGCTCTTCTGACCACAGCCAACACAATTCGGTACCTTTTTATTTGCAACCTTCATTCTATTTCACTTCCACTGAAAATTCTGGTAGTTTAATTTATTTTTATTATTGTTTGATCTGGTTTACCCTGTCCTTCATCACTTTCCCTAACAGTAAGAGCTGAAAGGATTTCTGCTTTGTTCACTGTTGAAAACAATGCAAATTCCCTCTAAGGACTGCAAGACCTGACAGGTATTCTCAATGACAGGCTGCTGTATCTGTCAGTGTCCAGTAACATCACACAAAACTGTTTATTTAAAAAGAAGAGAGTTGGCAGCTCTAGCTCCCCAACAATTTAAGACAAGCTTTAGTTTCTTAAGGTTTTTATTGCCAGTGAAAAATGTTTTCAGCCAGGCACTTGAGGGGTGGTCATTTCAGGCTTTTTTTTTTTTTTGCCAAGCACTGTCATAGTATTGATTTCTAACAGCACAACCAGAATGCACAAGAACATGTTTCAAATCATTCTTTGTAAAATACAGCATATTATATCAAGACAAGAAAAAGAAATTTCTTTATAAATTCCTTGCTTATCAATTACATGTGTTAGTTCTGACTTTTTTTTCCAGGCTGACACTTGTAAAAGCATTTTTAGACTAAAACTAGTAAGGTGCTAGAGGGCCCCAGCCCCAAGTTAAAGCAGATGGAAACACATACTTATATTGTATGGGACATGCCCATTCCCAGAACTAGAATGGGTTTACTCAGATGCACCAATTAAAAATGCCTGATTGAAACTGAATGCTGAGAACCTTGCCTAACTCAGTCTGGGTGTCAGAAAGCTTTACTTGTCCTGGCACAGAACCACTGACATCACAGCCTCCTCCAATGTGACAGCAAAAGTTCATTGGTTTCCACTGAAGAGGCAAACGGTTCATCTGCCACCAGCAAACTGAAGTTCTTGTTATTGTTAATCTGGCAATATTTTTAGCACAGAAAAGTCACCTAGAGTATAAATACCAGCAAAAGTCTTTCTTGGACACAAAATTAATCAGAATTTCCTCTGTTCTGTCACAATACTGTTAACTATTTTCAGTTCTATGAATTACTGCATGATACCAATCTAGCACAACTGCGGTCTTCAATTTCAAACAGAATTCTGTTTACACAAAATGAAAATTTAGTCTATCTCCAAATCTGCAGTGCTTTAAAGTGACTATGGGTGGCAGGCATCTAACTTTGAGTATTTAGGATTTTTCTTAAGAGCTAAATTTTGTCATGAACAGAAAACTGGGAGAAATCATTAAAGTTGTCAAACCCATTTCTTCAAAACTAAGACAAGAGTTTTAATATAACCCCAACAGATTTCAGCACAAAGCCAACAGGAAGACAGTAGAATAGAGTAAGTGCATGCCTAGTTGTGTTTAGCTTCCTGTACTGGCAAGACATTTATTTTAACAAACCCAAAATACTTGAAATTAACACTAAGAGATGAAACAACAACCAGTGCTACATTGCATGGCATGAAAATCCTGTCGGTTCCTCCCTATCTGAGCTGCATACTGAACTTCTCCTGTCAGCTCCAGAGGCAGCCCCAGCAGCTGAATGGCGAGTGTGCCCACAGAGCCAGCCTGCCAGGTGCCACCAGAAGCAGGAAGGATGCTAACCTCACATGCTTTTAGCAGTGCCAGCTCTTTGAAGTGAAACACAAACAGCAAACACACACACAGCTTAGGAGCCAAATGACCTCCAGAAGATGGGAACAGGATGCATAAATGATCAGCTCTCGCCAGCAACACTAATAATAACTGTTTCCCTCTTGCCACTCCAAAGGCAGAGTGGTTTCACTCCATTATTTCAAACTCATGACAGACTTCCAGGTAACTTCGCAATCATCACACAACCCTTGTTCTTTATCTTTGTGCTGCTACTTTTTCTTATATTACATTTAAACAAAACACAAACACATTCAACTCAGCACAAATATTCTTTTTTTTTTTTCATACTGCATCTTAACCTGAGGACATAAATATTACCACTGTTCTGTAGTAACTCAATTTCATTCCTGGAAACAGATGCCTTAAAACATTAAGGTTTTCTTTGTAACTTCTGAGGGAAATAATGCCATGCCTATTATCATTATCAGTATGGCTTCTCTGAGTCAAAGGCAACTATCACAACACAGTTAAATTCAGTATCTAGCATACACTATTTAAATACTAAGACAGCAGATTTTTGTGTTTAGCTTGTCCTTTAAGAGAGCAAAAGAACTGCCTCCACCCAAAAGAAAACACTTCACCCCATCCACACGACGACAACACAGCTTAACAATATTTATATGTGTTCTAATACACATTCAAGGGGCACAACAAATAAAACCCTTCAGACTGAACAGCATCTAAAGTCAGACAAATAGGAAGTAATTGTGTCATTCTATCATTCTAAATTTAAGGAACGTTGCAATGTTAAACCACTTTTGGCAAAATACCTTGGTTATGACGATTATGCCTCTGTGATGATCAAACTTGCCATTAACTAATAAAGTTTGTAAAATATGTCCCAGAGAAACCCTAACCAATACGCTCTTTTCAAACACAAGTTTTTAATTTTAGTTAGGTTTTAATCTGTATCTGAATACCCATTCAAATGTGTAAAGAAACCAGATTCAGGAAACATAATCTAAGGGTGTCGTTCAAACCTTGTTTCTAATTAAGGATTTAATATTTGGACAGAACCTTACAAACACAGATTGAGAATTTTGCAAAGGAACACAGTATGACTGTAAACTGCTGCCTTGGCTTTCCCAGTGCAGGAAGTGCAGATACCACACCCAAAATCTTGTTCAGGCCTTTTTTCTTTACTTCTGCTTTTTCTGTTCTTTTTTCCCTATAAAGTTCAGTAGTAAGTTTTAAATTTTTCTACTAAACCAGATTCACAAAATATAAAAAGTCTTTGTTCATCCAAACTATTCAGTTCTAAGAATAAGGCTACAGTACACCAAAATACACAGAAAAATATTAAAGGCAAATGTAAGAAATTAATGTTTCAAGCATTTTAGTACTTTATCTGTCAGTCACATGGAATCTTCCATCCTAAGTATTTGCCGGTAAATATTGTGTTTTTACCAGGATCTTGGAGTTATCACATGTCAGCCTGCCATGAAAAATACAGATTCTTAACATATTAGTTACAAAGAAATGCTATGCTCAAATTGCTCTTACTTCGTATTATTTTAAGGAATAAAAATAGCACTTTATTCGGCTTCTGGGGTGTTTAAGCTCTTGACAAACACTTCTGTAACTCTTCCCTTTGTAGCCCTGATCATTTTTCATTTTATTTATAAACAGAAGTATCTATTGCATCAGTTAGACGATGTGCATCTACATGCATCTGCCACAGCCCAGATAGTATCATCAGTGGCAAAGGAAGAAGAATTAAAAAGACTATTTCTGTTAACCAGACAGGAAACCCTACACTTCAGCCTCTTCAAATTAGTGGTAGACAGAGAAGTGTCTCATAGCTTTGCAAAAAAAAGCATTTTAAACCTTGAAAGTTAAACCAGATTTCAAAGTTTTTTCAGCAGATTTTAAATCCACCACACACACACCCCCCACCCCACACACCCCCACACCCCAAAAAAAAAAGAAGTTATTAAACTATATATGAAGATAGCAAACAGCATAAAATATCCTATTGAAGAAAGATAAATCTCTGTGTATGATGGGCTGGCTGCTCAGTGTGTGGGAGGGCTGAAGCATGCTGACATTAGCTTAGGAAAATATGCAAACTCTTAACACTTCTGAATGCAAGCATTTTAAAAGCCCACAAACTATCCCCCAGGCAGCCATCTCAAATGGTGAAGTACTAAAACGAAACTAAAATTAAATTTGAAAAAAGCACAGGAACGTCAACTTCCATACTGATTGACTGCATTACATGATACATTACACAGATTGCTGTTTTCAGCTTATATTTAGTTATACTCAGACTAGTTCATTCATTCTACTCAATTTTATACAAAATCCTTCCTATAAGAAGTTAATATTTGTATTATTAATCCCGTCAAGTTTTTCCCCTTTAATTTCGCTGCCCCAAACGCGATCACTGCTGAAAGTGGCATATGGCATTACACGAAAAACTGACACAATCGGGCAAGGGCCTGCAGGGGAATAATTCATCTCTACCAGCACTGATAGCACAGCGCCTGCCCCCACATAACTGCGGCTGGAATCTCTGCAGTAGAGCAGAGCTGCCACTCCTCCCAGGACTGTCCTCTGGCTGCTGCGGAGCAGGGTCGGCCCTCCCCACTGAGGTCTCTTCACCCTTGTAAAGAATGCAGGCGAGATAGGAGAAAGGGCTTCCTTGACCTATTTCTTCAGCAGCTCTCACCCCTTCCCCTCCTACACACACATATCTGCACCCACCTCCAAATTACACACACATCCAAGAATCTCTGGAGGTTGGTGGAAAAAAAAAGATCTGTAGGAAATGAGACACTGAAAAGTAGCAATTTTCCTCCACATTTTTGCCTCTGTGGAGAAGCTGAAAGCTGGACAGATTACACTCCATTTCTCAGTCTCTGGAGAACAAAAGGAAAAGGTAAAAAGCATCAAAATGCCAGTCTTTATCTTAGATGCAAAATCATTCTTGTCTTAATTGTTTTTGTTGTTCATAATTCTCCAACACCCACTCTGTGCTAGTGACAGTCCAAACACACAGAAGACATTGTTCATAGCCTCAGGGGCTTTCCAATTAAATGCAAGAAATTTGAACACACTGAAAATACTCATTTAGCTACAACTGGAGGGTTTAAAGATTGTAATTTACGAAGGACTTACACGTATACTTGATGTTCATACACAAGAGAACTACAGCTAAACTCTGGGTTATATTCCTTGGTTTTGTCCAAAGGGCAAAAGTGATGCTCTACCTGCTTTTCATACACTCCTGTTTTTGTCCTCAAAACATTTACACAATCCCCAACGAGACTATGAAATTTTCTTCTAATCAATCAATCCTATGGAAAACCAGGCTAGATTAAATTACATTTTTAGCTTGGAAATTTCAACAGAAAAGCAAGAAACCTTACAGGGAAGTAGCACTAACCTAAATACCAACATATGAGTTAATGAGTTGGGGTGGATGTCAAGCTTAATGAAACATCTGAAGAGTATAAAAAGAAAGCTTTATTTTTTTATACATAAAAACTGTATCTAAGCTAAGCCTATAAGCAGATACCCAGTTTTCTGAAATGACATTTTTCTAATTGAAAAAGCACCTTTAACTTTTTATTGGTGTAAAATAAATTCTAGTATGTTAATGCAATATTTGAGAGTAAAAATATAGACATAAATGAGAGACTTGTAATAAAGCTTATCTAGTCCATAGTTGCTCTTTACAGTCACCTGAAGAACCCTCAAAAAAGTAGAGAAACCTAACTTGCTGTGGCTCAGTATTTATTTAGTACCTTTCCAGCTAAAACCAGCAGTGAAAAAGGTTAGTAGTATATGAAGACTATATCAAAAGTTATAACTGTTCTTAAAAAAATCCTGCAGACCTCTTCATGTATTACACTCACAGAATTATCTTTTTGATCAGGCTCAAGCAATGCTCTACAAAAAAATGTAGAGCAGAGGAAAGGAGTTATCTTGATCAGCATGTTACACCCACTGGCTCAGAGTATGTAGTTAACAAACAACTCTCTTTAGTGAAGAAAAAAACAGAAGAAGAAAAAGTGGTGCTTGCTCTGTCCACAATCCTAAGAGTAGCTTTGGGAGACTCTTAATCAAAACCTTACCTAAACTAGACAGGTTGCTCTTGGACAAAACTACCAAATGCATTCAACTTTTTTTCAGACTTGGGACCTTTCTGAAATTATGTATTTAATTAGTACCTTATAGACCACAATCAAAGCTCATACAAAGAATTTTGCATTTCTAGACTAATTCCTGGACTTAATGCATACTCTAACAACACACAATTAAATTGGCTTTTGTGGCTTTTTCTTGAAAATTTAATGAAATGAGACCCTTTAAAGAAAAATAATTTAGGGATCACACAACACTAAGATTTATTATCATTCTGGCAGAGGCAGATAAACTACAGGAGTTATTCATGCAATTTAACACAACCTATTTAACATCTTCTCTGAAAACCACATTATCTAACCCTAGAGCTATAGAAGACTTAGAAATTATAAGAAGCATTTAGAAATGAAATAGAGACAAAGCAATCAAATTTCCAGAGTTATTCCAACAATTATTCTTAGATTGAACAGAAAATGAACTGGTACTTTAAAGAAATTTTCACATAACACTTTTAAAACAGTCAGAACTAAAGCAGTCCTAGACCCAAACCACAACATTCAGTGGTTGACTTTTCTGGATCTACCTGCAGCCTCCGAGAAGCCTTTTTGTTGCTTTTTTCAAGTGCTATAATCAAAGAAATTGAACCTGTAGCAAACAGCACTCTGTTAACCACACTGAAACCAATCTGAGTCATCTTCTTGGGAAACCACGGACAGAAACGCTGAAGACTTTATGTTCACAGATAGTGTTGCACATTACCTTTCTACTGCTGGCTGCTGTATCTGCACTGCATTTTGCATCTGGCCTCTGCAACCCACTTTTAATAGAATATATAGGATATAAAATTTACAGAATTAGCTCAATTACCAACCTCATCTCTGTCGATTTAACTCAATTCCACAGTTCAGACTTACAGGTGTGTATGCACAACCTGTATTTGCTCGTGTATTCATAGATACACAGATAAATATACACTCCTCACAAAGATTACATGGCACTATTTATTTGGACATGTCCTGTGGAAAAGTTCCGAAACATCAACCGTCCAGAAATTCAACTTACTTTTCATGATCGAAGGACCTGGATAGAAAAAAAGAAGCTGCAGACTGCTTTGTTCAGACAATTCCTCGGCTCCAGCATATCTTGCAGTGCCAGCTGCAGTATCATTTTCAAGAGACAAGAGTGCCAGGGAGAGTAAAGTTGCTGTAGGTGCAGCTATTGAGCAATAGCCTTATGTAAGACTGTGCACTTAGAACAACTGTACCACTGCTTTACTCCTGATACCCACTAAGGGTGATTCAGCCCAAAGTGGAAAAAAGTTTTCACCCTAAAGCTAACGAGCAATTCTTGTACTTAAAATACCACAGCAGTTTTCATAATATCTGTTATCAAGTTGCCCTCTGGGTCTGTAAGCAAAAATTTACTACAGAAGGCCTGCTGCAGATATTAAATTGAGCACACATTTTTGCTATTTCTTGTTTGCTTGTTCATTAAGGAGTAACACAGAAAAGAATTACAAAAATATGCAACTGCCTGGAAGACAGTGCAAAACTTTCTGCTACAAGGTGCTACTCACACTGCAAGCCAAATTCACAATTAAATACTGGGCTGTTAAAATAGCTTAGCACTTATGTCTCAGTCGCTTAGCAAACTCTGGTGAACTGAAGTTAATTGATCTCAAAGTTTTCCAAGAAACTAGTTATGAATTTTCAGAAGTTGTCACATCAACTAGTTATTAATTGATGCTTCCTACCCTCAGCACTGCAAAGGACTTGAAGTTATGACATGGGCTACAATCTCATGTTGGTCTTATGGGCTTTTTTCTCCTGTTTGGAGATTTACTCTGAAAATACAGTCAGTAATATATCCTAAACTGTTAAGGGAATTATGAGAATATTTAAATAGAGAGTATCCTTTCTTTCTCCCCTGCCCCAAAAATGAGAAAAGGTTTGGAAGACCACTGTTCTAGCAATATTACTGTGCACTCCTGTAGTTTAAAAGAGAGTAAGAAATAAATATTCAAGTATGCGAGCTACTCTTAAATCACAAAAAATCCAAAAACCATGAATCCAATGGGAAACAAAATTTTGATCCAGCTATAAACAAACATATGCTACCACAACTGAGCCTGTCACCAATATAGCAGCTACCTACCCAAACACAAAGCAATAAATTCATATTAACGTACATGAAACCTCTTTGGTTTCTACTCAATGTAAACACCTATGTTGAAAATAATTAGTGGAATGATTTAAGAACAAATTTCTTAACACATATACATACATGAAACGCAGTAAGGTTTATGGTACTTTACAGTTGGAAGAGTCCTAGGACAACGTAACATCTGAAAAACTGACATTCCTTGAGATCTATGTTGTAATTCAGAAGTTATGAAAAAATACTTTTGTCCAAAAGTGTTTAACAATTTTAACAGCAAAATTTTTCAGCATATCACGTTGTAGGCATTTAGCATCCTCATAAAAACACCTTATTAAGATTTTGATTCTTAGAACAAAATTAGATTCTTATTTTGATTTCTTAGAACAGTTACACACTGGCCCAGGGAAATTAAAATGCAGGAGAATGCAGACTACAGCAAAGCTTGAAAAGAAAAAGCTTAAAGATACACGGGTCACATTAAGGTCTTCCCTTCTCCTAAGTCGGCTTCTCCTGCTGCTCACTTATGCAGGGAGATCATAATTTTGTGGTTGTGATATTTCCACGGCAACACTGGTGACAGTGATGTCACAAATTCAGTCCTGACATAGCTTCAGGATCAAGTACACGGAGCAGATGGGATGCGAGGGAGAAAGCCCCTATTTAAACACAAATCTCTTTCATAAGAAAGAAAGAAGCATGAGCAAAGAACCAGGTGAATGGATCATGTTTTCAAGTATGATATATTCAAAAGATTATCCTAGCATGAAAATCTATTTAAAGGCAAGACCTACAATACAGGATAACTGTCAAATTTGTTAGGCCTTATAATAAACCAACCTTGAAAGCTCCCTGTTTTGCATGACAAGTCCTGTGCTCCATTTCTAAAGTGGCAGTGAAGACAATACACTTTTGTCCCTTGTGAATTTCCTTTAAATAACTTTAACATTCAGATATATTAATTTGATACATCACTGTGCTCATAAATACCATATGTAAATATGATGTCAAGCCCTCACTGGAGTGAGTTTGTTATCTGAATTAGATACGATAGGAAAGACATTAAAGCAAACCCCAGATGGGTCACCAAGTACAACAGGATGGTGACTGAAATATTCAGCCAGCACTGTATGATTGGCAAAAGGGGACTGTACTTTTGTCCTGATCTGTGGATGCATGCAAGAACCAACACAAGCTCCAGGCCAACTAAAGACCCCTAAACCCCTCACCAGTCACACACTGCAGACTCAAAAAAAATACTGGTTTCAAACCTCCTTCCTGTCCGTGGCTACCCCATGGACCAAGAGCAACTGAGCCCACATGGAGTAGAAGGGATTGTGACAAAAAGTCAAATAACAGAGAATGCAACCACAATATAGTCACAAACACAGTCTCCACATCAACTCATGTCACAGTGCAAGGAGACATACAGTTTTCTAAAGATGCTTCTCTCCACCGAGGAGAACTGATGAACAGCAAAACTACCTACCAAGGGAGGCAGGGGAAGTACCTGTGACCAAAATTCAGGCATAGGCAGTCATTCACAGAGCTGCAAGCAATCAGAAGTGGTTTCTTATGGCAGCATTGGCAGAAAGATGCACAAGAAAAATCAGAAGTCAAACGGGAGGTAGAAGGAATTAAAAGGATATAGATCCATGTTCTGATCACAGAAGAAAAAGCCCACATTTTCCAAGATTTCAAGATGAAAACCTGGAAGGATTACCAACAGTCTAGATCTCAGGAGGGAAAGGAAGAAAGGGAATGAAATTTGCTGGCGGAAGCTGGGCCTAAGCCAAGATGTGAACAGGCCCCCAGGAAGGGATGTTGGGCGGAGGCTGAGACTAAAAGCACAACACAAGGAGGAACAGATCAGAAGTCAAGTAGCTAAGCAGAGCTCCCAGCCTTTATCTATGAAATCACTATGGCAAAAACTGCAGAAAGGAGAGAAAAGAAGGCAAAAAGTGCCATGTGATACAAGCCACAACAATGATCAGAGTTATGAAAGTCCACCTGATTTGCCAAACTATGACAATACCAACAGAAAATCAAAAATGCAGGCAATAAACTGAAGGATGCTGGCTGGTCACACAGAAAAAAAAAAATTGGATGATCTAAAGAGCTACAACTGTTTCACTTCAACAAAAATTTCTCCAAATGTATTAGGCATGCTCCCATGAGACCGCTAATAGAAATGCTGTCTGAAATGTAAAAAAAAAAAAAAAAGGAATAGTTTGGGGCTATAAACTTCTACATGCCTCTTACTTGTCTGAGCAGTAAACTCTGGAAACAGTATCCATCAGCACAGTAGGATAAGAAATATAGTCTATTTTAAGACCTAGTTTATTGTTTTTACACTTGTGATCAAGACACAGCTGTCACAGACTAACATGACTACAACACAACCCCAACAAAACTCCTCCTCTCACTTTGGTTTGTAAGGCCAACAACCTCGGATGAGAACATGAACTGAGTTCCCCCAGCGGACTTGTGAGAGGTCACTTTAATTTCAGTACTGAAATCCCATCTTCTTTTTACCCAAGAGGAAAAAAAGCCTCTCTCAGACAACTCTTGCACTACTACATCTCTTTTACCTTGTGTTTATAGAGATGTGAAAGTGACGGCTGATACAAGCTCAAGTCAGCACTCACTGCTGTTTGTATGGTGTAGCAAACCAAGGCAGCTGCCAAGCTACAAAGTCTCTTCCTATTGTTGTTCAGAAAATAATTTACTTTCCCTCTATCACACTGATCAAAATTAATATTCCCCTGATAGATAGAAGTCAACTGGTCCTCTAAAATGAAATCTTACACAGAATCAACATTTTAACTGTAGAAAACACACTTCAAGTCCAAGTTTTAAAAATATATCATGCAGAACAAAAATATTTTTACAACAGCTAAAATGAAAACATAACAAAATGCCACAACAACTACCAAGCAATAGATTTTTAAGAGCAATAAACTAATCATAGGCACATTCTAACACAATCTCAGTCCAACAGCAATTCAAAGCATAAAATAACACTAGATTGGGATGCCAAGTATCTTTTTCCAGCTCTCATTTCTCCATGCAGATATCATAGGCCCAGTGTATTACCTTCGTTTTCTGAAGCTTGGCATTTTACTTTCAGTACCAAATCAAAGGTACGTTCTGGATTTTCCCTAGAAGAAACAAAAAACAACCAATTAATCATATACATGTCTCAGATCTTATTTTTACTGTTATAGCCTTTCCATTATTTTAGTACAATAAAATTAAAGTATATTTAAAACAAAATTAGTACGCAGATTAGTTCTAAGGAAGAACTAAAAAGTCACATTTCCCTATATAGCCTTAAGAAAAGAGTAAGACAGATAAACAAACTAAACCGTGTGATTTACATATGTTATACTGTCACTGTCTTATGTATCAGATAGCTTGTAAGTCACTCTATCATAACCCACCTAACAGTTGAGAAAAAAGAGCTACTACACTCCTTATCAATCAATCAATCTGCAGCATTAATGGAGTCACAGGCAACCTTTTCTAAAGCTACGTCTTATTTCTACTAAATAGGAATAGCCCATCATCAGACTTCCATTTTAATTCCATGAGTGTACCCATTATCCTTTAAAAGCATTTGATTACCACCACAAGGCCGAGAATCATTTGGCTTCCTCTTTCACCAGATATTGATTGCCAGCTGGGCCTTTCAAGGCTGAACCCCGGGCATGATTCACTGCGAGAGCCAACAGGAGTGCACTAACTAGGGATGGACACAAGCCCCAGCTGGCCAGGAAGAAGGAGCCTCCCTATCTGCAGTAGCCATCATGGGCAGCTCTGAGTGACGGCCGGCGCCTCTTTCACCTGATGATTATAACAAACTGCGTGTGCCAACAGCAATTAACACCCAACCTAATCCCAAACTACATATTTATTAGAACAGTTCTAAATGCCATTACCATGCCATCCACCCCTCTCTGCCTACCAAGCACACTGCTATTTATATTAAAAACAAGCGGTATAACCGCACCCATATCAATTATCTATTTAACCACATAAAAGGCTCACACTTGAACTCCCGTCTTGCGCAACATTCCCACTGAAGTCAGCTGGAGATTAAGGCATAGAAAATAAAAGCCCAAGACTTGGTTCCAGGTTTCTAGAACGCTTCACATAAAGCATACGGCAAATTAACACATTGTTGTTTCTTTAAATAAAGTTTTGAATGAAATCCAAAGGCTGAGCTAGGGAAAAACTCAGCTGTCACAAGTTAATTGATTCAGTACATGCTTTCACTGACCTCGGCACCATCATCAACTGAGATATGCAATTATAGGCTAATTCAAATTATGAAGACATAACCTGTCTACATCACACTCTTTCCTTGCATTTTCAAGCATTTTGTGGGAGAAATCCTGTATTTACTGATCCTGTGCGTACGAGATGAAATTCTGGTCAGAGTTACAACAGCCTAAATCCAGGACATTGAAAATTTACTCTGGCGTTAAACTGACCATTGTTCCTCTGGCTGGTGAGCAGGTTCAGAATGAAACTGGTAAGGCTGTGCTTGGTTGAGTCACCTAGAAACTTAACCACCAAAATCCTTCATTTACAAGAAATGACATCTCCCCATATTGCTCTAGCTTAGGCATTGGGTTGGGGGTTTAATGTGAATCAGTTCAAGTGTTACAAACACCAAATGAGAGCTTCTAACTCAACTCCTAGCTGAATTACACTCATGAAAGAAAGCTCTTTGAAGTAATACTGCCTTCTGTCTTTCACTGTAGTACTCTAAAACTGCTTTTGCAGGAAAATGCTTCTAAGTTTACTCTTCACATCCCACTACGCTTAGAAGTGTCAAAAATGTGTCAAACTAATCTGAGAATTGTGAGCCCGTCTCTCGTTTCCCTGCCAGCTCGGCGGTGCCAGCCTGCTCATTCAGCACGTATGCACAGGGAGCTGTTTGTCAATTGCCGAAACCTGGGTGTAACATCTTGTCACTTTCAATGTCACCAAAGCACGCGGCCGCTCCCAGAGGGCAGCCTGGACGGCAGTGCACCTAAACACCCAAAAAAACCTCTTCTGCACCTGCCATGCCCTCATGGCAAAAGGGTGGTCTGTAACCACCATGGCTATAAGCTAAAACACAAGCAATTCCACCTGAGCATGAGGAACAACTTCCTTACGTTGAGGATGGCAGAGCACTGGAACAGGCTGCCCAGGAAGGTCGTGGAGTCTTCCCCTGGAGACATTCCAAACCCACCTGGAAGAGTTTCTGTGTCACCTGCTCTACATGACCCTGCCTTGGCAGGGGGAGTGGACGGGGTGATCCCCAGAGCTCCCTCCCAACCCTGACAATTCTCTGATCTCCTGAAGGGATGCCTGGAACAGCCTCAGCCCGCGGAGGGCAGGGGCACTGCCGGCAGCTCTGCTGGGCCCGGCGGCCTCCCGACCGAGCTCCCAGCCCCGCCCGGGCCCCGTTCACCGGGCACAACCCGACCCGAGCCGGGGCCTCTGCCCGGCCGGGCCAGCGGCTGCCGAGAGCGTCCCCCGCGCCGCTGCGGACGGGCGATGCCGGGGCCGCCGCGGGGCCGTGAGGCGGCGTGAGGCGGGGGAGCGGCCGGCGGGGCTGCTGCCGCCTGCTCCTCCCGCTCGCCGCCGCGGGCCGGGTCGGGGGGCGCCGCCGCTCCCCCCGCACCGCGGGTCCCGCCTCGCCCCGGCTCCGGCCCCGCCGCCTCCCGCCCGCCCTTCCCGCTGTCACTCAGCGGCCGCGGCGGACGCGCCCGGCCCCTCGCACGCTACCGCCGGGTGGGCTCCCCCTCCTCCCGTCCCCGCCCGCCGCACGCCGGGCCCGGCGGACCGGGGCTGCCGCGGGGCCTGCTCGCCGCCCGCCCGCTGCGGGGGCTCGGCTCGGCCCGCCGCGGCCCCGCGCGCACGGCACTCACTTGAACCTGCTGTCCATGGTCACATCGCGGGCCCCCGGCGGCGGCCCCGGCGCCCCCAGGGACGAGCGCCCCGGCAGGGGCGAAGGGGCAGCGCCGGCCGCGGAGCGCTGGGCGGCGGGGGCGGCTCAACGCCGCGGCGGGCGGCGGCCCATGGCTGCTCCGCTCCGCTCCCCCGGCTCGGGCCGCGACTGCGGCGGAGCGGCGGCACCGCCTCCTCCCCCGTCTCTCAGTTCCTGTTGCGGCCGCTCCGGCACCTTCTGGGAACCAGGAAGCTCCGCGGCGGCCCGGGGAGCCGCCGGGCCGGTGTCACCTGAGGGCGGCGGGGGCGGGCGGGCAGCCTGTGCCCTCAGCGGCAGGTGCGCGGGGCCGGGGCGCTGCGGCCCCTGCCCGAGGCCCGGCAGGTGGGGCAGGGCAGCGCACGGATGCCGTCATGTGTCACCTCGCGGGCACCTTCACCCCCTGCTAAAGCAGCTCCGAGGATGAGTCCGGCCGGTGCGTGCACTGACACTGCCTAACAGCCCTTTACCTTCTTTATGCACAGCGGGAAAGAGCAGCTTTTCGTACTAAAGGTCATAAATGTTAATTTCACCTGCGGTAAGCTGCTTAGCTTTTGTTTTTATCGAGTGTTAAACAAACACTATCCCACACTGCTCAAGAGCTGGTGCAGCAGGGGATGGCTGGAGCAAACCCACCGTCCTGTAAACACACAGAAAACGCTTTAAATCTTCGAGTGCTTCCCACGAGTTTGGAAAGGAAATGAAAATAACACCGTCCTTGAGAGCCTTCCAAGTCTCATTCATCTGAGAGGCACTGAGCAGCCAAATTCCCACCTACACCAAGTTTCCCTCACCAACATAGTAACACTGCAATGAAAAAGTGCATAAAATAGATTCTGTGGTACTGGGCCAAAGAAAAAACGTCATTCTTCTCACTCTTCCTCTAGAAACTAATCATCGTATCAACAGTTGAAAGGATGAAAAAAATTCAAGCCAATTATATATTAAACACATAAAACAGCATTAGTGCATTACTGGGGCTGAAAAATCAAATATTCAAAAGTCAGGAAATTACAGATACTAACTTCTCCAAACCAATATCGTTTTGGCTTCCTTGCACATCCTACACACCTCACAGGACACTGATTAACTAATAATAAAACATATAGATGTGCAACGAAAAGAACTGAATGTTGCAGCAGCAACCTTAGCTTGGGGATTTTCTTGGGTTTCAAGTACTTAGGTTCCCAGTCCTCATTCTGCAGTAATTCTTAGCTGTGTTTTAGCAGCCAGAATTTGCAACTCCCTCTGAAGTAAATGAAATTGCTTGGGGCTTTGTATCCTTAACACATAACCACGCACTTCACGTAGCTCAGGGGATTTTTAGAAAAAAAAAATTAAATGTGTATTATTTGTATACCATCAGAGGCCCTCACAGCAGGCAGCATTAATTCACCCTCTGTTAAACTGAACTCTGGTGGAACTGGTCTGGACTGAAGAGTCAGGAGAGAGGGGAGCAATGTCTGCTCCAGCAAGGGGATAGGAAGAGCAAGGCATCCATCAGCCAGGGGTGTTACAGAACCAAAAGGGCTCCAGCAGCACCTGGTAAAGCTGAGTACAGGAGAAAGAGCATATAGGGAAGGATTTGGGACACAATCACAGTCGTGTCTGTGTCTCTGTTGGTCTGCCTCCCTCCTGCCCTCCATCTCTGCCCTCAGACCTACTGTAAAGCACACAGAATTTGAACGTCTCGTCTGCAAAAAATGGCCAGTACTTTAACAAGACTGAATTTGGATCAGATGAGTATCCAAATATTGAGACATTTTATTTATGGAAAATTTCCATTTGAGGCATACAAGAAAGCAATAAAAAAAAACCAAAAAGCACCAGGATTTCAGTAAATCTGTATTTTGAATTACAGTAAATATTTTATAAGTCTAGTGTGCGTTTGTTTCCCTCTTCTCTTAAGCTGCTGATGCTTGCCACTTTTTCACACAGAAGAGTAGTCTGGCGGCCTGTCAAGTTGATCTACCATGCAATTCCAGCCACTCTTGGACTGGGGTCTGTCTTGGCAGATAGGACCATTGGGTCCCTTAGATTTCATTTTATCATAATTGGAGAAAAAATAGGTAGGGTTTCTTTCCCAAAGTAAATACATGCCGTGTCACTGGAGTAAATTGACTGTGTGCAGTGACTAAACCACGCCTGCCTGGAAGAGCAGGGAGAGTAGAGAAAGTTCAAGTTTAAAATAGAAGGCATACTAGAGAACACCCTGTTGAGATGAGGCTCACATCTCTCAGAGCAATTATTTCAGACTCTGTGAAAGCTTAAGCAGACATCTCTGCCCAGGTTACACTTAGTTCATGTTTTCAAGACTTCTGCAACTACAGCAGCTTTTAATGAAAGATGATGTTTTAGGAAGGGTGCTGGTGTTCAAAACCACCTCTTTCTACTGCCTTGTTTTTAGCCTTTCCTTGGAAGAGGGTAAGGAAGAAGAAAAAAACAGAAAGAAAAACCTAATAGATATGCAGAAAATGGTTTTGGTTTGTATATTCTGAAGCTGGGAGTCTACTTTTCTTTGCTCTATGGTTTTTCTTTCCAAATTGGAACCATGAAGGGAATGATACCTGGACTTTCCAGAGTCAACTGTTCTACACATAATCTAGAAGACACAAAGCCTTTTTCTTTATGTTTTGCATAACATGAAAATGACTGACCTTGACCTAAATTATATCTAAAAGATTAGTGTGGGAACTGATATAACAGGATTTACTGGAGGTGGGGGATGAACATTTATTTCATAAATAGGAGCAACTGAAAAACAGGTAACTTAGAAATGAAGATTCCTACTCAATCTTCAGTTGCAGTTTACTAGTGGTGAATATTCATTAGCTCATCTTTGTAGCAGGCTAATAATGTAAAGGAGCTTTAAAACTGCTACAGGTACTTACACCATTCAGCTCTTCCATGCTGGCAGTAAAACAGGTGCCATGTAAATTGAGTTGGAGCTACCAGCCTTCATTTTCTCCCAAATTTATTAGTGCTTTGGAGTAAGAGGCTGGATGAAAAAATATCCAACAGTCTACTTCATCTGTATCAGATTAAGAGGATGGAACTGCTATCATGTCCGCTCCATCTCAAGGATCATAGAATGGCTTAGGTTGGAAGGGAACTTAAGGATCATCTAGTTCCAAGGGACACCTTCCCCTAGACCAGGTTGCTCAGAGCCCCATCCAACCTGGCCTTGAACACTTCAGGGCTGGGGCATCCACAGCTTCTCTGGGCAACCTGTTCCAGTGCCCCATCACCCTCACAGCAAATAATTTCTTCCTAATACCTACTGTAAACCTACTCTCTTTCATTTTGAAGCCGTTCCCCCTTTCCCTGTCACTACATGCTCTTGTGAAATGTCCCTTTCCATCTTTTTTGTAGCCTCCCTTCTGGAGGTACTGGAAGGCTGCAATTAGGTTGCCTCCAAAGCACTCTTTCTCCAGACTTAAAAACAAAATTGTGTCAGCATTTGCTTATAGGAGAGGTGCTCCATCCCTCTGATCAACTGGGTGGCCTCTTCTGAACGCACTCCAGCAGCACCTTGCACTTGGTCTTAGGAAACCTCATGAGATTCCCAAACTCATGAGATTTGTTAGCAATGTAAGAAAACACAGAGCATACTTTCTAGTTTACAACCAAGCTCAATATGGAAACAACAGGAGATGTAGATGAAAAACACCAAACAAAATGCCAAAACAAGCATCCACATCCTTTCTGTTACACAGCAATCTGCCATTCTCTGCCAAATCAAAACCATGTGGGTTTGGGTCTATAAAAGTTGTGCAAAGCAGGGTTAAGATCTCAAAAAGGGAGATGAGAAACAGACAAGAAATGGCCACACATCATGTCACTTGGAAACAGCGGAGCGAGGAAGAAAAGTTCCATGAGAAGCCAATTACTTTTTTTTAAGATGATACCACTACATTCACACATTTATTGATTTTCTTTTAGCACTAAAAGCATAAAAGGGGTAGAGGGAAGGGAAAAGCACAAAACCTCTGAACAAAAAATTACTCTGTTCAGTATTTAGCATGGAAGAATTTGAATCTCCCTAATGCAAACTGCAAGCACCCACACTGTGCAGGGAGATTCGCAGAGAGCACAGCAAACAGAATTTTACACAGGAAACAGACAAACGCCACCTATGAAATAATGGGGTTTAGGAGTCACTGACTGAATCCAGCTCTGTACAGATCTAAATTTGCCACCCCAAATAACTTCAGCAAGGTTTTGAGAGTTGAGAGTCATCATCACCATAAGCTGGCGCACACATATTGTCAATTAAGGAATCTTAAGTATCCCAGACTTCCTCACTAGCAAGGTACAATTAATTTAATAGTAAAGCATACTACTAATAAAAGTGATCTTCCTCTTAACTGCTGCTGAAACACATAAAGGGATTTCCTTCAGAAGATTGTTAGCAGAGCTCACTGAAAGACATGGTTTCCCCTGGGAACACCAATGGGTTTGTCAAAAATGGCAAAATCTAAAAACAATGAAGTTTCCCACCCTATGGTTATAATAAATATTACTTAGAATACTTTGGTGTAATCAGCAGTTTATATCTTGTACCAAGAATAACTTTTTCACTCACCCCGACTCCATCTGTACTTGGATCAGTTTTAGTTCTTGTTCTTTCAAGTAAGTTACCTAAATTTATGTTATCTCAGCAGCTATCAGTACATCTCCTGACAACATAATCACCTTGTCAGACCTCATGGACTTGGAAAGCATCTCTCAGAATGAGAGTTTGCTCTCAACCCCATTTTAATGTGGTATGAGGTTTGGGTTTTTATCACCTTGTTTGAATCTTACACACACCCATCCCAAGTTGTAAGAGAGTGACTAAGTCACCTCCCCTATGCAAAATTTTCCAAACCACCAAATTCACAAACATTAATTTCCCCATTAAGCTTCTTGGCCATAACACTATCATGAGACAATACCTGAAGAGAAAATACTGTACTTCAAGAAACACCACATGCTTACATTAGGTGATCATTCAGTTTCTTTAAAGACAGTCTCTTAAAATAGGTCTTGAATTTCTCTTGAAATAGGTCTCTTTCGAGAAGCCTATCAAGTTTATTAACTAAATACATATATATAGTATATGCATGTCTACAAGCATTCCACATTTTATTGACCATTGCATGATCATACAAACATCCTTTTTAACCTTTCAACGTTGTTTATTCAGAAATGCACTGTAAAGAGCTTAATTTTTCCTGCTTAAGAACAGATGAAGATTTAAGGTGGACATGACCAAAAGTGACACCTTGCCATGGCTGGATAAGGACTTTTGTATGAAGCTAGTGCTATGTCATTGTTAAGGTTCAGGGATGCAGCATTCCACCAGCTGTCATTGTCCTTTCAGCAAGGCTGTGTGCAAAGGGTGATCTGCCTAAACACACACACACCCAGGTAAACATATTGGTTAATTAAGCAGTGGACTCCTGAGCAGAGAGCATTGCTTAGATAGTAATGAGGATTCCCTGGCTTTCTAATCAATGTGTCCTCCCAACACGACTGAGAAGGCAGGTCTTAATCAGGTCAGCTTTAATTACAAGTTTAACAAAGGAGATGGTGGAGCTTCTATGAACATAACTTTAAACTACAGAGCTTTGAGAGATAAGACACTCAAAAGTTTAAAGGTTTATGATACAGCTGTATTAGCTCAGCATTTGGTTTACTGGTAGTATTTGCAAATCTTTGCAGTCTGATCTCTAATATCTTTTGTTTGTTAGATAGATTTGCATCATAATCTATAGAAGATGTGAAGTATGCATTTAGTAAATATTTACAAGCCTTTGTAAGGTTTAACCAGACATTTGTTTTACTCATGCAGTCTGGATGCCTTATCAGTTGTTTAGAGGTAAAATAATTTAGAAATTAAAGATGAGTACTATTTCTATGCATATTAACTTAAATTCATAGACAATTTAGAAAATTTGAGTGGATTTCTAATTTATTCAGACTTGACAGCTGGCAGAATCTAACACTAGAATAAGCCACCTTTCAGGTCTGCTGCCCAAATCCAGCCTTCAGCCAGCAAATATCAAGTGCTTTCCAGTGGATGCTGATTATTCATAGGAGTGTTTGAAAACAAGGGGTGGTCTTTGCCCAGTTCCAGTTTAGATGCGAATCAGACACCTTGCAGCTGGCCTCACTGTTAGGAACTTCAAAAAAAATGAAAGACAGAAAAAAGAAAGAAGCTGTTCTCTTTTTTGCATAGAAAAAAAAAATCTCCAAGAAACTTTCAAGAAATGTTGTCGGCAACATTAAGGGAATATACCCAATTCTTCCCCACACTTAGTGATTATTGTGGAGATTTTTTCAGCCCAGCAGATAGCTTGCTGAAGGAAGAATTTTTTAGTGAAGCAGCAGGGTCAGGCAGCATCTTTCAATATGCATGGATTCAGGAGAAGGAAATCACTCATTCAAGTCATTTGCAAGTAAAAGTTTCTTACCAGATTGAACGTTTTCTTGCTGAATAAATTCAGTTCTTCTCTTTAGGCAAGAATATACTACTCATACTTATCAGATGTATATTTTAAATGCTGCAGGTTGCAGGCTACCTGATGAAGCTGGTACTCATTAAAACTACGATGGAGCTTTTTAAAAAAGTTCCATTCAAAGCAGTATGAAACTGATTTTTGTTATGAGACATAAAAATTTCATTCTCTTGTAGTCTTCTGAATGTGGACTTACTGTGGTAAGGCCAAATGTGCATAAAATTAGGAACTGAACTTTATTAAAATGAAGATGTGCTAAAAGTCTATAGACCACTTTAGAAACTGTCTGCTGTGTCTACCAAAAATTTCAAACAGTAAATCAAGGAATACTAAATATTAAAATAACAGTTTTCAGTTATTTAGTTGCCATGGATTAAGGCCCTCTGTATGCACCAGCATCATTATGAAAGTGTATATACTGACAGAGGTTTAATATGAAAATTAGTTATAAAAAAGCCAGTCTCTCAGCACTACAAACAGTATAAAATCTACAAATAGCCAATAGAGATGGTGTATTTTTATATTTACGTGCATTTAAAGATTAAAAAATCACTGTATGGTTTCCTGCATGAAAAGATCCTGCAGAATATCCCTAACCCTCTTCCAATGGTGTGGCTGACATAACAGGGAGCTCAGAGTGCCAGCTTCTTTGGCCAGCAATTTGTTTTGTTGAGGGTGCTTTGCTCATAACTAATTGCATAAGGTAATTCAATAATGCCAGCCTTTCTTCTCAGGAGTAGGCAAATTCCTTCTAACAAAATTAATTATTGTTTTTCTATAAAGGAAAAACTATATCCTGTGCAATGTATGAATCCTAATGTACATGGCAAGTTTTTAAGGAAGACTTCCTGCACTGCTGTTTGTATTAGCACTTTGTTATGCAACTGGATCACAAGTGGATCACTGAAATATCAAATACATCTTCTGCAGCTTTCTTCCTTCAGAGGTGTAAGGACAACTGACCCAGTCATCATTGTGCTAAATAGCTACAAATAGTGCAAGCAGATGGGTTTAGGTCCCTCTATGGACTTGCCCTTGTTGATTCAGCACTGCATCAGATACCAAAGACACAAAGTGGACGGGGAGGTTCTAAGCACAACAGCTGTGAGTGTAATCCCAGTATATTAGTTAATTACTGGGATTAGTTAATAAACAGCCATATCTATTAGTATGCTTACTGAAGAAATCTTTGAGTTCCATATGTGGGTAAAATGAGATCTTCAAAAGGAAGTGGCAGCTCCAGAAAAGCAAGGCCAGTGGGGCTATCCTTGGGACAGTACAGCCCTACTGCATTAACACAGCTGATGGCTTAATTTACCAGTCAGTCCTGCTGGCTGCCCTAACCACTGGAGCTGTAGATCCAGTTTAAGAGCAGAAGCATGGTAGGACACCATATTGTTTGGCATCTGAGAGGCTGTGCCTGAGAGAGTTCAGAAAGATGACAGCAGCAAGCCTGTGGAGCCACCTCACCAATTTATTTCAAGGCTTCACTCCTCACTGGTGGTGAAGGGAACAGGGCTCGTAGCAGTTCTCAAATGTTTCTCTAATTCTGCCACAGGATCAGGCCATTTTGTTGTCAGAGTCCCAGGCAAAAGCAAAAATTAAATCATACTGATATGACTTATTTTGCACAGAAATTTCCTTCCATCTGTTGCTCTTCTCAACAGTTCCATTAGAAAGTCATGTTGTGTCATACTCTATTATTAACAGATGTTGGAGCAGAATAATGTATACGTGTTCCTGAGAATTAGACATGTTGCTAAGTACAAACCTCTGTCCTCAGCTTTGCATTGTAACACCACACCAAAGTACCTTGCTGCCATGTGAAATCCCACTTGTGGGATGGTCTCCTCCCCTCTGGTTCCTGCTCAGAGCTGGCTGCTCGGGGCCTCATGCAGGTTGGTTTTGAGCCTCTCCAAGGCTGGGGGATACTGCAGCCTCCCTGGGCATCCTGCTCGCTCCAGTGTTCAGCCACCCTCACTGAAAAACAAAAATTACTGTATCAGGTCAAAACTGTTCATGTTTCAGCACATCTTTACTGCCTCTGTCCATGTCTGGGAAGAACTGGGCTCTGTCTTCTCCTCATCCCACTCAGGAGCTGCATACACCAGGGGGTTCTCCCTGAAGCCACCTCTCCTGAGGGCTGAACAAGCACATCTCTCTCAGCTGCTCCTCCTCCCTCAGAAACTCCAGCCACACAATATCTTGGCAGCCCTCCACTGGCTCTGCATTAGTGTTTCATTTTCTTATGACAGGGAGCCCAAAATGGGGCAGAGCAAACAAACAGAGAGACTAATGCCTCCCTTTCAGCAGCTGCCTGGCCTTTTGCTCACAGAACCTGGAGTGCCTTCAGCCTCTTTTCCCTGAGAGAGCATGTTGCTGACTCACAGTCAGCTCCTTGTCCACCAGGTCCCCCAGGTTTCATTCTGCAATACTGATTTCTGGACAGCAAATCCCCAGCCTGTATTGCATCAGGGCCCTGATTCAACTCCCCCTGCCAGGATTTTAGTTGGTTCAGGAGTTTATTTGACTGAGTTCAAGGTCAGCCTTTTTGCTGATCTGAGCTGTTTGTTGGGAATAAAGCTAGAGACAACCTCAGCAAGGGCCTGCCTGCCTCTCCATCTCTTGGGAGCTGCTTTCAAGCCGAGGCTCTTGCACTTGGCGTCTGCCTGAGCGACACTGCAGCTGTGCTGCAGCTGTGTCAGTGCCCATCTCCTACCTCCCTGATCCTGACCTGCTGGCTTGATTTCCTGGCTTGACCTTGAACCTTCCTCATCACAACAGACTTGCTGTGTGGTCACTGGACCCAGGCTGACACTGGCCACTCTTTCCAGGCATATAAGCACAAGAAGCTCCTTTATACCCTTTGCATCATTAGCTAATTTCAACTCAGCTTGAGCTTTCGAGCAGCCATCTCTGCTCCCTCCTTCAGCGTGCTCCCTCTGTGCATCTGAGCTGGGTCAGGAGTCCCCCCTCCACCCATGCTCCCACTCTGTAACTCTTGGTTGACTTTCCATATATTAGAATAGACTACTCTTATGCTCTAAGGAGGTTGTCCTTGACAACTGACTTGCTCTCCTGGGCCCCTTAGTCCTCCAAGTCTCTCTAACATGGGAATTTGCCAAGTCTCACAGTCATTGCAGCCAAGGCTGCTCTTGACCTTCACCTTTCCAACCAGTTTTTCCTGTAACAGGTCCAGTAATCAGTTTATTCATCACCTGCTACAACAAAAAGTCCTCAATACACTTCAGAACCTCCTGGATCAGTTATGCATGGCACCGTTATTATTCTAGTTGACAGGGCATTTGAAACTCCCTGTGAATGCCAGGACCTGTGATGAAGAAACATTCAAAACAGGACTAAAAAATTCATCTTCATGCACACAATACATTCAGGCTCCAAATATCCCTGCAAACATGTGATACCAAAGAAAAACCTCCTCATGTACACCACAGCATGAGTGGGAAATGCAACTTAGAGCTGTGGTGAACTGCAGTCAGCCAGCCAGTGTGGATGGACACAGTGGGACTGAGCCTAAGATAAGACCTCAAGACATCAAGCAAGAAGACATCACCATAAGTCCTGAATTTGGTGTTGACCCTAAAGAAAGAGAAGATCACTATATCCTTATCACCACCACTTCTTGAAGTAGTTAATCTGTGCCTGTTTCTATCCAAACAGCTTGAGATCTGATGGACTATACTGAAATAAAATAGTCTTGAAATCCTCATTTCCAAGGATCCATTTTTTATTTCTCTTTCAGTCTCCTGAGAAAACAAAGTGAAAATTCCTTATTCAAGGACCTTTTAGACATTAAAATGTAATTGCACTCTATAAAATAGTCCAAGGACATATTCTTTCTGCTCTGTTACCTCCTAAGTTTCTTTGATGCCAGCTGTTAAACATGGTGTTTTGTATACAGGCTTTCATGGCAAAGCAGCATTGATGTGCATTTCAAAAAGCATTGTGAAAGCTGTTAGCTATGATTCTTGGTTTGCTCATCACACCTAGTATTGCTTAGTAACATTCACTTTATATAGATAAACAGGGCTGGGCCTGTTCCACAGAGCACAAACCAGGCAATCTGAAATATGCTAAGTGAAAGCTTTTCAGAGAGCTTAAAGAGTATTCCTGATACCAGCATTTACACTTATAAATATATCCATTACTGACACAATCAATTGCAATTGTTTCTTCTACTTTTCCTGAAATATTTTAGACATTTTTTCCTCAGATAGTGTATAGTAAGCTTGGCAAGGGGGAAGACACAGGGAATAGTTTTACAGAACAATACATCATTTTTCTTTTTCACAGAACATATGTCAGGCACCAGCAGACTCAGGAGATGTAATCCATATGAGAGTTCCTCATATGTGTTACAAAATACAGTCAGAATGCTGCAAAAGGAATTTCTTTCTTCAGTTTATAAGCTTGGGATGACAATTAGGTATAATCAATCATTCAATACACTTAATAAAAAAAAAAAGAGAGAGAAGAACTCCTTTCCACAGTAAAACTATAGGATATTTCCAGGCATTAGTTAAATAAATAAAATTTGTTTTGAACTGAAAGACCTCCTTGAAGACTTCTAGTTTAGCCTGGAGACATGATATACTGTGATTCTGATGTCATGCAACTTATTTTCAGTTTTGTAATCTACAGATTGAATGAAAAGTATGCACAGTACAGAGCATGTTATCAATCTCACATCATGGAGGTTGTTTTTATAATGGATACAGCAAGGGGTTCTTGAAATAGTCTAACTGCAATGTCCACACACTAATCCAAATGCCTGCAATTCCCTCTGCTGTTTTCCTTAGACTGTCTCTGTTAAATGTTATCACAGAAAAATTTAAATTTCTCATTGTGCAGTCATCAACTTGTAACAGCAGTAACCCAGAGAAGTAATAACATACTGTGTTTTATTGTAAGATGATTTCTGGCCTGCTGAGGAAGTCAACCAGTATTTTCAACAAATCTGGGCATTACCCATGAAGCAAATCACCTTTCATCACACAGATATATGGCAGAGGAACAGTCATCCACTGCCAGTAAAGATATCTTTCTTACCTATTTTGTTTTGGACTCATTCAGAAACAAAGAGAGCAGCCTCACAGCACTTCTCAAACCAAACACTTGCAGACTTTCACTCCCTACAACAGAAGAATCAGTGCACACCACCTTTAATGCAAGCAGCAAGCTAGCATCCCTCCATCTGTCTGCTGTATCCAGCTACCCAGGAGATCTGTATCACCCAAAATAACTACTGAAGTATGACAGTTCTGCTTCTAGAGCTACTCTTGTGCTAAACTCATGCTGCACTTTTAAACCAAGTACCAAAACCAAGTGAATTGACTAGGAACAAGCAAGGGATCCCCGTTTCCTGGTGACTGTTCATGGTTAAGCATCTAAGAGAAAGCATTTCGAGAACCAGGCCATGAAAATGTCTGCCAACAGAGAATACTTTTCTTGGTATCATAAAATCAAAATCTACAATCTTCTCACAGCTTTAGAAGAAGCTCTATTGAAAACATCTGTCCTGCAGCTGGGTTGCAAGGTAAATAGGATCCTAAACAACTGGGACAAGAGCACTGGTTGACCTGTGACCTGCAAGGTCACTGTGCTGCCTTGCTTCCTTTGCTGTCTTCTTCATCTAATACAGGGGATTTACCTCTGCAGAGCCATAAAGGAGCTATGGTGTGGAGCTAAGGTGCCTGAGAAAGAGGTGAAGGGGCCTAAAGGATGAGGCCTACTGGTGGAAAATTTCTTAGAGCCCTCTGACAAAAGCAGTTGCACTTTCTTGTTTCCCTATGAAACAGGATGCTTTTCTGTGACAAGCAGCAGCATTGGTGTTTTCTACTTCTGCTTCAACAGAAGCATAAAACTACCTTGGATGCATTATGATTAATTTGCCTTAAAAACTATTTTCTCTGTCCTTAGCTTTTCTTTAGATTTTACTGCCTCTTTGTCTGTGTCTATGAAATATTTACAATTTGTAAATTCTTTTCGTCTGTAATGTTAGTAAACTATATAGAGAATGCTAATTACCATTTTATGTTTCAAAGAACACTTTCTTAATATTCTCTGTGGTCCCTTTTGGGGTATGAAGTTTATGTTACTAAACATAAATATATTTATATTTTGAAATTTTCATGTCCAAAAAAAAACCTGACTACATTCAGTTCAACCTTATCTATTCTGATATTTTCCCAAATATCGTCAAAATAATTTCCTTTGGCCTACTTTTTTCTTCCACATTTCTATGTTGTCAGATTTCTTCTTTTTGCAGGGAGTTCATTTTCCTCAATTTCCAGCACTCTGAGCAGCTCTGCTGCTGCTTATTTATGAGCTACATCATCTGTGCTCTTGCCATCAACTCTCTCCATGTTGGACTGAGGCACACTTCATCCCTTGAGCACTGGGATAAAGTTGTGTTTTCCCATTAAAAAAAAAATCATTCAAGTTTTCAAAATCTTTCATTCACTAGCTTGTATATAAACTCAAATTTGAGAATAATTGATCTTGAAATGTCTGGCTGAATATACAGCCTGCCTGAAACAAGAGCAGGAGAGCTCCCTCTGTCCACTCCCATAGTTTGTGTGAATCCATGTGGATCCAGCAGGAGACTGATTCAGTGTGTCAGGGGTAGGGGATGGAGGCAGACCTGCACATCCACCCAAACAGAAACACAGGGTCCTCTGCTGTGGCTGAGAGCATTTTCCGGGAAGAGAGAGGAGTGTGACGATGTTAAACCAAACAAGAGAGGAGAACACAAAGATCTCTTTGTCAAGTTTCCAAGACACAGTTGCCTTCATCCTTTCTTGGTGTGCAGAACGCTTCCCCTGGCCTTCTAATGAAGCTGCCAAACACCGCCCTCTTAATATTTCATGCATCGTTTCACTGCACAGAGCTTTCTGTCCTCGGCATTTGTCCCATATCAGTTTTTATCCACTGTATCCTTGCAGTCCTGGGGAGTAACTTCACCCACGAGGCTGCTGGTACAGAAAGCAGTGCTGCCTTTCTCAGGGAGTCCAGGAAGGTTTTACACTGGAACTTCAGGCTGTAAGAATGAATATGATCTTTTTCATGGGTGAGGCTGCCTGACCAGATTCTCTCAACAGGGAACTGCAGCCCAAGTTCACATCAGGGATCATGACGGGTTTGTTTTCCAAGCGTCAGCAAATAAAAAAAAAAGAGAACAGAACCTGAGAATTCAAGTGATAAGCTTGTAAACCCCCTAATCGGTTGTTTGTACCAGAATTATAGAGAGCAATCCAAACCAACAAGTTCTACAGAGTCCCACCGTTTCCGCCGCTAGCACCTTCCGGCACAGCCGAGTGCTCCTTGGTGCAGCAACAGGAAGCATTTTGTGCTCACTCAGATGCCGTTTGTTACCAAATGAGTCACTGTGGTCTTTGCCTGTCTCCCAGTGTAAGTTCATGCTGAGGGGGTTTGCATAGTTTTCACTTTACAAACCTATGTAAAGTTCAGTGCTGTGTTGAAAAAAAGTTTTCATTTTTCAGAGCAGCCTCATGTTTCTTAAAACCCACTTAAATCCAAAATAAAAGACTGTAATTAAACGCAAGAAATAGACATGTTGAAGGAGACAGATTAAGCCCCATATCATTAATATCAGCTCATCTTCACAAAAGTCAGGTAATTCATGCCAGCTGATATTTTGGCCTTGCATTTTAAGCTTCCAGTAAGAAATTAGGAAAACAATACTGAGAGCGATCAAGAGTTATCAAAAAGATTTTAAAATATTATTTTAAGATTTCATGTCTACATTTTTGTACAAAACCCAAATGTTTACTAATCAGGTCAAGGCATGTATCTATTCAGGAGCCATCTCAGTATTGTTGAAGAATTTGGCAAAATTCTCAGATCAACTTTCTTTTGTAGCACTTATTGCCAGAATGCTCTGTCATTTTCCAAGAAACATATATTGCTTGGATTCGTTTTCCCAGCTGGATTATCAATTCCATGGTTCTCCTTTCCAAATCACTGTTCCAGCTCATTGATGATTCTATCCAGTGCTGGTTACACAAAACGTTGTTGAAAGTCCTCTTTACTTTGAAAAGCCATGTGTTGACCAGTATTTTTAGTTAACAGATATACTCAGCCAAGATGACAATCTCCAAACTTTCTACTTCAGTGTTTTTCCGCAGAAGGCAATGAGCTGTTTGCTGCAATAAACTCTTCTGTTTTGCCCATACTTATGGCCACAATCCATGCTCTAAATCACTGTCTACATTATTTTAACATAAATCTTCTTTCAAATACCCTTCTAATTCAATGGCATGCTGTAAATCAAATGCACACTATTATAACTGCCTTGAGACTCTACTGGAGCTCTTCAAATATACTCTTTAAAAGCACTGACTTTATGGCAAGCTTCGGGGTAAATTTACAGCATGATACACAAAGACTTAGTCACTGGATCAAATTCTGCATGCAGAGAGGCTTAATGGCTTTGTCTTCTCAAGCACACAGGTGGTTCACTTTAGAAATATATATAGTCCCACTGAAGTTAATAGAATTATGTGTATGCTTAAGGTTAAGTACATGCATAAGTATTTTCAGGAATATTTCCAGTATTCCTATTAATCTAGATAGCCACATATTTAAAATCATACCTTTATAATGTGGCATATATTTTTCTCTCTTCCAAAGCATTTTGTGTGCTTTTGGGGGGGACTGGCAGATTTTGAGGTTAGCAAAACTTGATAAAAAGAATCCACTAGCTCAGATGATCAAGAGATTGGCTCCATTTAGGCACACTTATTAAAAGCATTTCTTAGAAATGGACATGGGTGACAACAGTCCCACATGAACAGTCCACGGGTCAGGTTTAGGGCTATCTCAGTTTGCTGTTACAGTTTAGGACACAGAGATAGGTAATAGTTTTGCAGTGCTTTCTTAAGCAAAATCAAACACAGGCAAAGGCTACACCACCACCTTTCTTCCCCTCCCTCCCCCTCAGAAAAAAAAAAGCCAACCCCCCTCCCGCCACATAAAACACAACAAAATAAAAAACCCCTCAATATGACCTTCATTGTTCTCTTTTCCTCCCCATTGACAGAGAAGGCTACTTTTGTCAGGCAGCCTTAGAGTGCTGCTTCTTTCTCCACTTCATATATATGCCTGAGGCTTTAAACCCTGTCTACCCAGCTGATTAGAAAGGATATCAGGCTGACAGCCACGATGATGAAGACCAGGAACAGCATGAATAACAGTCTTCATGGTTTGATATAAACTAATAGATCAGATTACCTATTTTCCAAGAGATTTCTACGGCTGCACAGCAAATCCACTGTGAAACTCCAGCTGGTCTCTGGGCACACAAGCACGTGAGCAGCCCAGGATGAGCCCTGAACAGCTATGGTGAGGAACAAACAGTCCACACTTCAAAACACAACTTTCTGATCATCTTATCAGGGATAATAGTCTCTGTAAGAGACAGGACATATTGAAAATGCTAAAAAAGTTAAACTGGCTAGTATTGCTACAGCAGTTTTGCTGCACAGTAATCCAAAAGAAAATGTCTCAATGTACTCGCCTTCCAGGGGAGTCCCAAAGGAGGAGTCCAGATTGCAATTCACATCTAGATTGTCTGATTTATGAAGATCCTCATCTGCCAAATTCAGCAGACTACAGAAATTAATCCCAACAAGCTACCATTAAGAGAAAGCTAAATGTGATTCTCTTATCTCCTGGGCAGAGAACTAAAAACTGGAACATTAAATAACCTACTGCATAGCACTGAGCAAGATACTTGCAACTTCAGAACGCAGCAATAACATTTCTGCCCCAGTATTTCAGATCAAACACTGTCTTGGTCAGTTGCTGATTTCTAAAAAACAGTTTCTTCCAATTCAACAGATCTTAGGGAACAAACCATCCTTCTGCAATCTCTTAGTTGTTTACTGGGCTTTTCAGCAAAGTCAGTAAAAGAGTAATTGTAAAACAGTTAATTACCACATAAACATTTATTCATTTTAAGGGCACCTCAGATGACAGCAGGCTGGAGGCCTGATGTAACCACTTCACTTGCAGAGCTAAGTTCCTGCACATGCATGGCCTCTTTGCACTCGGTGAATCAATGCCCACACACAGGAGCATATAAAGTCCCAGATCCATGGCAATCTGGTTTAACTGCTCATTACATGTTAAACATCCAAATTTATATATAAAGCTTCAGTGTAGTTGAAAATGGATGTCTGCCCTTATACTGTCTTGTGTAATACAAGAAATTTGAGCAGAAAAATGAAGAGAAAGGTGCTAATGTTTGACTGAAGACATTATACAGGTACTCAAAACCAAGGGAACCTCACCCTAACCCCAGCACAGGTACCTACAGCTAACATTAATAAACAAGGGTTCTTTAAGAAACATATGACAGGGAGGTAGAATTATTTATCAATGATGTGATCAACTATAATAAGATAAGCAAGGCCAGCATAGTTAGATAAAAAATTTTTCAAAACAGCAAAAAACCATGAGAAGAGGTTCTGCTAAGATCACTTCAATAACCTACTATTGAAACCCACTCTCATATTAGGAAGCTGAACACTAACAAGAATTCTATAATGAACAATCTTAATTTTGCTTACACGAACCAGTGTTTTCTACTGGTGACAAAGTCATTCCCAAACATGGCAGCTGACAGATTTCTTTATGAAATAATTATCAAACCAACAAACAAGGTTATACTAGACTTCTAGAAATCACGCTATAAGAGAGTTACACGTGCAAAATAAACTTGAATTAAGTTATCATGACTTGCTAAAGTTTAGTTAAATGGAAAAAGAAACAAACATTGCTATCTAACTGTGATTTTTATTTCATAAGAGCAAATTTTAAGGAAGAGAAACTAGGCGAAAAACTTTCCTGAATTCATCCCGGATATTAACACTAGAGTCTTAGGATTTTCTTAAACAAAATTTGCTAAAACTGTCTGGAATTAATAAGTCAGGAAAGCTGTAGGGAAAGGACTTCAGAAGTAGACACATGATAACCAACTCCAAAATAATTTTAGGAGTAAGCCCAGAAGCTGATACAAACTGGTAAAGCCAAGATAGAATAGAGGAAACTCTTAAGGGAGTCTCATGCCAGATGAGGTATCTGGTAGAAAGAAGCAAGTGGTTCATCTAGCTTTGGAAAACCGAGGCTGGGAGGTCAGCTGATCCCAATTTCCCAATTACCCTTGAAGCTGATGCCACCAGAAGTTTTTAGCTTAAGTTATAATAGCAACAGCTCAAGGAACTGGGCTAAAAAAAGTAATTTCATGGAGATTTAAAGAGGAAATAAGGTTTCTTTTCAGAGACGGGAATTGTGAAAGGATAATGACAGTGCAGCTTCTTGGGTCAGGGAAGAAAGCAGCAACTGAAAAGATCACTCCAAACTTCCCACCCGTGCTCCTATCTGTAGCCTAGTGTTTTGCCCTATTCTAAACACCCTAATAAGTAAATGCAATTTATTGTACTTTATCAAGTTGTACAAGACATCTTCAGGGAAAACAATAACCAAGCTCTTCTGCATGTTTTTCTCAGAGTCAGGGACTGGAGCCATGGCATTTGGATGAAAAAATCTTTATTCTTGCCCAGTTTTCTTCTGTGGAGCCAAAGTGTCTGATTCTGCTGGCATCCAGTTTCAGTTCTGATTTCAGTCCAGTGAACCTGGTAACTCTGGACTATGATCTTTTACACCACAAAATTTCTCACTGTCTTTGTAGCCAAGTTTATCATCATAATTTCTCACAATAAAGCAATGCTGCTGACTGTTTCAGATCATTTCTCACTGTAGTTTCTGGCCTTTCTATGCTGAAGTTCACAGAACTGACATGTAAACTGGTTTTCTCCTTTACTCCTTTCTTTCCCCAATTGTACAAAATTACTCTAAAGATCACGTCATCTGTTTCAGTCATCTTTGCTTTTGGCAAATAATGTTTCAATATCCATTTCCTGATCCTATTCCTAAACGATCATAAATAGAAAAACGTGAATATAAATATGCCAGTATGAAGTCAATGCCAAATGACTCCTATGTCCCCAATGTCCTACATAATACCAATACAATCTACATTTCAAATCCTGCAAAAGGTTTTTGCATTTGCATTGTCACCACAGGCTCCATGAAGCTGAAACTAGAGTGCCTTTGGTTCTACATCACAGCAGCCCATCCAGCTGAAAGCGTGCAGCTTTAGAATTTTAATCTCAAAAACCAGAAAAACCATATTTTCTACATGGCCTCAAGCTGCAATGTAGGCAAACCTAAACTTCATATGAATAAGCATCTCTTATCCCATGGTTTAACAAGAAACAAGGGAAAACCTCTCTTCTGACTTTGGAGGAAAGAAGTGTTCATTTACAAGAGCACCAGGGTTTATAATGATTAGGACAGAGACGCAGACTTCTGCATCACTTGATAACTACATGCTCTTAATATTTCTCTTTAAGTCTTGATCTTTCACTTTAAAAGTGTGCCTGGATCACAGAGCAGTTTTTTTTGTGATGGGCCAGGGAAAACAGATTGCAACATTCGCTTTCCCTCAAGTTCAAAGGAGGGGAAAAAAGACCCCCAAAAACCATGGACCTAGTACATAGAGCTTGATATTTCTCTAAGCTACAAGAAAGCAAAATAAAAACCTGCACCAGCAAATTACTGTTAAGGGGTCAAGGTACAAACAGCCTGATGGGCTAATGGACACCCCTACTTTTTATGGTGAAAGACCTTAATAGCATTCAGCACATTTTTCTACTTATTTTAATGATGCCAGGATTTAATTTTTTGTTTTCAATGATTTTTATTACACCAACACATATATTACAGTCCCCCATCCTTATGGACTGCTTCAGTTAGGAGTCCCATCTTGGTTTGGAAAAGGGACTACTTTGATGAGTCTGTGTATATTCTCCGTTGCTCATCCAGCTTGTGCTGGCACCAACATCCTGGCCAGACAACACAGTGCCAAGGGACAGGGAAACCACACCTTTCCTAGTAGTAAATGAACATGCTCATCTGGAAGAACCTTAAAAAGCTCCCTGAGGTAGTTTTCTGCCAATTCAGTGGACGGAACAAGCCCCACAGATGGTGAGGCAATTTCCAGAGCTGGCAGAGGAGGAAGAACAGGATCATCTCTGGCCAGTGGCCACTCCAGCAACTCCACCTCTGAGGTGAGGGAGAGTTTTCCAGGGGAGCTAGAAGGGACCATAACTCAGCTACTAAGAAGTGCAGGCTCGAGAGAAATGGCCCAGGAGATGGAGATTTCTTTACAAAACATTTAAATTGTCTGATGCAACAGTTCAACTTCTGTTTAGGGAGCACCTTATTTTGTGTTCTATTAAATCAGTTATTTTAGAGATTAAGAATCCATTTGGCACTCTTACTTTGAAGAAGGGCTACAGCCATTCTCATTTCAATGCTCTCAGAGCTTTGCTTTCACCACACAGACACAATTTGTTTCCTGAGCAGGATGTGCGAGCACAGGGAGTGCATCTGCTTGCAAGCAAGCAGGCACACACTAAGGAGAGGGATCAGATACTGGCACAAACATTCCCTTTCAGACCTCTGCCGGGTCATTGCAGTCTCCCCCAGGCCACACATGGCTTTCTGGAAGCATCAGCCCCTCGGTCAATGAAAAGGGCCATTTGTTCCCAGTACCACAGAGCTGCTCCAGCACAGCACTGGTGCTCAGGGGAAGCACTGAGCAGATGCTCTGGGTCGCTGCTTGGTGGCCTGGGCTCTGGCATAGCTCACTGCAGCTGCTGCTGCTCTGTTCTGTACATATTCAATATACTTAAAATCTGTGCTCACGTCCCTACCCGGCTGCCCAGCACACTAATGCTGAAATGAGATGTGTATTGAAGTGAGCAGAGCAGAAGTTCAGTCGGAAAGGAAGGTGGCCCCATTTCCTCCATCACAGACACCAGCTCCAGATGAGTTTTCCCCACTCACCTGAGCCAGAGGCAACCCTCATGACCAGAGCCACCACTGCTGAGGTTTTGAGATCCCTGTACTTTCAAAAGCAATACAGCTCCAGCAGTTGCTTCCCAAACATTAACTTCTGGGGAGAGAAACTTTTATTCCCCTCGCTAACATGAGTGTTATGTGACGCCATCTTAGAGCCCAGCACCAAGATCCTATTTCTGGCCCTGGAGGTACATTCACTTGATTTGGCATCCCTTTACATACACTGAAACCAAACATGTGCTAGTGCAGCAAGCTGACCACAGCTTTGCTGTTGTGCAAACACACAGTTACTTGTGCTGAGTCTCTGTATTCACCTCTGGAGTGTGGACCAATGCACAAGGAAGATCCCTAGTCACAGCTACCGGGGTGGATACCGTACTCTGCCAGTGTGGACCCGTGCCAGGTTCAGTTCAATCCCCAGCTGCAGAGCAATCCATGCCTTCCAAATGAAGAAGGACAAGTTTAGCAGATAACATAGCATGGCAGAAAAGAACTATTTCATGAGAGGTTTTGAAGTTCCCCCATTTCTTTTTGTTCCACTGCAGAAATGTCGCAGTCAGTTTCCTGCATCCCAGATGACTGACCAAACAGCTCAGGATCACAGAGCTACCCTGAGGGCAGTTTCTGGATTGTCACCAGGTACCAGAAAACTGTCATGTCAGGCTGTGTGGGACTTTGGATCCCTGGGTCTTCAATGCAAGTGTTAGACTAATCTCTCACTTCTGTTTACTGAGGCTATTGACAAAGGGTGCTCAATGCCATTTGACCTGCATTTATAAACATAAGTGGTCCTGTAAAGTGAGCTTTTTTATTTGACTTGTGAGATGAGGTTTTTCAAAAATACTCTGTGGCTGAGGTGCTCATTTTAATAGGACTTTCCATATAAATTCTTAATTCAGACAAGTTTTATGTTCTCAATCAATTTTCCAATCAGGGTCTGAGCTCACCAACAGGCTGTGCAGCCATTCCCCCCAGTTCTACTGCTTAAAGCTGCCTGTCTAGAGTGTAGCTGTTCCATGTGGGATCAAGCATGCATGAAAAAGCATTGTAAGAAACTCCACTCCTGCACTGGGGAAGTGTTATTTTGTGGGTTTTTTTAGAGTAAAAGTTTTCTGCTGAAAATCTTGGTCATGAGAGTGACTATAAAAATAAAGTTCAGTTTCCAAAATACTAATAGTCTGTCAGGTATTAAAATTGTGTTTGAAGAGTCCCTGCAACTATTAGTTTTTAATGATACAATATTTTTTAAAAAAATGCTTCAAGGTCGTTGCTATGGAGTACCTAGATCACCTGCAGCTATAGGAATAAGCAACCTGTAATGTATAATGAATGCTGAGGCTCTACTTAGTTTTGCCGAGGGCTTGTTTTGCCTTAAAATGTTGGGGGTTGTTTTGGGGTTGCTTGTTTCAGTAACATTTGTGGTAGTTTTAAAGGGCTTAACAACAGTCCAAGGAGAATTCTGGTGCTGGTGTTTTACATTTTTCTATAGTGAGTGCCAAACTCTTTTGCATAGTTGATCTTCAACCCATCCAAGAGCAGTTTTAGTAGAAAAATTACCATTTATAACTTTATGTCTAGGACCACTGGTAGGCAGGATAATGGGGAAGTTGACTGATCTGCCCTTCCCCTGAGACACAGGAGAAATTAAAATGTTCCCTGTCCACTCCTAGCTTAGATGAGATGCTAACAAGAAGCAGGGAACCCTATACACTGTCAAGTCCCTATTTCAAAGGGAACAGAACACTTACATTTTTATGAACAGTGCTGAGTGCCAAAGGTATTGGATAAACATACATCATTTCCGTGCAGTTTTATGAATCATTCTGTTGCATGTATTAATCCCAGATGGTATGGGAACATCACCTTTGAAATGAATACTGTCTGAACCTTATTGACTCCTGCTGCCCAGAACCACCACAGCCCTATAACATTCACAGAGAAGGTACAGCTCCCTGTTCTCTCTCATCTCCTGAAAGACAGCCTTCCTCCACCTGACAACAATGTTTAGATGCTTCAAAAAACTTAAGAACCCATTGGTTCCAGGCCAGATTTTGTAAAGCTTTTAGATATTTGACAATACCAGGTTATTTTCATGGTACAGATGGACAATATAAGTGCAGGCAGACAGAAGTGTTTGGTTTCCCCAGGCCCTTGATTGCCTAAACATATATGTAATTGCTCAGTCCTTCTAGAAAGCCAAGAAACAGTGGTGTGAGTGCTTTTGAAAGCACTTTTTTCATTGAGAGAAGATCACCTAGGCCAAGATGTTGTTTTGGGGTTTTCATAGCAGCAAAAATTAGCTTCCCTGTGATCATTCTTGGGCTGAGTCTCCAGGTTCAATTCCTGAATTCCACCAGCCAAAACAGCCCAAAGCTTGAAACATCCAATGATTTCAAACAGTTACTACAGTCCTTTAAAGTTCAGTGTTTACTGGAGAAAGTAAACAGAGGTGCAAAAGATGAAGTGGAGCTCAGCTGCTTGATTCGCCTTTTCCAACCGTGGCAATGCTTCTGTGTGAACTTCAGTGGAGATTCAAGAACCCTAATACATCCAACCACAGCACCATCACCTCAGTCTAGAGCAAACAAGAGCCAGTTAATTCTGCAAAATTAACTGCTCAGTGAAATCCCAAAGAACAGTGACAGAACAGCTGACAAAACTCAATGGGATGAGTACTGACAAGCTGTAAATAATAATTAACTCCCAAAATACAGGATCCTATTCACTAGTACCTTCTTTAGACATACAGGATCTTCTAGACAATGTCCTTGAAAAAAGTTTCAAAGTCAGTAGATGAAAGAGGTTCATCCCGTGAACAATCCCACTGGCAATTTCTCCACATCTCCCATGATGACAAAATTCAAGGTAGCAATTTTAGAGCATCACTTCCAAATTCTCACACTGTGGATTTTGTGAGCTGTTTGCTAAACACAAGGCATCTTTACAGAGTGCAGTACAGAAGAACCTGAGTTCTCTTTATAAAAAGCTGATCATCTTTCACAAAGCTCCAACCTCTGGCATACAGATAAATTTCAGAGACATCTTTTTTTAAATTTTTTGCCAAAGGACATGCAATTCATCAGTGGTCTAGGCTAGATTTGTATCATATTTTTAGTTGCCTGCTCAAGCCACAAGACCATACTACTGAAATAAAGGGCAAAAGGAGCACAAGAAAACTATCCAAAATAGCCATCCTCTCTTTTATGTCTGAGAAACACACACTACAATTTTTATCAGAATAACATTTTTACTAAGATAATACAAAAAACTAAGCTTTTCTTCATTAGTGAGCAATATATTCTGGTAAATACATTTTTTTAATTCCTGCACACAGACTAATTATTCAACTATGAAATAAAATAGACATTTTTAACATGTCTTTTGCCATTTAAAATTATTTTATTCTTATGGGATTCAAGCCACTGTCCCTTAAAGCATGCCAGGGGCATGTGAATAATAATGAAAACAGAAGCAAAGTGTGAAAAGACTCACACACAAAAATTCTCTTGAACTTTAGAACTTTTCAAACCATGAACTTATATCTGTAAACACGTATAGAACTATTTGATATTAAACCAACTGAAATGAAAAAAGCATCAAAACCTTCTTTCCAGTTTAGTTATTCTTCACTTTTTAGAAAAATTATTTAAAGTATGTAACAATAAATCATCTCACATTTTTCTCATACTGAATGAGATCCACATATGTTTTCAGGGGTTTTACATATTATCTGCAATTCCCAAATTACGACCCTGTTCCAGGTCCCATCTAGCCTTCTATAGAGAGCTCTTCCAGACTTCTAAAACAAATCATTCTCTGTCATCATTTACCAAGACCTCAAGACCTTTAGTCACCCACAAGAGATTGGGGGAAAAAAAATAAAAAAGAAAAATTTTAAAAAATTAAAAAAAAAAAAAAAGCCAAAGAGTAAGAGCAGCCCCATAGTGTAGTAGAAAATGTAGCAATGTAGAAGCAAGCAAGGTAAGAAGAGATATTTACAGACAGGCTGCACTTAATCAACAGAAAACATTTAATATATACACCAATGTTTTCCAGCTGCCTAAAACCCAGTAATTCCTGCTAACTGGTTTCATACATAATCCTCACAAGGAATATTTATAAGCTATTTCTTTGGCACAGAATTATTTTAACATTCTCATCATTTATACCTCATTTATAAGCTAGTTTCTGGCCACTGTGTACTACAAAAGATTTTTCCTTTGCTCCAGGTTGCAGGAAAAGGAGATGAGCTGCTGTGCATGAGCTCTGGATACATTTCAGTTGGGGATATTTCTTTGACAGTAAGAGATAAGATGAGAGCACAGACAATCCACAGTACTCCAATGAATTCACATCAGATGACTTTGGTGGCTGTGACAAGCAATAATTTGAATCCAAACCATGTAGAAGGCCTAATTCTGTTCAGGCATAAATTGGAGCAACTCCACTGAAGCAAATGCAATTTGCTGCAGAGGTATCACAGGATGCACACACTGCAGCTCTGGGCACTGCAGGGCTCACAGAGGCACGGCACTGCACATGGACACACAGGCTCTGTTTGCTGTAGAAGCCCTGGAGCTATGGGAAAAGATTCTCCAACACCTTGATCACTGGCATGGCACCACCCATGGTGACAAATACCAATCCCAGTTCACTCCTCCACAGCAGCAACTTCTCTCTGCAAGGACTGCAAGTTACTGCAGTAACCAAAAATTGCCCTGACACCTCTCAGAGCTCCTGTTTTAGGATCACTTCTCCAGCACTGTAAAGAAAGCTGCATCCCTTCTCTTTGAGATCCTATGTGACACCTGGGCCAGCTCCCCCCCTTCCATTTCCCACCTCTTTCCCAGCCTTCCTCTTCCTAAACCAGTGCATAGGCAGGACTAGTAGCAGGTTTTTCATGTTTTTGTTCAATGTTTTCAGCCTCCTGGGACTCAGAGGTGCTGTCAGGGCACATCAGCACCTCCAATGCACAGGAGGGAGGAAGGCCCTGTGGTCCCAGTCTGGCCAACCAAGGCACAGGCAGTTTACACCTGAACCAGTCCTTCCCAGTGCTGCCTCTGTCCTGAATGCCTTTGCCATCCTTGTTCATTGCCTCTGGACATGAGGAGCTGAAGATGTGTGCATTAACTTACCAAAGGCAATAGGATATCTCTACATTTTGACAAAAACACAAAGGTAGTTGTGCTGTCACCTATGCCTGCTGTAACTACAAAGAGTAATTGCATTTATAATTTGCATATTCAAGTAATCAACAGATTTCATTAATCTGTTTCTAAAAATCCTTCTAAGAAAGTGGGATATCTGTTTAAGGATGTATTCAAGAGAATAATTTAATTGTTATTTAACAGAGCAAGTCTTCCATGTTTATTTAACAATTTTCCCCTAGCTACTGGTGCACCATTATCAAATTAAATAACATCTAATCAGGCTATCAGATTATTGTATTTTTTTATGAACCAGCAAATGCTTAATGGGTTTTATTTTAGAAACAGAAATAGTCATATTACAGGAGATTAATGCTATGAAAAAAATATCTATATTAATATCTGAGCAATAAGGGACATGAATTAATGGATAGATGACCTAGTTACAAAAATGTGGTGGTTTTAAAAAATTCAATATGATGTATTTTTAAACCTCACCATGTTAAGTCTTTGAATATACTTCAATAAAGAAGGCTTCTGTTATGCAAAAATGTTATACATTCTGACACAGAAACACGAGTATGTTTTTAATTGAAAGAAATCCTGCCACCCTCCCAGCCAGGAAGCAGGGTTCCATGTCATAGTGGAGCTGGCATTCCGAGGCTGGGTGGGCAGCATCCCTTGCTGCCTGCCCGAGTCTCAGTGAGCAGTGGCACTCTGGTTATGGCCACAAAAGTGTTTGAGCAGCACAGCCACTATTTCTGCAGCCCCCAGGCTCGCTGCTGAGCAGCTGCTCTGTCACCAACAGGAGCTTAAGAGGAGCAGAGGGGGCCAGCATTGCCCAGCACCCCGGCAGAGTGCTCTGAACACTTCAGTGACAGCCTCTGCAAAGGAAAGGCTGGGGGGAAAGATAACCAGCTGCCTCCAAGCCCTCAGCAAATCTACAACTCTATATGAAGCATCTTTACTTTCTGTATCGCATATCTAAGCCCTTTAACAGCTGAATTGAGCACAAATTTAATCTTTAGTTGCTTCTGAGAATAAGAAAAAAAAAGTTGCATTGTCCTCTAATTAATAGTATTTTCTTTTGTCTTATACCACAAGTTCTGATTGCTCAACCAATTATTCCTCCCTTCTCTATCCAGCTCCTACCACTTAGCTTGAAAGCAGCCAGTCATTTATTTTCTACATTCCATCATCATGCAATAGAACTGCACTGGACAGCTTCAGAGCAAGATGTTTCATACTCAAAGCACTTAATCAAGGTTAGACCTTGCTATTTTACAGCAGTAATGCCTCCAGAAATGAAGTTAAGGCCATGTCAACTTCATAATTTTTTAATGCTATGTCTTATTCCAGGATGAAGACTTTTGGGGGAAGCTTGAGAGACAGAAAAGAGCAACTGAAGGTTTTCTGGTAGCTTCCTGTTGTTTGTCTTATAATGCAATCAACACGAGCCAGTAGCTCAGACTTGTAAATACTGTCCTACCTCATCTCTCTGGTTATTACTCAGCCAAGCCTTTCTAAAATATTTAAGTAATCATTCTCCATCTCTATTAAAACAACAGATGGAATTCCCAACCTTCAATTTTATGTCAGGATTCTGCAGCAATTTATTAACAGCTTGAACTCTGTTCTCTTGAGGGTTTAACCTGATGGTTGAACCCAATTACATTACAGTCCTTTGTTCATCAAGGGACATATGTAATATGATATTAAATATGAAACAACTCATGCCTGAATAATGTAGTCTTTGTGATACAAATTGATGGAGTGTAGAAGCCCAAATTCCAAGAATACAAACTGTTCTTACTTCTGATTTTATGTCACAAAAATTCAGGACTAATTCCACTGCTGTCAGCTGACTTGCTAATGTGAAACTAGCATAAATTAGAGCTGAATCATGGTTTGTCTCTCATTACTGTCAAAGCATGCTGAAGTCCTAATCATACAGCTCACAAGCTGGTTTCTGACTCCCAGAAATCAGTATACATTTACATCACTACACCCCGCTTCCAGATCATATCAGTCCCACCAACACAATCTCAAGGAACCCCTCCACACCCTCGGTATCCAGACTATAATTCCATGCAGCTCCAATAGTGTCTCACCACAGCATGGAAACCTCCCACGCAGAGTGGGAAATCTGCATAGCTGTGGCAGTTATATTTGCCATTGTAAAGTCACTCCTTTCAAGCTAACTTTGGCAGGTTAGCATATTGCTTTTTCCATTATGAAGCTTCCTTTCCTAGCCTATTTTTTTCCATCTTGCATCACGATGCAAGCCTTGAATGTTCATTACTGTGCTTCTCCCACAGCTTGCTCCCAGTCCCACACTTTATGGATGGCATGCCATTCCTGAGCTCTTCCATCTGGCTCATATGCTCCTGCTTTTTACCTATGTTCCAGACACTTCCAGTGCATTAAAAAAAACCTAATTAAGTTAGACCGATGAACACCTAATAACCAAGGAACTTCATATGCAGAAAATGTCACCGGCTAAAGATGTCTTGCTTATTTTGAGATAATTTACATGTTCATTCCAAGGTTCAATGTCCAGCTGAAGCATTGCTGTCAAAACAGTTCCCCAGTAACACAGGGGACCAAATGCATTCATTTTCATGTTAAGCTATAATTACAGTAGCAAAAAAGTATATTTTGAAACATCCAGCATGCTGAAATTAGCAGGCAGTCAGCATACTTGGCACACAACAGGAAGGACAAGATGGGTGGAATCACATCTCCCTGAATGGGAAACCTCAGAAAACCCACACCTAAAGTGGGAGAGAATGAGTCTGTCATCCATGGGGGAGAAACAAGCAGCTCAAAAGCATAAATAAGTTGATTGGAGGACAGATGTTTCAGAGATATTAACTGTACTTCAGAAGAACAGAGTCACCTGGCTACACAGAGAGTAGTGGCAGGTCAGGTATGGCCACCTACAGTGTAGGTGTCTAAATGGGAGCAATTCTGCACATGGTACTCAAGGGGAACAATATGGATATTAAATATAACCAGTTGCCCTGATGCTTTAAAACACCACTTGCTCTGACCACAAGGTCCTGCTCAAAATCATCTTCATACAGCCCTAACATATTAAGTCTAGAGACAGCCAGGAAGAGCAGACCTTTTGCTTTGCCAGATGTCAGTCTGCTAGAAAAAGCTGTATTTTTACTTTTAACTCAGAAAAAATGCAGTTCAAAGACTGAAATAGTGTTTCTATCCCATGAAGCAATTTTGCTGCCAACTCTAAAAACTTTAAAACCAAGACTGGATTTTGAAATTATTTCATCAGAGAGCAATAACACTTTTTTATGGTTCAGTTTACCATGTGTAATTGCCAGTGTTAATCTAGACAGAAGTATTCTAAATCCCAGTCCTAAAGAAACCTTAATCCTGTCCAAGTTTGTTTCCTGGAACTGAGCAAAAGCAAAGCTGAGTTTTTGAGGGAAGCCTAGGAAGTTTTAAATCATTACCTTTCATATGGGACAATCCCTCCTTCTTTTAATTTTTTATAAGCTCATTTACTGGTTTGGATCCTTTAAGTTCTTAAGGCTTGCCATATTTTTAATAAATCTTCCTGGTATGAATTTAAAATCCAGTCAAAAAGCTTGATGACTGACTCCATCCCAAACCTTTGTGAAGAAGGACTTTGCATTGTTCTAAGTGCCTCCATCTACCTGACAATTCCCTTTGCCTGGAAAGAGAAGATTGTGTAGGAAGATTAGCCCCTTCCAGCTGAGTCACTGACATACACAACAAGCAAGATAACCAAAACTAAGCATCTCCTGTCCTTGTTCACAGGTTTTAAGTCAACTAACCTTTTTCCCCATCTATAAAGAATGAGTCCAGCCCCTCTGAAGTGGAGTCTTTTTTTCATTGCAACTTCTCATGCAGTCCAAGTTGAGCTGAGATCAAGTTCTATTTTAATTATTCTATTGTGCTTTTGGTGTTTAAACAATCGTATTTCACTGCAGAGACAGCTGCAGTTCAAACGCACATACAAATATCTCTTTTTGGGGCTAAAAAATGGTATTTGCCATAGGTAATAGTAATACTTTCAGATTGTTAAGAGAATTATAGGAAAGCCTGCCCCAAGACTGAGGTGTGTAGTCCTTGGTCTCTCCCTTTGTGAATGCATTGCTGTGGCAGATCATGATACAGAAGCAATTACACCAAGTCTTCAACCAAACCAGTATGAACAATAGATCAGAAATGAAAGGCTTGCTTTTGCGACAGAACAAATATTATATACCTTAAAATTATCTTCCCATTCCTTCCATCACACCAGAGCCTGGCACACCCCTGCCCTTTCCAGTTCCCAGCAGGCTGGTGACACACTGCTGTAGCCTCTGTCTTCCATCTCTGTGGAAGTCTGATGCTCATTGCTCTCCCACTCAGGTCCCATCCCACCAGATAACAAGCCTGAACTCCACACTGGAGGTGACCTGTGGTTTAGACAGGAGCAAGTGAACTAAGAGCTTCCAGCTCTCAAAATGCTCACACATTTCAAGACTTCAGGGAGCTGATTTTAGAAGTGTTCCATTAAGCCTTTACTTCCTGCACTGCCAAAATCTTTTAAGATGTCTCATCTCTGCCATACCTAGTTGTGAGGAGCCTTAGAGCCCCCACAGGACATGGGGTCAGGAAGCTCAGGCACTCAGTCTCCTGCACTGCAGGCACATCAGATGTTTTTTCCACAGGAAATTATTTTCCCCATCGTTCAGAGCAGTGTAATACAGTAACGCGTAGCATAGTAAATGAGAACTTCTTTTTAAATCAAATATCTTTAGTTAGCAATACACAAACCAGAGAGCACCAAATAAGTAATCATTCTACAAACATGGACCAGCCACAATGTCAAAAGACACAATGAAAGAGATCATTGGCTAATCTGTTTTAGTCACAGCTAAGACCATAACTATAATGCAAGTCAAACTTCCCACTTATGAGCTGGTTACTTAGCACTTAAAGGGACACAAACACTTGCATAATCCAAGATTGCTATGAGTCCAAAACATTGCATATTGAAGCAATGTGCAGAGTCAGGCTTACTACAGAGTCAGCATTGGTATGCTATCTATTGGACCACAATCAAACATGAATTAATTTGGATATTACTTTTTAAATGCTCATGGGATATTTTTAAAGCACATTCTCTACAGAGAAAGGTAAATAAGTGACATAACTCATGCTATGAGCAACATGACCTTACAAAAGTGCTTAGCTACAAGACAGTAAACTGGATACAAAAAAAAAAAAAAAAAAATCAAGGGGCTCTTCAAAACTTGATTCTTCAGCAGCTCTGTCACACAAAGGTGGCACTGTCATACAGCTGAAGAGGCAGAGCCCAGAAAACAGAAGAGATCTTCAAAGCTGACACACAAAACCTTTTAAGCCCTCAGTGCCTTGGCACACTGCTGTGCCTGGCCTTGTCCTTCCTCACACAAGGCTACACTCAACCCATTAAAGGCAATGAGAGCAAAGTCTTGGAGGAGTTGAAACTGGACCCTATAAGGGGAATTTCACAGGAGTCACATTGGTTAGTTGGTGCTTTGTTTTTAGTTGAGTACAAAGAAAAAGAAAGAGCTGATATCTTCCTAACCCTTATGGGTTTGGTTTTTGGTTTGTTTGGGTTTTTTCTTCTGCACAAGAACCAAGGTAACTTAGTCCTATTTAGCTGATTTTTTTTTTTTTGCTGTTCTCTAATAATAAAAGAAAAAACAAAGGCTACAGATTAGTTAAAAATGCAATAATGATTCTTAAAACCAATCAAACCTTACCCTAGAGTCTGAGATCTCTTAAGTGGCTACCAATAGAGACAGGCAATGGGGAAGGTAGGACTTGTGCTTCTCAGGAAAACAATATTAATTTTCCAGTTAAAGACTTCTTTCCTATTTTGCTGTTTATTACTCCTACACAATATTACTCAATTACTACAATATTACTCCTACACAAAACTATTTGGTTTGGGTTTCTCCATATGCACAGCAAGAAAGCTCATGATGCACACTACCCTGGAGCATTACCTCAAGGAATAAACTTTTCTGTATCAAGCTGGCAGCATGCACATGAAATCCATACTCTGTTGGTAAATATTGATCCCTCTGAGCAAGAGCTAAGTGAATTTCACTGATCCAATCAAGCAGGTGGCTCATCATCCTGGCTGCAACAAGGAAAGGGAGCAGAGCTCTCTAGAGACAAGGATCCAGAATGGCCTAGAAAGAGAGGACACCTGACTGTCCAAGCTGAGAGTTTTATCTATTTATTTAGCTGCTCTGTAAAGCTCTTGCCACACATGGATAGAGTTCAGGGAAGTGGCATATGCCAGATCCTAGACATCACAAGTTATATACAGGAGCAAATAAGAAAGCATTAATAGTGCTGCCACAGAAAGAGTCAAAGGACTTTGTAGACCACAAACAAAGCTCTTTCACCCCAACAGTGACTGTAGGTCTCTGAAGAGTGGAGTAAAAAAAAAAACACCTTCAAATTTCTCCTTTCAGTTTATGTAAACTAAAAAAAAATATATATATATAAGAGTAGTACTTTGCTTTATTAAACTATTCCCAGGCACAAGCAATAAAACACTGGTTGACTTAGATCACATGAAGATGATTGTTACAGTGCTCTGCTAAGTCATGAACAAGCACTCAAAAGAAGCTGCATTCAACAGCCTGCAGTACATATCCAGCCTTTGGCTGGTGTTTGGCACAGGGCTGGGTGAGGAGAGCTACAAGAAAGGCTCTGTGCCTATTTTCCTAGCTCCTAAGGCTTCAAAAGTGACATCCCCACTAACATGAGATATGTAAAAACAACACAACCATCAACAATTTCATCATCACCATGTCATTGGCAAATATCTGATCATTATCTCAAGGCAACCATTCTTAATTACTCATTATCTTAATGCGCAGAAATATTAGGGGAAGAATTACTCAAAAGTAAATGCAACCCTAAATAGGGACCAGAAGCTGTGTCCCACTGCTGACAGGAACAGCATGCCATCCCTCCTAGGTGTGAGGCACAACTCCCTCAGACTTCAGTTCAGATCTGTGCCAGCCACAGTCAGCAGCAGCTCATGCATAACAATCAAACTGGTTCAAACATCACCTAAGATATTTTTCTTTTTTTTTCTATTGTCAGCAGAGATAAACAACTTGAAAAGAACAGCATCAGAGTTACAGTACGGGAAAGGCAGTCTGTGAGAAAGCTAAACCCAATCAAAAGAGAGCTAACTCCCTGCAACTACTGAGGGTACCCACACGTCCAATGCAGAAAGTTACCTACAGCAGTGAAGAAAAATTACTCCATTAAAACCTACCACTGGAGGCAGCAGCTGAGGAAAAGTTGTAGTTTTTTTCTCAGATGAAAGTCCTTATGTCTGTATTTTTATATGGGTTTACCAGTTTCTTTTGCTTAATGGCAAAAAGCCATGAGGCAGTTGCAGGCTGCCATTACACCTGTTGCAGGAGAAGGCAGCTCCCAGGTCAACTGGTTATTTATGAAAATAAAATAGTTTGATAATACCCTCCTCCCAAAAACTCCTGAAAGAAATCCACCAATACACATATCCAAATCTAATTAAAAAGAAGCCCAGTAATCACTAACTTTCTTAGCAACAAAAACCTTGACATGGTTCCTTTAGGATAACACCACACCTACACACAGCTGAGACAGAGAGAGAGACACCCTGGGCTGAGCTTATATAGAGCTCTGGGCCCCAGGGCCAGGTGTGGGAGGGTGCCCAGGTGAGCCTGTTTCGGACATTAAGGCTTGTTGGTGTTCTCAGCAACCAGGCAATTACTTCTAGGACTTTTAGCTGCCAAACATTGTTATATCACCTTTTTTTGGTTCAGGAGAAAGATGCATATATTTCCCATATATGCACACACAGAATAATCCCCTTTAGCACTTTCTCCAGCTCATGGCTACCACTGAAATTAGCTAACACACTTGCATTGTCTCCTGTAGGAAAGCCTTCACTATCTTGTTCAGTAAGGGACTTCATCCAAATAATTGGAGGTTTCTGCCATATAACAATGTGAGGTGGTTTGTACCCTTGGTTTGGGATAAAAACAACATGGTAGAAATCCTTTTTATTTTCAGTGGAGCTTCCACCAGAGCTATCACCCCTTAAACCATGCTACTGACAGAAATATATTTCTCGGTGTCCATAGGGCACAGTAGAAGACAGGTAATAAAACATTCAGTGTGTCTATTGTATGCACCTTTAAATGGTCTTTCCAGCTTGGCAGAAATAAGTCCTGACAGAATCCCCCCCTCATATCACAAAAACGGCTGTGTTGGGTTTTATTTGCCGATGTATTACATGAATGCTGTTTTATGCTGATTGCTACTTCAGGTCACAGATAAAGAAAACAGAAAGTTCAATGCTAGTTTGAAGTAGATTTCATAATGCTATTTTAGTACTTTTTTTAAACTTAGTTTAAATAATTTGTTTAACTTCTTTTTGCTCTAGGAAATACATGGAAAAACCTACGAAGTGCTGTATCTTTTCCTTACTGGAGCTAAAACTATATGGTAACTCTAAGTCTTCTACAAGCACCCACAAATATTTAATTTGTGTCCTCATTTATAATCTTTAAAAAGCAGTTCAGAAGATTTCTTTTCCTGTGAGAGAACATAATCTTCATCCAGCTTGCAGAGGAAAGAGGCTCTTTTCCCAAGTGAAGCCCTTTACATTCCTGTATGCTTTATACAAACAAAATTGCCAAGTCCTTGAAATGCCAGTGCTAGTTCTTGCAATGGACTCCCTCCATATGTGCCAGAGAAAAAGCAATGAATCATAGAGGGAAACAGAGGCTAAAGCAAATCAGCCCTTTCCCATTAAATGCTACCATATCCAGCATTTCAATTAGCTAATATTGATACTATAATTTTGTATGTTGGGGATTGCACGTGCAATACATAACAGCAAATTACTGCAATCACCAACTGTTGAACGAGTGCTTCTGACTCACTAGCTACTCTTTCATCTTAAAATTGTGGTTTCCTATTAACAGTTAAGTACCATAAATGTATACTAATACAAGTGAGAAAGGAGGTAAGTTTACAAAACACGAGAAAAAATAAGGGAAAAGGCACAGCAGTGAATAATCATGTATGTAATGGCAGTCTCCCTATTATGTTCTCCCCTTTTCTTGCCAGCTCACTGCAAAAATCACAGTGGTTGTTACTGCTAAGGGGAATTTGACACTACAGCAATCCCTCAGACCCCTGAGCATTTCAGACTTCTCCCCTTTCCCAGTTTCCTTGACCTCAAAGTGCTCTGTAGGCACTGGACAGTCTTATCTTTCATGAGGAGCTGTGCAGAGGATTTACATTGATATAGTCAGAGAGCCTGAGATGATATTCAAGACCTAATTCTCATTTTTGCTAAGATTGCCTTACATCATGATGGAATAAGGCAGCATTAGCAGGCATCAGGTTCTCATAACTGGGTAGCTGCCTGTTTTTTCTCTGGCTAAGAATGCAGCGGTGATGAGGGGAACACCAAAAGAGAAACCGGAGACAGATAGTAGCAGAGATAATCAATCTTAAACAAAGCTAAGTTGTACATCATCTGCATGCTCATTAATTACTTTGTTGTTACTGTGCTCAGATGTCACAATGGCACCACACCATGTAGTAGTATATGATCCATTTAGTGTTATAATGTGCTTTTTAATATATCAGCACATAGAAATTGAAAGGCTATTTTCCTCTCTGGGTTTAAAAATACCTGTCATTGCTAAGCTCACAGCTGACTATATTATCTAGCGCAGACAGCTGAGAATGTGAGATGGTTCACTAAAAAGCATTTCACAAAAATTTCTAATTCTCTTCAAAGAAAGGTTAGTCCATACAAAAAGCAGTCTATTAAAAGATGCTCAATAAGATACATTGCATGTTCTCCAAATGTCTGTCACAGATGGCTTTCTGTCTGTAATTGTGATTTGAAAAAATACTGATTTATGTTCCACAGAACACGGGAAAAAATACAGAAGGAAATTAGAGGCAGCCACTAGAAAGGAACAGACTCTACTAAGTAAATTGCAAAGCTGTACGAAGAGCTCTTATTACTCAGGGCTGAAACTCTCCTAACATCCAGAGAAGAGGGCTGAATGATGTGCAACATGTCAACATGTCCTTATTTAGGGACTGCTGCCTTGGACGAGCTGCCAAACAAGGGCAAAGCAATTGAACCATGAGAAAAGCAGGTAAAAATGTGTAGTGCTTTGGCTCAGAAGTCACATGTATGGAAAGCCCATAAACAAGCAGTAGTCACAGCAAAGCTCTGCTCACCTCGTGCCTGAGCAACCTCAGCCACGGGCAATGAGGCTGCCCGTTCAAAGAATTTACGAAACCGTTTCTGGGACTACTCACTGTTCTTACAAATGCCAGTTTCCTGGAGGCACCAAGTGGCAAAGAAAGATGTGTTCCCATGAATGTGCCCTAATAGAGACTCTGCAGAGAATGCTCTTCTTGGCAGGCCCATTCCCATTGCCCCTCAAATGTGCTGCACAAGGTAGCGTGTTCTGTGGCAGGTCTAAGGAAGCTCAACATTTTTGAAAATTTAATTCCACACAATCTTCTGAAAAATTCCCATCATCTCAGAGGACTCAGTAGACTGCAACAGAGTTTACTCCTCCATATTCTTCAGACATACAGGGGCTATATGACCTTTTGTATCAGCCCCTTTTCAGTGCCCTAAACATTATCTCAGCATGTGCAGTGACACAAACCTAGTGGAATACATGGCCACATGAGAAGAGATTCCAGCAGCATCTTTGCACTGAAATGAAGAGTTCAGATTCTTATCACAACACTCCTTTTTGAATTTCCCTACTGAAACTGATTTAAAATCTTTGGTATTGAAGCATGTCCTCCACATGAATTTTACAAAGTTGCAGCTAAAGCCTGTGACAGAACATTCTGCCTTCACTTGTTTGGGGTCTCCTGTCAGCAACAACTGAAGTCAGCACCAGTCAAAGCCTGCTCTGTATATCAAGAACATTGTTACTAGTTCTCTGTTATTCTCTGAAAATAAGCAATTTGCTCACACCTCCAGACATTTGTGGATAAATGCATCACTATAGGCCTTACCTGCTAATTCTTTTGAACTGTTTCATAAAGTAGAGGTTTGGTGGTTTGGAATAAATGAAGAAAACTGTCTCCTCATTTTTATAATATGTTTTTTCATTGGAAAATGGGAATTTATCAAACTGCTACTGAAATTGAATCCTACAAAGATTATGGAACTGGGACCAACATCTGCAAAAGTGGGTCTAGTTTTACTGCATTCAGTTAACTGAAATATATAACTCACACACCTATAAAATGGGCTACTCAGCTGGAAAACCAATGTGTCTTCAGCTTGTGACATTTTAGTATATACAGATTTTCTTAAATCATTATTTGTTGTTACAGTCAGAACTGCTAAACAGTATAATCCACCAACTCAGTCTGTAAGGACAAAATAAGTAGTTGTCATCCAGCACTCCATCAACACCCCCTCTACCAGATGCCTTCTCAATCTTCTCTTCATCATCCAAACTCAGCTGCAATACTTGTCCTGAATTCCATTTTTGCAAATAAATTCCAATAATATGGTATATAAGGTATAGATTTTCAGTTAGTTGGGAACTCTGTGGCTGTTGAGAGCTAGATGTGTGCACTGAAGTCAGGTACAGGAGTTCCAGGGGACTCCTGTGGGGCTGTAGCTTTGGAGAGCTGGGTCACATCTTCCACTGCAGGATTTACATCAGTGAGGTCACTGGGTGCTTAAAGGGAACCTGCACAGTCATTTATAAATTGTAAATGTTGGGTGAATTAAGATTACACCACTAGGTTAAATGCTGATTTCCTTGATTATTTTTCTAGAGCCTAGTTTTAAAGACACAAATTCATGGAATGTGACATCAGGTGGAAGGTTCATAATTTATATAAATTATGAACTAGACTGATGATGCATACATGAAGCAAGTAAAAGACAGTGCTAGGGAAAAAAACAAGCTTCCAGTTGGGCTCAATGTTGGTACACATTTTTGGATCCTGCTAGGCACCACACAGAACAGTGCATGAATTTATAAATAAAATTAAATGCTTGAAACCAATTTTATGCAGCTCTCAATCATAAAGAGAATTATTTAGAGCTATCCACTACTGCAGAACAATACACTTTTCATAAATTTTTAAGTGTAGTCAGAATCTCACTATCTGTAAAGCTGCATTGTTTTCAGCTCCTTTGAATTGTTATAATTTTTAATAAATTAAGCTCCTGTTTTCCAGACTCCTCTTACCCTAAAGGGTAAATGTTTTGCAAAAATTTAGCCAAGAAAGATATAGCCTTTATATATATATGTGTGTGTGTGTGTGTGTGTGTGTGTGTGTGTGTGTGTGTATACACACAAATATAAGTTTAAATAAGACTATGAAACAAGAAGTAATTAGTTGTGCTCACATTAGTAGTTCCAAAGACTTTAGGCACCATTCATGTCCCCTGCTCTGGATCAGCAGTGCACTTGGCAGGGAGATAGTGTGCTAGGAGCTCTGTGTGCTGGGAATGAGCCTTTTGCCAAATACGTGAAAATGTATCCTAATTTGGCCAAGTCGTAAACTGTAACAGGCCATGCCTTGCAAATACCCATATGTCCTGCTGTACCTGCTGAATACATGCAGCTAAATTCTCTGATTACTTTATTCCAGTGGAAATGCTCAGATTCAGGGTAAAGCATTACTTTATTTGCAGATTTTCTTCTGGACTTTTCTCGGGTCTTCCTAGGCTGTCTGGGTCTGGAATTGGTGAAAGAAGGCTTTTCCCTGGTGCTGTCTGCACTTCCTGCTGGCCTTAGAGCTTGTGGGAGAGAAAAGTGTCTGTTTTACACACAGAACCAGCAAGGGTTGAATTTTAGTGGGAGAGAACAGAGGGTAGACTTCAACCGAGGCAACAAACTGACACTCAGCATGGAGGAGGAAAAAAGGGACATCTGATGAGCAGCTGTGTTCCCTGAAAACCATCATGTCTGGGAAGGCAACAAAAGTAAAGGAGTGAGGAGGTAATCACTACATTGGAACAGGCAACAGGAGAGGAACCACAAAGGGAGATGGGTCACCTTGAGTCCATGATTTCAGAAAAAGGTCAAAATCCATGTAGGCAACTAGAAAAGGCTGAACAAAAAAGTTTGGTGACAGAGTCCAGCAGCAAGTCTTCAATTCCACTGAGGCGCCTGAGCCACTCAGTTCCTGCTCTGGGTTTTGGAGATGCTTAGCTGTGGTGAAACTTATAGTGTCAAGACTGAGAAATCTGGGACAAGGAAGCCGGAAATGCTTCATCACAGGCATTATAGCTGGGAATGGGACTGAGGCAGAAGACCTGAGAAGTAGGTCTGGGAGGTAAGAGTGGATCTCCTGAGAAACACCATGTGCAATCTGAGATTGTGCTGAAAAGCAACATCGGACTAACAGAAGAAAGAGGTTAAGAAGGTAGCTATGGGGAAAGAGAAACTATAACTGTGCAGTTTAAAGTGGCAGCAAAATATACCACAAAAGAAAGCACAAATTATATTTGCGCTGACACTGATTTCAAGCATACCCCGACTAGGGAGTCCTTGCCTGCAGTGGTTCCAGATGTGTGGCACTGGGCATCCCAGAGGAGCACAGCTACGTTAAACACCCCAATCCCTAAAACGTACCCAGATACCTAAGCATGGCCACCGGGCCCTCACAGAGAAGGCACATGGGCCTGGGCTGGGGCTCCGTTCCTCTGGTCCCGGGGCGCCGCTTCCCTCCGGAGCAGCAACCGGGCGGGCGGGAGATGCCACTGGGGATGGATGGCGCCGGCGGGACAGACACGGGCTACCACCGACCCGGCATATGCCAGGCGGAGATATCCCACCAGCACTTCCAGGCCTCTGCAGGAGCCCCAGGCCGTCGGCCCGCCTCGGAGAAGGGGCCACCCCGCAAACTCTGCCCGGCGCACTTCCTCGAGCCCCGGCCGGGGGCGGCCGCTCACCCCCGACACGGAACGCATCGTTCGCAATTCGCGGTCTGATGTGATACGGGAGCGCATGGTTTGCATTACGGAAGAAATGACCCGATAATCTCCCGGCAGCGGCGTGCAGATGTGCTAAGTGACTCCGGTGCCGCTGCCGGTCCCGCTCCCGATGGCATCTCCCTCTCCCCGGCGCCTTCGCCGCTCCTCTGCGGACAGCAGTGGCTCGGTGGCCCCGGGCTGGCCACTGCAGGGCACCTTGGAGCGGGAAGGTTGGAGGGATAAACATTGCTTTTGATCAAGGAGCTCTGAAAAGCAGTAAAATACGTCAAATACTTCCTGGTAACTGCCCGAAATGTTTTACAAGTAAAATTCGAGGAGCTGAAATTTGGAAAGAGAAGAGGAAATAGTGTTATAGAGGCGACAAGGTCCCAAGTGAAAGGATTGTGAATGTCCTGTGGTCCCCGGCGAAGCCAGCGCTGCTGTGCCTGCCCCGCAGCCCCGCTGCCCCCGGGTCCACGGGCTGTCCCCGTCCCGCCGCACCGACGGCTCGGGCTCACCGGGGCACTGCGAGGCGTCCTCAGGGGACGGGGAGGGAACGGCGAGGCTGTGGCTGCACTCAAACGTTACCTTAGAGCCGCCTCAATCCTTCTGCAACCTGTCCCCATCCACTTATTTGCCAAGTTTTTGTGAGTAACAGACTAGAATTCCTTTATAAACGCATTTAATTATGGATCACCAAGCAAGCGTCTTTCGTTAAAGCAGTTACAGGAGGACAACATCAAACTCGCTTGCAATATGAAACCTGAAAGAGCTGAAGGCTCCAGAGAGCCGAGGTTGGCTGCTTTTGCTTTCAGGCTGGCCAGCAGAGCGCAGTGGATGCAGTTCCTGGGGCTGCGGTGCTCTCCGAAGTTGCCCGCTTGCACTGGGGTAACTGCTGTGGCTCTTCATGCAGACACGTGAGTAAGAAACCTCTCGGCATCAGCTTGTATGTTGTCTCCGCGACTTAGCAGAATTATTTATGCTGGGATAGTAAGAGCTGGCAAGCCATCTTATGTGTTTTCCCATGACTTCAAATGAGTCAAGGACATTTTAAGTCCAGGAAAGGTCGTTGATAGATTTTCTTAGTTAAAATATTGCAGCATTTCCCATTAGCGTTATCTCCTGGAAATAGCATAAAGAGCACTACACAGCAGCTCTTTAATTGACTGTCGTTTTATTGAAGTTTTATTTCCCTTGGCAAGTCCGTCACGTTTAGGAAGAGAACCCTTGCCAGAAAGTCTGTTTCCTTCCAGCTTTCATTAAAAAAAAAAAACCAACCAAAAACCCAAAAACAACAACAACAAAAAAAGCCCCACAAAAAATCACCAAACCAAAACCTAACACAAAAAAACCCCAAACAAAAATCCCAAAAAACCAAAAAAAAACCCCCAAAAACCAAAAAAACCCAACACCTCCACACACACAACCAAAAGAACCCAAAAAACCAACCCAAATCAAAAACCCACACCAAATCAACAAGATGCTTGGACTGAGGGACCAAGATGCGTTTTGTGTCCAACATAGTTCAGCTTTTCAGTACTGTGTTTAAAATTTAAGAATGATGTTTTGTGATAGAGAAGTTATGGGTTAGAGAGGTGACACAAGATGCTGGTCTTGATGGATGAGCAGATGATATTCATGAAGCAATAGAATCTGGTATCCAGCTAATGAGAAATAGAAATTCGTATTTTGTACATCCGAAAAAGAGGCCTCCCGGGGGAGGAAACAGTCAGAGTTGTGCTGCTTTCAGTGGAGACAAGACCAACCCACTGGCCAAGCTCTGTAACTTCTCCAGGGTGTGCCTGAACCTTCACCTGAGTACCACATGAGGTGTGGTATGGATGGCTATACCACAGTACATTTAACCTACAGAACCCACTTGAAAACGGTGAAAGAATGGGTGAAAGCATGTGACAGGGAGCTCGAATATGCACGGTTTGGTTCTGGATACGACTTTAGTTTTTTCTTTCCAAAGTTTGTGTTTCAGTCCAAGTGCCAGCAGCGACTCTATTTTTTGATGCAACCCCCTTTGGTACTTCTCTAAGGAGGCTTGTCAGAAGGCGAGGCTTCAGGAAAATACAATTTCAAATTATTGGGACCTATTTACAGACAACATCAAGAGACTGGGATCATCTTATCCTCCCTCCTGCTTCCAGTGTTGGTCTGTACCCTGAAAGGAGCTATTTTTGGAGTGCCAGTATGCAGAGCATTTTTGCAGTTACACACAAAATAAAGGGATTTAAGAACAAAAGATTGTTCTGGACAGTCAAACTGGAATGAGTTGGAAGGATACATTTAGGAAGTGGTTTCTTGGACACTAATTAGGACCATTTGCTTGGGGTTGCCATTATTTTCCTTTAAGACTGGAGGGCACAATAGATCAAATGATTTATATATCATTAACAAGTCTTGTTAACCATGAGCAGGGTTGGGCTTTTCCATATTGATTACCGAGTAATGCAATAAGGACTTGTTTTATTTCTTCTGCAGTGTCCATATGAGCAAGTTAACCTGAAAGACGAATCAAAAAAGAAGCGTTTCAACTCTTTTTCTTTTCTTATGCATGATATTAGCTTTTTTCCTTCTGTGAGAGCGGCTGCAAAACTGAAGCTCATCATCTCTTTGTGACTTCCACTGCTGGAATACTGGCATTTGCTGTACCTGATCCTGGCTCCCATTTTAATTGTCATAAACCACAAACTGAACCATATGTGAACGTGTGTTTTCGACAGCGCATCATTGATCCCCTTTCCCTTTCTTTTGCACTACAAGTAACGGGCTACAGTCCCACAATACAATTTTTTCACTTTAAAAGAAACTAAGAGGGAGCATATGCGATGAGTAAATCCCACGGGTGCATCTAACGTTACTTTTGTAAGCAACGTGATGGCCAAAAATCGTTGATACCCAGGAGTTTCGGCTGTTGAGAGGGCGGGGGCGGCAGGGAGGGACGGCGTGGTGTGTTGTGATGTGCGGTGTTGTGCGGTGTGTCGTGTGCTGGGTGTTGCTGTGTGCTGCGGAGTGCGTTGTTGGCTGTGTGCTGGGTATTGCTGTGCTGTGCTGAGTGTTTCTGTGCTGCTGTGTGCTGTGGCGTGTGTTGCTGTGTTGCTGTGCGCCGTGTGTGCGCTGTGAGCACCGCCGAGGCCGGCTGTCGCTCCTCACCGGCACAGGCGGATGCCCGGGGTGGCGGAGCGCTCCCGCCGCGTACCGGGAAAATCCGCCCTTTGGGATAAGCCCATCCCCTTCGCCTGCTCCGGAGGATGCTCCCACGTCTCTGCATAGCGAGCTCGGCCATGCCTAAGCACCAGCGCAGGGCTCGGCCCCGGAGCCTTCCCGAGGGGAGGCGGGGAAGCCGCCGGGCCGGGCCGGGCTGCGCGGTTCCGCCGCGCGTCTCTGCGCCCCCCGGCCCCGGGAGATGATCCCGCCGCCTTGGGGCAGGGCCGAGGCGGCTCCCTGCCACACTTGCTACCGCATTAAATCCCCGGTTCTGAGATGGGGGATGGGAGAAAGGAAGGCTCCACAGAATAACTTGGGCTCCTGAATAATTTAAATTCTTTGTATTTGATTGAACATCGGTCTGTTCGGTATCCAAGTTTGTAAAAACCTTTGAAAGACAAAAGAATTCTGTTTGCAAACATAAAATGAAGTGTAACGCACACCACAGATATTCATGAGCACCCAGGAGCTACTGAGCACTCCTGTACGTTCGAGGCCCTTGCCAAGAGCTCCCGCATCTTTGTTTCATTAACACGGAGCCCTCCTTTATTTCCTGCTAAAGTCACCGACATCCGGACCGCTGTATTTATTGTCTCGCACGACTTCTCCCACAGATCTTCATTAATGCTGAATGGCACTCACATAACATGTCCTGTCGTGTCGATGAACTGCTGCGCCCAGAAAATACTAAACGAGTCCCGAGCCCAAAAAGTATTCCTGAGATAAAGCCGGTCTGTTGTCCCCGCGGAGCGCTCTGCCAGCGGGGGCTCGCAGGCGGTGGTGGCCTTCGGGACATCCCGATGCCTCGCAGCAGCTCCGTGATGGACCTTGGCGGGGAGGTTTTGGGGTTACCCGGAGGGACTGTAGTAAATGGAAAGGCTTGGCGGGGGAGAGGCGTTTGGGGTTTTTTTTCCCCTTTTTGGTGCTTTCAAATGAAACAGCCAGTCTCATTTAGATGGGAAACTATTGTCAGTTTCCTGGTGTCCCATTTTGATCCTTCCTCAGCTTGGGTTGAACGAAATGTCTTGAAACCTATTCCAAAAAGATGCTTCTACAGGCTTCCAGATGCTAAGATTTAGATCATTTGAACGTCAGCGCAGCCTTCTGGTAACAAAAAACATCCAAATGGATTTCATTTGTGTGTTAACATCCGTCAGATGGGAGAGTAGCACAGTTTAGAGCTAAAGTCTGTTTTCATCGTTTTAGCAACTGGGTCCACATGAACATCTCGTCTGGCAAGTCAATAGGTTGAAGCTACACTGAACAGACTGAGTCCAAATATCTGAAATGACTCGGAATGGCTGTGCTAACAAATACTGATTTAATGTATGAGGCTATTACTGCTGTTTATATAGCTTCGCGTGTGCATGTAAATAGATGGAGAGGGAAGACATTGCGGGGAGAGACAGCTCTGAACGGACCAAGGGAGCTGTGCGCCCCAAAGCAGCGGACGGGACCCAGTCCCGCGCCGAGCTACCTCCCGTGGGTCCCCGTTCCGTGCGGAGGAAGTGAGCATGGGTCGCTGTCGGTGACCGAGCACCGGCCCCGCCAGCGTGCCGGGGTCCTGTCCCGGCTGTCCGTGCGACGTGGGGAATGGGTAACGCAAGGACTGGTGCTGCTGCCACGGCAGCAGTAATGAAATAAACCATAACATTAGTTAGGCGCGACGCAGCAGGTGGCTTATTATGAACCTTGCATATTCCTCTCCCTCCTGCTCCCATTAAAGCGCTGGTAATTGGGGAAAAGAAATATTTTAGGCGATTTAGAGAGTAAGAGAAGGAACGGGGCAGAGCCCGCGGCAGCGGCGTCCAGCGGGGCCGGGGCCGGAGCCGGAGCCGGGGCTGGGCTTCTCCCTCTAAGTCGCAGCAATCACATCCGTGGTGATTATGATACTAATAATTCTTACTGTTGTACCTTGGCGCAGATGGCGGCTGCTCTCTCAGGGAGGTTAAGAAGACAGCAAGTCCCATGAAGGCCCCTCTCTCCCTGCGCGCTCAGCTGCTTTCCCGGCACGCACAGAGGGATTCAGCTACCCCTGACTCGAGGCTGCTCCCGATTTTGCTCGGGATGGCTTTAAACTTCCTATTCGCCAGCGGATTTAAGGAAAACCGTATTCTAAAAGCTCTCGCCATCCAAACCGTGGGAGCAAGACGGGTTTGCATGGCCCCGGAGCTGGCACAGCAAACTCTGCGTGATGAGAGCTCATGGTCACTGCCCTAAATCCACTCCTCCTGCAGAGACATACTTGGCTTTTAGATTCTCCGCCAGAAGCACCCACAGAAACACACACACACTCCCGACCCACACGTCCCTGGCCGGTTTCTCCAGGTGAGCCGCCGCTGTTGGGTGGGACGCGCCCTTTGCTGCCCGCCCGCGTTCAGGGGGACTACGGGCACGACCCGCTGCCCACGCTCCCCACCCCTGCCCGCGGGAGGGCGGGCGCGGGGCCTCCCCTCGCCGATCGGGACGGAGCCCGGGGCGGGGAGAGACGCTCCCGGTGCCACCGCGCTGCTTCCCGGCTGCTGCCGAGCTGCCGCCCCGCCGGCAGAGCAGGGGCACGCCGAGACCCGCCGCCCTGCCCCGGGCGCACGGCCGGACCCCCACCCGCCGGTGCGCACCCCGGCGGGGAGCCGAGCCCGCCCCGCTTCCTCCGCGCGCCGCAGGGGCTCCGCTGACAAACTCCGAGCAAGATCATTAGCATCCCTTGCTTGCCTTTTTTTTTTTTTTTTTTTTTTGAGATAGATTACCAAGCTGGCCACGTAGACCTGAGGGTCACATGGCTCAGGGGAGAAGGACAGAAACTGTCGCAGGAGTTAGGAGGAGCGGGCAAACAAAGCCAAAGCGAGAAGTCATCTCGTGTGGCTGCTGCAGAAACAGCTCGCCGGCCACAGGGTCCTCGCAGTGAGCCCCTTCCTGCGGGAGCTCCGGCAGCCCCTCCGCAGCCCGGCCGGGAGCTGGCTCCTGCCTCCCCGACGGCTCCCCGCTTCCCCCTGGGAGGGAGTACGAGAAATGACTCCCAACCCTATATTTTTCTATTGTTTTGAGCCGGTGGATCAATTGTCATCAGTACTGTCACCTAAGAAGCAATGATTCCGATTCATCTTGGCATCTGATTTTATTCTAATGGGTTAAATTGGGTTCACTTTTACAATTATCCCAGGTTTGACTGCGTAGTATTGCATGACAACTCACAGTTTCATCGGGTTTGGCAAAGCGAGGTTGCTCCATGAATCCGTATATCATATCACATCAGATCAGGCTGAAGTTTGCTGTTTAGCGACTCCATTTGAGAGGCTTTTTATGAAAGTGGGAAGGGTTGATGCAGTCCATGGCTGGTTCAGTGCGATTTAAAAAAAAAAAAATGTGGAGAGATGGCAACAACCCGGGGTTTGCTGCTCAGCTGTGAATAAGCACAGAACGAAAAAAACGACGTGATGGGGAAACGCTCAGCTCGCTACAATATTTTTAACAGCCTCTCAGTCCTCGCCTTTTTTTAATTTCCTAATATGTTCTTTGCTTTATTAGTTTTATTTACAACCAGCTCCCCATTAACACCTCACCTGATTACTGAGGAGCTGAGACAGCTAATCAAGAAAATCCAGCAAACGAGCCAAAATCGAGAGGTGGGATTTATTTTTTTTGCTTTCATTCTGTCTTCTTCTTCATTTATTTATTTTGTTTTAGAATATATTTCGAAACAAACAGAAAATAAAAGGCAGGTATCAGTGTATGTTGGCGAAAGGTCAGAGGTTAGAAATTCACGTCAGTTCTGTATCAGAGGCTATGTAGAGGGCGGGAAGAGAGAGGGAGAGAGGGGAGAAAAAAAAAATCTTTCCACCAAGCAGCTTGTTTATTTTAATTAACATAGGGATCCTCTGCTAGGAACAAGGAACAACCTCCGTCTACTGGCTAGATCATTGCGTCTCTTCTCCATTCAAAATCCATCCCTCATCACTCATTAAGGAGGGTACAATTTTGGAAGAAGCTTCTAAGGTCTCAAGGTAAGCTCCTGCATGAGTCTTTGCTAGCAATGCAGCTATTTGGACCTCACGGATGTAATTTGCAGGGTGTTTCTTTGGCGTCGTGGTGTTGTTTGTTTGGCTGGGATTTTTTTAACAACACAGAATGGTACTTGCCCCAGGTGTATTCGCAGATAACATTTCATACATCTATGTTTTAATCTAGAAAAATAGCTCAGCCTGGGAAGGCTGAGCCTTTCAGCTCAATTTAAAAAAAAAATAAAAAAATTTAAAAAAAGGTCCGTTTTTTTCCCCTTTCTATTAAATTTTTCTTTTTGAATGGAATGGCTCCTTTCACCTGTCTGTGAATCCAGTCTGTAAGGGAGTCCTTTTCAAAAGCAGCAAAATATTATTATTTCCAATGGCTTAATTACAACCGGAGTGCAAATACGATTACAGTTAATATCAGACGAGTAAAGAGCTGACAGTGCTGAGGTCCTGGGCGGTGAACAGTTTCATGTTAGACAATAATCTTCCTCTCCTGCTTTCTTCTGGCTGTGTGATCACTTGTTTGTGGTCAGTCACAGCGCTTGGCTATGGAGATATGTGTTTGGGATTACTATACAAAGCACCTAGTTGTCTTTTATTTAAATATCATCTCCCTAAGCAAATGAATACGTGTCTTAATTGACATGTTTTCAGATTACCGGGAGGTACAAGCACATTGGAGGTTTGAGGGTTTTTAATCCGATACCGCTTACGGTTAAAGACACCCTGCGCTTGTGTTCCTCGCACCGCCAGCCCCGCGCAGCCTGGCAGGGGAGGAGAGGGGCTGGTGCCCGAGTCTGGCTGCCATGCTCCAGCTTTTAACATGTCCCTAACACAGTGATCCGAAAGTTGCTCTACGGTACGCTCGAGAGGACTCAAGGGAAGAGAAAGACGGTGATGGTAAAATATGTTGTATCTGACTCCGAAGGGGATTTTTAAATAATGTCGGGATTTAAAAAGAAAAAAAAATTAAATTAAATTTAAAAAAATAAACCGCAACCTATTTGAATACTGAAAACTGTATTAGCTACATTTGGTGCCACCGCCAAGAGATGTAATTCTATTCAGATTTCCCTTCTTTGTGTCTAGATTGCTTGCAGTGCCCGCGGACTTTACAAAGAGATGAGGCTGATCATTAATAGCACTATACTCCACCACAAGCTCGTAGAGCAGAAAATAGCGTTGGGATTTAAAAATAGACCTGGCTTTAACCACACGACTCGCAGGCAACAGGATCGTAATCCCGTTGCTGTTATTACTACGCGCTTTAAATTTCTGGAAATGATTAAACTGGAGGTGTCTTGAAAAGTTCAGGTGCTGACGGAGAGGGTGTGAAGCTCTGGTGCCCTGCGGGGCGGGAGGCGGCTGGCCCGGGCAGTGCCCCGCGCCTGCAGCCGGGACACGCCACGGCCTCAAATGCGGCAGGCGAAATCCAAACCATTTCTCAAAGAACACCTCCTCCTCCCCACCCCCACCCCCCGCCTGAACACCCTCCCCTTCCTCCTAATTATTGTTGGTCAATTATTAATTTGCATATAGACCTTGTCCTAAATCCTCCGAACTAAACACAAGATCGTTCACGCTGTGATAGGCTTTAGCCCGTAGCCCGTGGCCAGGGAGAATGCGGGCTCGGTGGCAGAGCGGATCGCAGTGACCGCACGCTGAAATCTTCCCAGGGCACACGCTAATTGCGAAGGTGGAAGCGGCTCCAGGCGGAGCCCGCGGAGCTGCGGGCAGGGGCTGCGGCGGGGCCAGCGGGATGTCCGCGGGAGCTCTCCAGCCCTGCGTGGGCAGGCAAACGCTGTACCTGTGGAAATCTCGGCAGCGATGTATCCCTCATCCTCCTCCCCAACCCCCCATGAGCTTGGGGAGTCCGGGTAGAGCCTTACAGAAAGGAAAAGAACCAAGAGCGCCTGTCATGTTACTAAAATATTCTGAATATTGCACATCAGATATTCTTCCCCAAATGCTGCGGCCAAAGGAGATAAAAGCGCCCTGCGATGAGAAACTGCCGTTCACAGACAAAGTGCTAATGCCGGTGGATTCATGAGGGACAGGCTCGTAGATTTGGATTTTAGATTCCCTGTCGTGTTCTTTGTGAGCTTTTCTCTTCCCTCCCCAAGCAAACCAGCAAAACTGTACGGAATCCCTCGTGCTATAATGGCAACCTCTCGCTACCAGCCTGCCTTAGAGCAGCAGAGCTCCAGTTCACAGCGAGGAATGAGATCTCAGGAACATTGAAATAGATTTACCTTGATCTCCTACAGGCCTTTTGGAAACGGAGAAGTCACGTTTGATGCTAGCAACAAACTTTTAGTGTCCCTTTAGGTAAGAAGTGGTCTGCCAGCATTAGGATGTTAATCAGAAACGCCTTGGAAACCCCTGGCCTTCTTTACTGGAGCAGCAGTAGCTAGTAGCATATCCTTAACCGTACCTGATGGAGCAGAAAGAAAGGACCCTCTAATTAATTAAGTGTGTCCAACCGGAGGAGGCTCAGTCATTTCTGAGTTTTGTTATGAGTCTGCCCAATTACTCCTAACGGCGCCGTCGAGCTAAGGTAGAGACGGGAATTTAACAAACAATATTTTCCGTGTCTCTGCCTTGGACCGATGCTTTGACGCCGCACCTGCAGAGCGTTTCGGTGAAGTCGAGAGAGCAAAAGCGAGATAGGCGGGAGGAGAGGGCAGCGGTGTCCGCACCCGGAGCACCCGAGGCGGGGGCAGGATCCCCACTTTAGGCCCCGAGGGAACTGGGCCCAGCGGCAGCCGGGGGCTTCCCCCAGACCCCCCCGCTCCGCTCTCCCGGCGGGCACGATGAGTTTGATGGTCCTCAGCCCGGCAGGGACACAGTCACAGCGGGACGCGGCGGAGGCGCTTCCGAGAGGGGTCTGCGGGGAGGGCGGGGGTCGGCGAGTGTCTTTGCAAGATACACGCCGGGGTATCTTTGGCAACCCGAGCGACACGGGAAATGCAGACCATTTCCAGGAGAGCAGATGCAACACGAAACGGAGGCAGGGCGAGTTACCACGACAGCACAGCTGAACGGGAGAACAGGAAAATTTCCTTCGAAGGGGAAAACACCCGGAACAAACCCTGAACCCGCCTGTAGAGTGGAAAGACTATATTGCACCGATTAGAAATAAACTCGTCTCCAAGTGAGATTTTTTGACCTCTGCCGACAGCCACCGCTGCCATTCCCCGAGCCAGGCGGGCGCACGCCGGCGGTACCTGCCGGGCGCAGGGTGAGCGGGGCGATCCCTCCTCGCACAGGGTTTCGCCCCCGCCCGCACCGCCGCCCCTCCCTTCCCTCCTCCCCGGGCAGCTCGACAAAGCCGCCGGCCCCGCAATCGGGCTGGCCCGGACCACGCAGCCCCACGGGGGTGCCGGTTGTGCTCCCGCTCCCCGGCGGGGCTGGGGGCGAGAGTGAAGCACCTCCGCCCGTCTCCCGGAGCAGCCGGGGCGGCGCGGAGCGGCGACGGGAAGGAGGGGGTGGAGGAGGATTGGGGATCCCGAGCGAACAGCTCCCGTATCCCGGATTGAATCACCTTGTTTATTTTTCCTGATGTCTTATTGTGCTAATTGACTTGTTTTCTCCAAGGAAAGCCTATCTTTCCCTCCTCCTTCCCCACACACAGATTTTTTTTTTCCAGACCGGGAGTGCTCTGCAGAAGACTACGGCTTCTGAAGGGATCTGCCCTTTTTAAGGGAGATTCCCTCAGCCCTTTGAGTCTCGTTGGTTTTATAGCTATTACTCTCTTATTAAAACACACACATATATACAACACATTGATTTCCATCCAAAAGGGCTAATTACATTACTTACAGTAAATAGCAGCCCTGCTGTCCAGGGTCTAGTGTGCCAACAGAGAAAAAAAATCCCGGCTTATTTCACTTGATTGACTTCATCTTTGTGTGAAATTGTGTTTTATGAGCTGTATTCTGGCACTCGGAGGAATGTAACAACATTCAATCTGCAAATAACATTAATTTTAGCTACTTAAGGGGAAAGAGAGGGGAGGAAACTGGCTGCCTGAATCTTGGGTTACATGGAAGAGGTGACTCGAGGAGCCCCTGAGGATGTCTCTGGGATGCTTTGGAAAGGAAGTGGGGGCTGGGGTACTTCTTTCACTAGTCGCGCTAGGGTTTGGTGTGGAGTGTCCCCCAGGGAGCAGGGAGTGCAGGACTGCCGCCAGGAAGATCCTTCAGTAGGGATCGAGGTGTCAGGAAACAGCCGGCAGCTGTTTCAGGGAAAGGCAAGGAAGAGCGGTGTGAAAAGTAAGTAGGAAAACGGGAAAAGGAGGGGAGGGAGAGCAGGCAGAGAGATTAGCCAGGAAGGAATGCATCGCCCGGTCCCCTGCACACAGGGATCGCTCGCAGTCCGCAGCCGGGGAGCGGGAGAGGGGAGAGTCCCGCCGGGGCGTACCCGGGCCGGCCGGGAAGTGCCCGCGGAGGGGCCGCATCCTGCTGCGGGTACGGGCGGGAGCTCCGCGGGGCAGCAGGACGGGCGGCGCCCCGGGAAGCGCTCGCTCTGCCCGGGCACCCCGGCCTCCGCCGCTCCCTCCCGCCTCAGCACCCCTCCGCGCGGCCCCGGGCCCGGGCAGCGCTCCGTCCCGCCTCGGCTGCCCCGCACCGGCGCTTCTCTTCCTTCTCCCGTTCCCGCGGCGGAGCCAGGCACGGCGCGGCCAGCCCGAGCGGCCGCCGAACGGAGGTTCCCGCGGCGCGGCCCGGGGGGAGCGGGGCCCCCGGGGGGGAGAGCGGGGCCGCGGGCCACACTGCCCCTCGCCAGGCGCCGTCGCCGCCAGCTCCCGGGACTCCGTGTTTGGGGGAGGTAATAAATCCCACCCCACCCACAGCCCCGACCGTAATGTTTGTCACTGCTTGCCCATCACTAGGGGTTGAGAGGAGTATGACAGGTCTTTGTTGTCTGAATAAAAATCAGTGGCGGCTCAAGGGAGAGAACTCCTCCTACTAAATTATCAAAAATGGGCTGGCTTTAGTCTCTTAACAAATTGGACAGAGCTCCGGAAAGCAGCAGTCCCAAATCCAACCTACAGGCACTGGGAACTTTAAAGCAACCAGGGACTGCTGAAAATAGCACTTCTTTTTGCTTTCTTTGTATTCAAAACTATATCCTTTCCCGACTGATTCTACTGCCCCAGGTCCAAGTCTCTCCAGTCAGAAACCCCAGCTCTCCAGAACAGTAACAGATCCTTTAAATCGCTTTTATTATTTTATTTTTTAAAACTAATTATTATTACATTTTCTCCCCCTTGTTTGTTTTCTGCACATCTTCAGGAAGCCCTCAGTGCTTGCGCAAAAGAGAAGCTCCTATTGCAACCTCCCTCCCTGCGCTGTGCGCCTCGGTGTAAACATTTTGGATGATCTAAAGACTCTGGGGTCTGTATATGGAAATAGTGGGGTGCAGAGCAGAAGAAAATACTTGTCCTTTCCGTCCCCCAGCCATGCTTTTCCACGGGATCTCCGGAGGCCACATCCAAGGAATCATGGAGGAGATGGAGAGGCGATCCAAGACCGAGTCCCGCCTGGCCAAAGGGGGACAGATGAACGGCCGAGAAACGGTAAGAAAGGAGCTGGCGCTCTTTGCAAGGGAACCCCTGCAAGCATGGACCCGTACCGGGACAGACCCTGACTTTGGGGAAGAGAAAAACGCTGCTTCCCCCTGCCCTTTCCCTGTCACCCCTTGCTTGTGGAATCCCTTCCGAGGCTCCCTGTAAATCCACCCGTAACGCTGGGTGCTGTGCTGACCAGGCTCGGTTATGCATTTGTTTAATCCGTGTTGTTGCGTGTGCTCTCTGGAGTAACGGGGAAACTGTTTTCAGTCGTAGCAGGGACGGGGTTTCAGCCCTTACGGCGGAGCAGCCTTTTGCCCCTGCTCGGCTGCCTGCGGCCACTCTGCACTCCGAGCTGCAGCTGGAGCTCCCGAGGTGTGCTTTACTTTTATTCTGCACTCCTGGCACCTCCTAAATTAAACCTCAAACCGCGACTGCTTACTTTTCGTAACCGTCTTTGGTCTGAAGTGTGTGATTGATACAAAGAGGCACCGCTCTCTCTGAGCGTTATGCCGGCCGACTACTTTGCTTAGAAAGTAACATCTCCTCTCTCCTTAGTCAAAAGGACCAAAGTCTTCAGAAATGTACTGAGGGATGGCGGAGAAATGGAGTGTCACGCTGGGCTTTGTGCAAAGCGAGATCTCCCTTTCTCCAACTTGTAGGGCTTCCGCCGTCCGCACACAAGGCTCTGCACACAAAGTAACGGCCTGGAAAACTGCTTTAAGGCTTTGGGCCATAGGGTCCTTTACCCCCTCTCTTAAATAAACTCATGCTTTTTACATGAGGATTTGCAATGTGAATTTAACTCACCTTTCAATTGCTGCAAAAAGAAAAGGGGGCGAGGAAGACAACTTCAGATTGGAAAATGAGCGCGGAGTTGCCACTTTAAAACAGTTGCGACTTTAGAACAAGATGTTTGGGATTTTTTTTCCCCCTTACTTTATCAGCAAACGCTGCCCCAAGTTTCACGGCAGAGCTTTTGTCTCCGCCGTCCCTCGGTCTCCCTTTGTCCCGAGCGACACTCCTCGTGGGGAGCAGATCAACGGGAACTTGCAGAACTTTACTGACAAAAAGATGCTAGTTTGAGCTGAAATGAGCCTGTGCCACCTTTCTGCCCACGTTCCTGGTCGGGCTCGTAAGCGTTCACACTCGCTGCTCTTTACATCATCCACCTGTCTCCTTTCTCCTACTCTGTTTTTAAAAGCCTGTCTTTCTTTAAAAGAGAGATGCGGTTGCGACTCGTTTAAACACGGGTGAAAAATTGCCGTAGAATGAGTGCAAGCCTGAACCCTTTGCCATAAACTTTAGGAATAGCAAAGCGGTATTTTCCTACTTTAAAATGTTGTTCCTGTGAAGTGCTTTAAGATTAAGAACCCTAAAGGAACGGGGAAGCCTCAGGTTTTAAGTTTAGAACTTTATAAGGAATGGGCTCTGTTTTTCTTACTGCGGCCTAATCCGTTGCCTTCACGTATTGAAATGACATTAGATCGTTAGGAGAAGTTTTACTGTGAATCGCGGCAAACACTTTCCTAGCGGCGATGGCCCGGTTGCCCTGTAAACTTCCCGCCGGGAGCCAAGAGTTTGGTCCCAGAGAGCAGTGCCTTTGTACAAGCCCCGGGCCCTGCGCAGGACCCGTCCCCAGCCCGGCCTGCCTGCCTGTCTTTCTCTCCCTGTCTCATCCCTTGTGGTGTGGTTGTTTTGCAGAACATGCCCCCCATGAGCCCTGAGAAGCCTGCTTTGTGTGCTGGTTGTGGAGGGAAGATCTCAGACAGATATTACCTGCTGGCTGTTGACAAACAATGGCACCTCAGGTGTCTTAAGTGCTGTGAATGTAAACTGGCTTTGGAGTCAGAACTCACCTGCTTTGCCAAGGACGGCAGTATTTACTGCAAGGAGGATTACTACAGGTACAGCAATCAGTCCCCATGGGTTCAAAACACGTCCCCTCAAAAGGCATTGTGAACCGAAACGCTCTTTTCTCCACATGGGCTTTCAAAGGTAGCTTTTCGCAGTCAGCGATTCCTTAATGCTGTGAACGCGTCCCCTCCGAAAAGTCTCGCACGTTCCGAACCCGAACGTCAGTCAGGGGACGCGCTGACTGAGCATGTGTGGCGGTGCACAAACAGGCGAAGGCTCTCCCGCTGCTCGGCGCTTTCCCTCCGTAAAGACCCGACCAAAATTTCCCTCTGCCCGCAGCTTGCCGGTTTCCCGGAGGGCTGGAGCCCGCCACCCCCGCCCAGCCCCGCGGCCGGGCCCCGGGAGAGGGCCCCGCTTGTCCGTGCGCTACAGCTGTCCCGCTGGTCAGCGCCCCGCGGCTCTTCTCGCCTTGACAGGAGTGCCAGGAGAGCGGGGACCGACTGCCCCGCTCCGTTCTGCCTGGCCCCGTGCGCACGGGCAGCGGGAGGACTTTCGCCAAAGTCCTGGGAGAATAGGTCGGCTCGGCTGAGAGTGCGAGGCACTCACCCTGGGACCCCAGCATCGGCTCCCGAGGGCGTCCCGACAGCAGGCGGGCGAGGGGCCACTGCCGGTGACACGGGCCGTCCTGGGGCCGCGGGGCGGCGCGACCCTGTCGCGGACAGGCTCCCTCACGTGGCCGGGAGGGAAGGCGGGTGCCACCGGGGCAAGCTCTGCCTTTGCCGTTCTAGTTGATGCCCACTTTTCTGTTTCCTTCAGAAGGTTCTCCGTGCAGAGATGTGCCCGCTGCCACCTTGGGATCTCAGCCTCTGAAATGGTCATGAGAGCCAGGGAATCGGTTTATCACCTGAGCTGCTTCACCTGCACCACCTGCAACAAGACTCTGACCACGGGCGATCACTTTGGCATGAAGGACAACCTGGTTTACTGCAGGGCCCACTTCGAGTCCCTTTTGCAAGGAGAATACCCGCCTCAGCTGAGCTACACCGAGCTGGCTGCCAAGAGCGGAGGGCTGGCCCTGCCTTACTTCAACGGCACTGGCACGGTCCAGAAGGGAAGGCCCAGGAAACGAAAGAGCCCTGCCTTGGGAGTGGACATCGTCAGCTACAACTCAGGTGGGAAACACACGCCGAGTCTGCCTCCCGCTCCCGCGAACAGAGCGTTCTCGGGCTTCCCCTCAGCCAGGCAGTGCGTGAGTAACTCAGCCAGGCCAAATCTTGCTTAACCATTGGAAAATCAAACAAACAGCCCTCTGAGGGTTGGAGCGTTTGCAGGAAAGCTAACAGCAGCCCTCCTCAAAGGCTGTCTTTGCCTATTAATGTCAAACACCCAAACTTAGCCACTTCCCAGGGTAAAGACAAAAAAAAAAAAAAAAAAAAAAGGAAAAAAAAAAAAAGAAAAAACCCCAACCCAAGCCCAAACCCACATAGCTCTTTTTCTGTCGGAATATCAGAGATACAGTTATCATTATTTATATTTGATTAGCTAAAAGCATTTCGCCACATAAACCTCAAATTAGAAGTAACCAAATGAATCAGAAAAAATAGAATAAAAGTCATATTATATGGTTCCTGCAATGCCAATGTAGTATAAATATAACTCGATTTATATATTGAATTTATAGTGATTAATTCTTCAGGCTGAATAATTCTGGTTTACTGACACATAAATGATCAAACTGTACAAGAGATCAACGAATAAGTGTTGTTCTCTGTAACTAAACCCTAAAAAATGTAACTAAGGAGAACAGTTTCTGTTCTCTCAACAGCAGGAAAGGAACGAGTGTTGCCCTGTATTATATATCCTAACTCCAGTCTTTTGAGTACCCAAATCGTGTATAAACAGTGCTAGCGGCCAGAGGTAAAGGAGTTTCAGGTATGACCAAGGAGTTGAGGCAGAGTTTCATTAGAAGAAAGACGAAAGCAGTAAGGGTAAATACGAATTACCAAACTCCCGACTCCAAAATCATTTTAGCAAAACTTAAGCTTCAGATGGACGGTAAAGAGGAAAGCAAGCTGTGGAAAGCAAGAGTGATGCAAGGTGCTTCCCCGTGAAGCGTGGGCAGGGGCAGGGAGCCGGGGGCTGCGGCCCCAGGGCTGCGGACTGCTGGCCCCACCGGGGAGCCGGGAGAGGGGTCAGGGCCTCCCCTTCCGACAATCGCGGGTCGGTAACAGTGCACCGCTCTAGGCCCGGAGCTCTCTCCCCTCCACCAGGTTCAACCCGCTGCCACTGAGATCCGTAAGGAATCCTCCATCGCCCCCCTGCCTTCCCCATCCCTCCCCTGGCACCTCCTCTGGGGCCGCTCGTGAAACGGGCTTTAGCTGGGAACCAGGGAGCTGTGCAAGGCGATTTCATCTCCTCTGATGCATAGACCTTGGAGCCAGGGTAATCACTGCGCTAATTGTTCCTTGTTAATTGAAGATGACATTGGAATCCCTGGCTACGGAGCGGCTTCCAATCAATCCTGAAAGCTGCTAAAGAAAAGGGAACCTGTAGCGCAGCCAGGATTCATTCAGCCCCGGCTTCGAATGGTGGATTTCCCGTGCGCCCGCGCTCCGCTGTGGTCTCTATCCCTGGTCCACACACCATCACCCGGATCCCCAGATTCCTAAAGGGAAATATTTCTAGGGACAATTTACCGTTAGAATTGGAATCAGAAGTTAGGGTAAGATGAAGAGTTGTGGATATGATAAAGCACCCCTTTAAACTTCAGGTCAGGACTCAAAAGAGACATTATTTGGGAATGCTGACATAATTTTTGTGTGCTAGTCTTAAAACTCCCTTTCTTTACAACAACGGGCCATATAAGATGTACCACTGACTCCAAATCAGATGAAAAAGCACCACCCATTATAAAAATACAGCTTACTGCATCGAGAACTCACAGTGTCCTCCGGGCAACGGAGAGGAAAAAACCAAACCAAAACAAATCAACAAACGCTCTGATGCTTTGGGCTCATGCTAGCTGGCTGAGAAATCTCTTCTGTTGGGGCCGTGATTTGATTTTTTTTTTTTAAATAAGCATTATCTAGCAATGTCCAGGGTTGACACATGGTCCCGAGAAAGTTTGCAGCCAAGCCGTGCATCCAGTACAAACGGCTCCAGCCCACTGTGCTCCAAATCCAGGGGGAGGAAAGCGAATCTGGAACAACTACGAAATGAGTTGCAGTAGATGAAATCGCTTCTTGAGAGAAAAAAAAGTCTCTAACTAATTGGCAACCACTTCCCTACACACATTTTTCGTTCCCTGCCCTGTGATTCGGTTACTGCCCTTGCACGTAATCATTTACAAAGGGCATGCAGTCGGCAGAAATTAAATGTCGGATACAGGGCTGCCGCCTTGCGAGGGAGGAGCGGGGCCCCGCAGTCCTGCAGCGGCGGGCGGGGGTGTCGCGGGCCGAGTGGCGGTGTGCCCCGCGGGGACGGCACGGAGCGGTGCCCCGGCCGGGGACAGCGGCGGCCAGGGCACAGCCCTGCCCCGCACATCGCCCCTGCTGCAAAGCGCCCCGAGCCGGGACACCGCGCTCCGCAGCCGCGCCCGCAGCTCCTCACCCGCGGCCGGGGCTCTCTGGGCGCTCCGGTTCTGGGGGAACCACGGCTGTGACCTCCCCAGTAAGCCAAGTATCTTCCCAAACAGTCCCACCGCCGTGTCCATACCCGTGTGCCAAGACAATATGGAAAACGACCCCGAGCTTTAAAAACGAAAAACTCTGATGGAGCCAACAACTTCACCCAGCTGAGCATGAGCATGTGTGTATTCACAGCCATCCAGCAGGCCCTGGCTTAGATTTGAGTGCACATCATGTTTCAGGGGAGCTGAGCCCTGGGCCAGAATGGAAAATCAGACTCTGCTGTAGGATCTGCAACAGCTTTTCTATTCTGTATTTTGTTTGCTAGTTTAATTTCTTTTTCTCAGCTCCTCGGTTGTAAAGCGGAAACACAACAATAAATAACTCAAAATGTTATGAGGTACAAGTCACTCATACTTGCGAGCTGTCTGGAATTAATGTGAAAAATGGAAGAAACTATTCAAAAGTACTTAAAACATTCAAGGCTTTCTCTATATTACGTCTTATATCATATAATTAATATGTATTTTGAGGGAAACTGTGTTGACTTACAGCTTACAGGATACAGAAATGAGATGGTGAAGAAGATTTCCCTAGGAAAATATTTTGCACAGCTGTTTCTCAAAGAGCTGTTTACTTTATTTCATTATATGTGTGTATGTGTGTGAAAAACTATGAAGAATTCACTTGAAGAATTCACTTGAAGAATTCTTGGCAATAAGAAGCAAACTGTTCTAGCTCTTTTGAAAGCAAAAATTAAACAACCCTCCAACCCTGCTGCAAAGAAATGAGCAATGTCTTGCCTGACTTTTTGCTTTCCCTTAGGTCTCCAGGAGATAGTGTAAAACTCTGCTCTATGATGTGGCCAAACCACACGAAATTCATGTAAAACAGAGAGTGAGCTGTAACCATTGTACAAACCAGAATTGCCTAAAGATAGGTACTTGGAGTCCTCCTCTCATTTTCTCTTGAAAATAAAATCCAAAATAAAGTAGACCACCAACCAAAACAAAGAAAAAATATAGAATACAGCAACAAAGGCAGTAAGCAGGACAGAGGAGCCTGAGGAAGTTTGTGTTACTGTGTTGCTGCTGTAAGCCTGAGCAACCCAAGGAAAACAACACAAACAAGCAGCTTGCAACTCTGAAGTAAAACCTGAGGACTGAATTCTGGTACTCTGATTTATGTCAGCTCGTAAGTTACAGCCCACGCAGTTTGACTGAAGGCAGTATGATTGCTTGTGAAAACAAGTAGTAAATACAATCCAAATCTGGTCTGAAATTGTTTTTAAGGCAACTTTCAACTTCTGGTCTTTTCAGAAGTGTCAGCGTACTTTGTTTGAAAGTACAGATATACTTCTTACCAAGACTAGGAGCAAAGCTAGCTATAATTAAATATTCACCTGATTATCTGTCAAAGTGTTGTCTTACCAGCATCTGTTCATGTTGACTTGTCTTATAATTCAAAAGAGAAAACACCTTCAAGGAGCTTTTTATTTTCTTGTGGTTTTAAGTTGCTTTGCCTCTGTTTTCAGTACTGCTGACATCAGTCTCTCTGTATTGTGTGCTTTCCCTCTTTCTTTTCTCTCTCTCTCTCTCTCTCAATTAGGAATGGGGATCAGCTAGGCCTTGTAAATAATCCAGTAACTATTGGAAAGCAGTTCAAAAATCAAAAAGAGCAACTAATGAAACTCAGTCTAATTTACAGACATTCTGAAACATATTTAATTAGCTCTTCTTTAATTAATATTCCCTGCTATGATGACACCATTAATTTTCTCCTGTGTGACTGAGCTATCTTTATAAAATGAGATCCTAGAAATAGCTAAACCTTTTGTGTAAGCTGAAAAGCAGAGATGTATTTCTTACTTTTTTTCTAACACTGTACTTTCTTACTCCAATATGAAGTAATGATGGCAAACAGCTGCAACTCTTGTGTACAATTCACACACATAAAAGTGTAATCTGAAACAAACTCATCTTTCATAGACACTTTGAAAATACTCAATCAGGGAAAGCAGAGAAACTCTTTTCAAGTTTTGAACCCCTAGCTGCTTGCTTGTAAAAATGTCCTAAATCAGTACCAACTAAGAGCTATTGCTGATTGGGACTGGGGGACTGGATCGAGTCTTGAGGCAACTGTTTCCTAGATATGTTTTACAGATGAAGGGCTTTGAGCAGTTTATATAAACTCCCTAGCAGAGTCCAAAAGCATTTATTTTATCAGCAAAAACCTCAGCTTTCTTGAAGAACTGTCACAATCAACTTTTCTGCTGTACATCTCTTTTTATAGGTGCTTGTGATTTGGGGGAAAAGCTCAGGAACATTCAAAATGCTGGTTTGACCTTCACTCTTCTCTCAAGCTAAGAATGTTTCAATGAGTGAGATTTCAAAATCTGAATGAGATTTCAAATGACTCTTTGAGGGCCCAAAGCAAAACCATCACCACAGGGAAAAGACTTGTTTGAAATAAATGCCAAAAGAGAGAGAACTTTTTAAGACTGCCCTTAGTAGGTACAGGCCTGGGGGACACAGCATGTTATAAGAATAGGAAATTATAATATTCTGGATCTTTTTTGGTCTCATTTAATTATCACATCTGTACTTATCCTTGTAGAGTCTTAGCCTGTCCTTCCTTCCTTCCTTCCTTCCTTCCTTCCTTCCTTCCTTCCTTCCTTCCTTCCTTCCTTCCTTCCTTCCTTCCTTCCTTCCTTCCTTCCTTCCTTCCTTCCTTCCTTCCTCCCTCCCTCCCTCCCTTCCTTCCTTCCTTCTTCCCTGCTAATCAAGATTGCGGTCTTGATTCCTTTATCCTACATGATGCATGGCCCCTAACTCCTTGTTCCATTTTGTTTATTCACCAGGTTGTAATGAGAATGAGGCAGATCACCTGGACAGAGACCAGCAGCCTTATCCCCCATCCCAGAAAACAAAGCGCATGCGTACCTCCTTCAAACACCACCAGCTTCGTACCATGAAGTCCTACTTTGCTATCAACCACAACCCAGATGCCAAGGACCTCAAGCAGCTTGCCCAGAAAACAGGCCTGACCAAGAGAGTTCTGCAGGTAAGAAGCCACATCACAGGCTTGACAGAATTTTCCCCTGCTAGTCACTAGCCTTTCCCTTACGTGTAACAATAGCAATATACGTAGGAATACTTTTGCTGGGTGTGTCCCTAGTGGGTGTGCAGAGGGGTATGCTGTTACATGGCAGGAGTGCCACATGTGTGCCTTACTGCCCCAAGGCAGCCAAACGCCAAGCTGTGGTTTATGATTAGCTGCATCCTCAACATGAGGAAAATGTCTTCAGAGTTCACCCACCCAGTAGATATCCCGGGGCTGGTAGTCTCTCTGTGGTGACTGCACTAAGGATAAAGGTGGAAAATCTACTGATTTTATGGGTGAAGCCTTCGGGCTCCCCTGAAACAGTTAATGTGGCCCTTCAGCAAGCAGATCCCCAAAGTGTTTGAAGCAAGCTTTGACCAATGTGATCCTCCAGGACCAGCTGGCTCCCCCTCTCAATGCTTGTTAGACAACGGTTTTCATTAAGCGCCTACATAGTCAAAAGGCATTTCCCTGTGAAGGACAGCCTAGCAAATTATGTTAAAATATCCCTATATAGTATGTGATAGCTCAGTGAAGTTAAAACGAGGTGTGTATTACATGCAGAGTGCCAAAGAAGGGCAGCAAGCGAGGTAGAAGGAGAATCTATTAGAGGCAATTCCTTGTCCATGTTACATGTCACCTAAAACATTCTCAGTGAACCTTACAGAACAGAAAGACTAGATGACCCATATCAACAATCTGTATGGCAGGGATGCTGTAATTACCCCTCCTTCCTCTTCAGCCTTTTCAAATAATCAAGGTAAACTTTCAGCCCTCGCAAAAATCTGCTCCTTCACCCTTTGCCTCAATCTTTATGCGTCTTGACCCCAAAGCTACCAAGCCATGAAACACTTTGTGGCCATCAAGAGAGTTGCTTTCTTTGGGTAAGTGAGTGAGCAGATTTTTCTTGAGGCTGCTTGCTCTCTGAGGGCTGTGAGCACCTGTAGCACTGGGCCTGTACACAGGGAGTCAGTACCACCAGTAGCAAGCAAAGCTATAGAATGACTTAGGTGATGTGCCACACAAAATCAAACATCAAAAATGACTTAAAAGCAAGAACAAAGACAAAAAAAAATAAGCAAAGCAAAACAAGCATCGGTAAAGAAATCCATTGGGATTGGTTTGCAGGTTTGGTTTCAAAACGCAAGAGCCAAATTCAGAAGGAACCTTTTGCGGCAGGAGAATGGGGGTGTCGATAAAGCTGACGGCACCTCGCTCCCGGCACCGCCCTCAGCAGACAGCGGCGCACTCACTCCACCCGGCACTGCGACCACTTTAACAGACCTGACCAATCCCACTATCACTGTAGTGACATCAGTGACCTCTAACTTGGACAGCCACGAATCCGGGAGCCCCTCACAAACTACCTTAACGAACCTTTTCTAACATTTCATTTTTTTTTTTTAATTCTTACTCTTCATTATTATTATTATTATAATTATTATAATTATTATTATTATTATTTTCAAGCCTTTTTTTTAAAAAAACAAAACAACAAACAAACCCACAAAATATTTGGGAAAATAAACAGCTTGATGTGTAGCATCTGCAGCCACCTGGCAAATGAGTTTGAAGTAATTTGTTGCTATAATAAACGGACATTTATTGTTGTTAAATTGTACTCAAATTCTTTACATTTATCAAATGACTGAAGAGAAGGTTATGAATCATTCTAATAAGTGCCTCTTAAAATTGTATGTTACTTATTTCCAGAACCTTGAAAAAATTGATTGTTACCCCCGCCAAAAAAATTCTATTCTCTTTGATAACAATATAAAAACCATTTTAATTATAGCCAAAAGAATGCTGCTTCAGGATTGTATGTTCACCTACAGCATTTAAGAACCCCAAATTTAATTTTATTTTTATAATGCATCCAAAAGTTTTGTATGATTTATTTTTAAAATGTTGAAAAATAAATACAAAATGAATTAAACTAATCATGGAAACAGTCAGTCTGGAAGTACCAGTGCTCTTTCCTAATGCATTAGTCACAAGTCTGTTTTTCCCTGAGCACTGGGGATTCCCACTGGGATAGCTAAACGCTCCTCTGCCAGTTCTTCACCCAGCTGGGACGTCCTTGGCCAGCACTGAAAGGCATGCCTGGATGGAGGACTTGGAGAGAGAGTCAGTGATGAGAGCATGTGTGGGTGAGAATGGCAGGACCAGGCCCTTGGTCTCCCAGTTTGTGCCCTGCACGTTAAGGAGGCAAGATCTGGAGAAAAACCTCCAGAGTGAGCTAACTTCTGTAAGGATATCATTAAAGTAACAATAGCAGAGTAACAATGCAAGTGGAGAGTCCTACTGATCTGAAATATTGCCTAGGGAGCGGTTTTAATTTTTGTCTGTCAAGCAGCTCTGAATTTTTGGGATTAAAAAAGATACAAATTGCAGTTAGCGACATGGCTTCGATGCCGTACCTTTAAAGCAAACAAGAAGTTGCCCAATTACTTTAGCGAGCACAAAAATAAATTTCAAGAAGGTGCATGCATGTGTACTATTAAAATGAATTTTTGATAAATCCTACTTTTTTTTTTTCTTTTCAGGGAAAATGGAAATAAGCAAAATATAATTTATTAAGATGTTTAAGGAAAAAAATTTCCGTACCATTTATTCATTACTATTTTGAATTTACTTTAGGTGTTTCCTGAGATTGTATCAGACACTTGTTTAACACAGGAACTTAAAATCTTTAGTTCATTAATATCTCTAACATATTCTTTAACTTTTTAAACTTTGTATAAAAGAAAAAAATGTTAGCGAAAATCATACAAAACCAGGAATTGGCAGTGAATAACTTCAAAGCCGATAAACTCAGAAGCCTTGTGGATGCTGATCTGAATACATTTCTTAGTTTACAATAGTGATCTTTCTTTTTTTAGTTTTATTTAAGCTAAAAGTCTGAATGGTCTGGGCAGTGGTGAATGTTCATTTGTATCCTTTTATTGTAGTTGAACACCAATTAGATTGTGGAGAGTCTCAGAAACAAAAACGAACAAAAACCAGTCAAGATCTATGTCTTGCTTTTAGTGGATTGTTAAGAATAACTTTGCACATATACCCCACTTTTTAGACACCATCAAATCTCATTTTGGTGGTCAAAGTGGCTATTTAATATATTTTAAAGGTGTCCTTTTTGGCTGTATAAATGTGTGGTTACATATTGACAGTTCACTGCCCACATTAAAGTGCATTATTGTAATTTTTGCTCAGGGTTTTTAGAAAATTAGCACAGAAAAGTAGCTTATTTTTAAAAAAGATGACGGAAGAGATGTTAACACTGTAATAGAAGAAAGGTGTGTTTGCCATTATATATTTAGCAAGTATGGTTATCATCTTCTACGGATATTGAATCTTGACTTTTCCTATTTCTATTACCTTATGGGCATTTACCACTAACCAGACCAAAAGACCTTGGTAAGGCTGAGATCTTTATTAATACACTTTTACAGGTAAAAATATTGATACTTATAAATTTTGTTCTTTGACAGAACAATATATGGTACTAGAGATCTACTTTATTAAGTAGACTAATTAAAACTCAGTTCTACTATGTGCCTTATGATATACCTTGGGAGTAAGTTTGTGAAAAATCAGGATATATGTGTTGTTTGTTAAATTAACTGTTTTAAGCCCTTTTGACACCTCACTAGTTTTGTACTGTTTTACCTCTTATTTCTGAAACTCTTTTTATGGTGTATCCTGTTAGAGGGGACAAACATGTCATAGAAAGCAGTTGTGCACTCTTTCAGATATAGTTGATAAATCCAATAATCTTATATATTGAGCTTCGTGTTTATAGTACAGTAAGTGGTCTAGCAAAATTGTCCATGTTTCTTTGTTTATTGATAAATGCATTGTATAGAAACTATTTCCCCTAAATATTTATGGACCAAACAATTGTGATATATCCTATTAAATTTGTGTGAATAAACCATTTTGAATCTAAGGAGTTTTATTTCCCATCAGTTTTTTGGTTTTTTTCCTTTTGTTTTGGTTTGGGGTTGTTTTTTATTTCTTTTTTAAAATTTAAGGTCTACATGTACCCGTGTGTCTCTTTGCTTTTATGGTACCTATGAACAGTTGGTATTAAACACAGAAACACGGCCTTTTAAATATTTTAAAGTACAGTTCCTTCTTAGGTTTTCAATTTCTTCATATTCAGTGTATATGCTACTACCGGTGCAATTTAGATTTTAGCCTTTTAACCTCCTTTTTTGAACATGCAAAGTAATGCCCCACTGATTTGATACTGAAACCCTGTCGTAGCCCTCTAAAAAAGCCAGAAAAGTAGGAGCTAAAGTAATTGCATGACAAATATAACCTAAATAGTATGATGAAATGAATCAAGATTTAATGTTAGGTATATTGAGCACAAAATAGAATTGCAGACCCCGAAAAGCCAGGTTGCTCTGTAGTTTAATAAATTGTCACTATGATTTCTTTCAGGGAGAACAAATCATGGGGCATTACAGCCAAACATCCCGACGTTTGAAAATTCCCTAAAGTATTAAAAGAAGGGGAAAAGTTTGATCGGAAATCCACTGCAGTGAAGACAAAGACAATATTAGGTTATGATAATCATACATTTAAAAATCTATTGAGCCAAAAAATAAAAATAAAAGACTCGATGTCATTTCCTGAATGTTAACAAAACATATGTTATTTTATGGTGTCTAATTAACAGAACTGAAGGCTTCAACAAATTGTGTGGTATCAAAAACAAATTTAGAGAAACTATGTATAAAACCAGAGCAACCTGGCAGCAATCTACCCAGCCCATATTCGAAGAAACCTTTTCTTAAAAAAAAAAAAAATCACATTTGTCAAGCACAAGTACTTGTAAAATAAAATCTGAGTGCATTCATTCCACTTGCTTGCTAATGTGTACTAGTCATATCTGTTAAATGGATTTTTGTAAATTCAAGGAGAACTTTTCACTCATCCAAGATCATAGGAATCAAAACCCAGTAACTTTAGTACTATTGTTTCTGAATTAATTTTTTTAAAATGAGACAAATCTGCATGCACTTTTCCATCTGTCACATATAGTGTACATTTCTGTATGATGAATTTCTCTTTGATGTTTCTTGTATAATAGCTTTCATTAATAAACATTTTATTTGATGCAAACATAGTTAACTTTATGTAAACACATAGCTAATTGTTCCAACTAATTTAAACTTTTCTTTTGAAAGGAAGCAGTACAGTGCAGTTCCAATATGCTATATATATATCTAAAATCAAAAAGAATGAGGTAGCAATACTATTGCACAGTGTAAAATTATTTCCTTTGGTGTTAATTTTTTAACTTTTTAACTTCTTGTACAAAACTGACATGTTTTAAAAAGAAATTCCCATCAGCATCAACAATAAAACAACCCCCAAATTCTTCATCAATATAAGAAAACATGAGCAGTACAGTGTGTAAAATCCTCAGTGACTTTAGAGTACAAGGATATAATTTGTGGATCCCTGAGCTGTTTACATGGTCACTATGCAATGAGCAAGTTTGCTACGTAAAGTTGGTCCTAAGATTCCCAGCCCAAATCACAGATGATTTTTACAAGCCAACAAGCAAGTGTATCAATAACCAATTCTTAGTAATGAGGTTTTGTAACTGTTAAGCAACTATTTGCAGAAAGATTTTTTAAAATATATTCCTATTTAGCTGTATAGCCAAAGCATATGTTAAACAAATTAACATATAAAAGATTGCCAGAAAGTCTTTCATTAAGATGACATTTTTATTATATACTAATGAACCCTATGTAAACAATGTAACTTTTATGAATGATGGACATTAAATATTTCACTTACGTGTATCCTCAGCATTTTGCATGTTTTCTTAAACCTTTCCAGTTTCAGAATTCTAAAAAGAGAACCATACAATTATTAACAACATAACACAAAGTTATGTACAGGTTGCTCAGCAATCTCTGGAAACTGGTAACTAAGAGTGTTCTAATGGCAATAAAAAGGTATCATTTATTGGTGGTAATTATGGGAAGCATTGTTTAAACAACAGTTTTATAGTATGTTGTAAAGTTCTATTGAAAAAGGTTAGCATGGTGGACTTAATTCAAATCAGCTTGATCAGAAATTTAAGTATATTGTGAAATTCTTAAGCTGAGCCTTATGTGTATTTATTACTGCAGAAAGTAAGTAAATGTAGGAAAGCAATTATTCGTGTCACAGCCACAATGTGGTTTCCTCCCGTTGTCCTTAGGAAAATATTACAACCATTAATTATTCCAATCAGTAAAGAACTTGGTCGTGCTTAGGACCAAGAAAAAAACCTATGCATTATAGTTTTTCTTTAGTAAAACAGTGCACTCTTCAATAAGTTGGATTTCTTCTCCCCCTGATTTAATACTTAACAGAGATATCTCTAGTCTAGATACTCGTCCGTGTGCTGCATTTTCCACCTCATTTAAAATGGAAAAATAAATTAGTTAAATAATCCTGGTGAAATACTGGCAAAAGCTAAAATAAAAGCAGGACAATTTTATTCCTCTGTGTCTGAGTAGAGACATTAAGGCTTGATTTTTCTTAACAACATTTAGCTTTGTTTGGAGACAGTCCTGCACAAAGTGCTCTGATTGACTCAACAAATGGTATTAGACAATCCAAATTTTTTCAAAGATACAGAACTGTCTCCTGCATTAAGAAAGCAAACAAGTTGAAAGGGCAGCATTGTCTGACAAAAAAAGAAAGGAAACATTTCAGACAAGACTTGAGAGAATGCAAGACAAAGGTAGGTTTTCAGTATTGTCGTGAGTGAGAAATGTCTTGGGGGGGTCTTTCTAGTGGATACATATCCATGTCTAGACACAGCATTTCTTTGTTGTCCTGAACTCGAAAAAGAACTCAAATTGTGCAGTCCTGGAACATCTCACTCAGAATTATTCACCTGAGAAATGGCTCGCAGGGCTGGGTCAAATGACAGAAGGATGACACTGCAGCCCACTGCAATTGGTGAAATAGTCTCTCTCTGATTCTGTGGGCTTTGAGCCAGGATCTGAATGAACATGGAGATTAAATTACACTCTTGTCTCTAAAGAAAGCATAACCTTCAGAATGAGACAGAATATCTAGGACAGCAATGCTGCTCTGTGCTTTGGACTTCATCCTTCAGAGCTGCTAATCCAAGCACCTGGCACATGCATTAAATTGACTTCAAAATATTTCTTCCTCCTTCAGCCAAATGCAGGACACAAATTATACTATTGGAATTTCCAGAAGCTACTATAGTGTCAGAGACTTTATTCAGTTATTCTGCAATGTTGAACAATTCTTCTGCGCTTCTCACTTGACACAGACTTATCTCGACACATACCTATACACATATCCTTGTCTTGCCTTCAGATAACCAGTACTTTCATATTTATTTAAGTCATTCAAACCTACAGGAAGCAACTCGCCGTGCTTCCACGTTCCAGCAAAGGCAGTTGTCATAATTTTTTTTCTGATACTCCTTTACCATAAAAGATTTTTCTGGAGTTGGTTTTATTTTAGGAGTTTGTACATTTGTATGTTGGGTTTTTGTTTTTTTTATATAGCTTTGGACAAAAAAACTGAACTGCAGTGTTCGATGCATCTAAGTGTACAGATTATTTTGCCAGCTTTTCTTGCAATATCTAGAGAAACAAAGCTATAGCAATCACTGAGTTCTTGTCTTGCATGTTCCCCTCTGTAAAGTGTTACTCTCTGCAGATTGTATTTATCATAAGGAATGATATAAAATACAGACAATTTTAAATTTAAATAATATGATTAATATTGGAAATGACAGTTTTTCAGCCACATTCATTTCTGGCTCAACTGTACCTTTGTTTTTGGAAATGAGATTGGGATAAAGCATCCTTTGAAATTTCTGGTATTTGCTACTGTTAGGAACAGAGGGCTAGACTGAAGGTCAGCTCTAGCTTAACAAAAATCTGTGTTATTTTCCAGGTTGCTCTATTTTCAAACTGAACTTGAATAGAGGATAAAAATACCGTCAATAATTATTTTACTGCAAGATAATAAAAGTTATATACGCTTCCCTTTTGCACCTCAGTTGCACAATTCAGTATAGATTTTTGAGGCTGAACAGATACACAGCATTTTGAATTGCTGAGAACACTGCATATAGAAAATAAATAATAAGGGAAAGAACAAGCTAAGAAATGGTTATCAAGTTGCAAATACAAGCAGTCACTGGGAGAGATGTCGTAGTTTTTTATTTAACATCCTATGAATTCTTATTTCATCATTTTCTTTGAGGTTTTTGGACCTTCCACAGAGCAAATGACCAAGCAGCTTGCTTTGCCACATGCATCTTGATCCCAGAACTGATATGCAATAAAGAATAACCTATAAAAAGAATTTTTCAGGAATAACTATCTAGCAGAATAAAAAATTGTTGCCCAATGTCCTAAAATCAGTAAAATCCCATGCAACCTCAGGAAAGCTGAAAGCACTGATTACTACTATATCTTAGACATAGAGATACTGGCTTATGATTACTGTTTAATGAATAGTGTTTATCACAGATGATAATTACCTTTACCAAACAAACACATATCCTATCCCAGTAAGGAGCCATGCATGTAATGTCAGTAGGGACAGCTAAAATCAGTTTAAAAAGTAACCAACTTGGCATCTTGGAAGTATTTTTATCTGCAAAGAAACTTGCATTGTTCCTGCTGGGGCTGCAGCCACAAGTGTTAGAAAATAGCTCTCATTTTCTTTACTGGCTGTCCAGCAGAGTATTTTTTACTTTATAAGACCAAGTGGACTATAGAAAAGAAAGCTAAACGGACACTAAATAGTACATGAATGAGATTGTGTGTCTTTTATGTGCCTGCTAGCACATTTGATATAAAATGCTGCAGCTTTCAGGCTGCATCAGTCTTACAGACTGATATCACCGATTTCTTTCTGCTTTATAATTTGAAGATGCCTTGCTTCTTATATATGTAGTTACACAGACAAGCTGTAACTACATTAGCCCAAGTAATTACCTACTCCATATTGTCAAAACATTTCTCAATAATCAAACCCTTGGACAGATACATTTTGGTTTTTTTTTCTTGTGAATCTGGCTTTTTTTTTCCTTCAGTGTCTTTGAACACCTGTGTTTCCTCTGTCCCCTTTCTCCCTGTATGAAGCCAGTCCACGCGGGATTGCTCTGGCAGCGTTATCAGCACTGCCTGCGCTGAGGATGAGGTGTTGCACTGGCTACCAGTTCTAGGGCTGAGCACACCTGGCTGCTCTTCTTGAGCAACTTTTACGCCTTTTACTAATGCCTTGCCCGCACAGTGTGTGGCAGGAGCACTGCTGGGTGCACTCACCCCCTGAGCAGCCGCATCTCTGCCCTCCCCACCCACCTCAGCCCTGAGCTCTGCTGTGCTTCACCTGCCTAAAGTCCTGTTTCCAGGGGATATTGTGCATGGCCTGGCTCTATGACAGGATGCCCATGGACCCTCTAACAGCAGGCTTTTGGAGAGAAAGAAATACTTCATGATTTGGTTGGAGGCTGCTTTTTGAATCACGGAATAGTTTGGATTGGAAGGGACTTTCAAGTTCATCCCCTTCCAAGCCCCCAGCCATGGGCAGGGACACCTTCCACTGGAGCAGGTTGTTCGAAGCTTGTCCAGCCTGGCCTTCACACAACCATCCCATGCAACTCACTGTAGTGCTAATGGGCAGCAGAATCCTGACAGGAAAAACTAATTTAAACTTCTCTTTCTTGCATCCATATGCTCTGATCCTGGTAGTGAAAACGTTTTTGCATGTCTTTAACATCCTTATCCTGTGTGATACCACTGAAACGTATTTAAAAGGGATTATTTGCAGGACTGGACTTTACTGGAGGTAAAAACCAATAAAATCAGAATTTAGTGTATAATTTATATCAACTCTCTTTCCTTCTTAGCAATTTAAAAGACTTTCATATATGTTAGTAGAACACCAGTGAAAAATCCCTACAGCTTCTGAATCTTGCCTGGTTTGTTGTCAGTTGCTTACATTTGCCTAGGAATTAGCATTAGAAGGAATGAAAGCAGTTGGATTAATGGTCAAGAATACAAATAATCAAAGGATGAAACTACATTTTGAATGTTTTGCAAATATGTCACTGCCATATATGAAATGCATTCTGCACATATGTTATTAGTTTCCTGACTGGCATGGAATGAAAAGGCCTACTTTTGGTATTTCAGGTTACAACAGATGTTATTTCTTCTGTGCTTCCAAATTATGATACTTAATATTCAGCACAACTTTAAAGTAGCTATATGAGAGGCAGAGATAGTAATAAAGTGTGCCCAGATTTTGGGGTTTACTGCCAGTGTATAAATACAAAGCACAAGTGCTTTAAGTTTGTGTTTGAACCATGAAGAGGAAAAGCAAGAACCAGCTTTTAGAAAGCTGTAGAAAAAAAAGTTGTTTCAAACTCAAGCCAATATTTTTAGGGTTTTTTGATCCTGATTTCCTTGCTCACAGGTGAAAGTGGTTTCTTGCTCCTTCCCTTTAGGTAAAAAGATTCAGGCAACCCAAAGCCTTAAGTCTGTCCCGAATCTAGGGTGAGCTCTGATTCCCTATTATTAACGTTCAAAATGGAGGATAGCAATAGTAGGCTAAAAAGTTAAATGCATCTGTGTGTTCCCCAGAAGGAAGTGCTATCTGCTGTGTATTTAAACAATGACATGTGATGAACTGAAAGGCTCATGGCTCAGCTCCCTGGAAGACAGTGTTGTCCAGTGTGGAAATATCTTAAGTGGTGAATGTCAGCTCACTGAGACCTTGTATCAGGGCCAGGCCCGTTTCAACTAAGTTAGAAGTTACTACACTTGAGCAACTTTCAAGATGAAGTTGCTCCAAACTTCAGTGTCTGTGATCCTCATTCACGTGCCCTGATTTTGCCCTGCACTCTTTTTGAAAGAGAAATAGAATCATAGGTGAGTATTTGCCATACACACAGGTGTCGCTGTTGAGCAGCTAGCAGAGTAATGAATGCATCGGTTCTCAGTGGCAAGAAGGAATGACCTTTATTGTTTTGATTTCATCACATTTATAGAGTTCTCAAAAGTCACCCAGATTGGTCAGTCAGAAGCTTCCCCAGGCTGATTGGCCAGGCCTGCACTGCCCAAGTTCTGGGACACTGTTCCAAAAACATCCAAACTTTATCTTTATTTACAAAACACAAGAAAACTTCTCATGGGAAAAACTGTGCTAGCCACACAGGGAGCACGTGATTGGAATTAATCAATGTCGTTTGTAGCTACCCTCAGGTTCAGCAGCCTGTCAAAGGGAGTGCAGCAGGCATTAACCTGGTGTTTGTCTGTTGCCCTTAACAGCAAGGAGTGGTGGCTGGGCAATGAGGGCATTTCTATGATACTGCTGTAATGCATTTATTATCATTAATGCAGTATTAGCGAAAGCAAAATCCAGTCTAGAGTAATGGGTGACAAATGTAACACATGCAAAAAGCTATGATTAAACGATTGCATATTTTGTTCCTTGTGTATTGGTATTGCTCTATTGTTTTCTAATGGACTTATTGACGTGACCAGAATATGCACTATGTGGATTTTGCAGTAAATAAGGGTGGTAAGCTGATACCCAGGTGTGACCTGTGCACTCTGTCTAACAGCATCTTCTTTGCTCAGAGATATTCTACTGCGGCCCTGAGTCTCGGAACACTTTTTCTTATTTTACTTTTGTCTGTAATTGTACCATTTCAATGAAGTTTTGCCCAAATTCACACTGGAATTGTGAACAGGATCAAAGTCTGTGGTGTAATTAAACCAATCCCGCTCACAAGAATTCAATCTCTTTTCTGAAAGCTCCTTCTTATATATACAAAATGAGCTTGCTTGTATGTTCTAACGTCATCTGTTTCCCATTATCCATGCTTTGAGACCTATATATGAGGAAACATTAAGTAAAACTTTTTTATTAGACACTTTTAAACTACATAAGAAAATGGAGAAAGTACTGAATGTGTAGAGCAGTAGGTTTAGCAAGTTTGCTGAACCCACGGCAGCATTTGCACCCTATCTCAGATGGTGTGACATTGGGGCTGCACAATTTCAGATTTGTCCAGCAATGACTGAAGCCAGCTCCATGGTAATAGGTTAAAATTGGACTTTGTAACCAAAGAAGGCAAATTCATTCTGGAGCCTAAACCTTGCACCCTGTGACTGTCAGCTATTCTCTCTGAAGGTCTGCTTTCTCCACAAGTCTTTCTGAAAACACTGTTGATCACTGTATCTACAAAATGACAGTGCAAATGTGGGCCAGTATCCTTGCAAAAATGCTGCTTCATGCTTGGTATGAAAATAGCAGTGTTGTCATGGGGCTGTGCTTGGATTGTTAGACCTATTTTTCATCTGAATTCTCCAATTTGGGCTTTATTGATACAGCAAATCCTGAAGTTGCTCAGGTTCCTATGCAATTTCTTGATAATGCTGGTTATTGGAGAAACCATAAGGGCATTTTGTGTTTCTTATGGGTCCTTCACAGCCCTATAAATATGGTTAGATGCAAATTTTTCTGCGCTTTCTTAGGAGATCTCATTTTTAATGCCTTTAGGCTTTTTGGATGTAGCAAGAATACAGAAGCTTTCTATATCACAATTTTCAGAAATACCTGTCTTGTATTATCATATGAAAAATAAATCCAACTGGCCAAAATCTGGCTGAATTGCAAGAGATCAGAGCGTAAGAAACATTACAGTGGAGAATGCAAGCAATTAGAATGATGCACCATAATCTATACTTGTTCATTAAACAATCGCAGCTACAGGTGATGTTAGAACTTTACCTGATTATTGGCAGCAGCATATTTAAAAGCAAGAATTATGCCTTTTAAAAGCTTTTTAAAAATGGTAAAATTGTTTTAACAAATGTGCTGGAGCACTGGGAGCTAAGCTACTGCTCCCTGTGGTTTTGTACTTTATACATCCTCCTCTAAGACACGGCCAAAGGCCTTTTCTTACAGCTGATTAGTATCTCCAGAGTGCTCCTTTCACTAGTAGCTACCTCTCAAAAAGTGCTGGCAATGCCTCATTTTCTTCTCTATTCTGTTTTGGTCCAACTGTACAGACCAAATAGCAGTAACAAAACTCAAATGACCCAGGTTGGAACTAATTCTGTTTCTAAGGGTCTAATCCTGTACAGTAACAGATAAATTTCTGCAGAAGCCAATGTTACTCCATACTCTTTATATAAATATATTTTTACCAAATGCAGGATAGGAAACCTATTAATTTTTCATTTAATATCTGGTTAGTATTCTATTTCATAAAAGCTGTGCATTATGATTTTAAGTCTTTCTGGGGACAAAAATAATCTTATGTCTGCCTTCTGCTTTTAAATGAAAACTTAATAGGGCATTTGAATTTAGGGGAAAATAGAGGTTCTATCTCTGTTAGTCTTCAGGCAGTAGCATTATAATACTACTACTAAATGTGGTGGCACAGGAAGGCTTTAATAGCAGTCATTTCACATAACTGAAGGAGTGCATCTGAGCATACAACAACCTTTCATTAGCACCTTTCTAATTATTTTAGTGCCTGTAGGTCAGCATATCTTACATTGCTCCATTAGAAGTGACGGGCACACATTGTAGACAATGATGTGCATCTTTATAAACAAATAAAACAATTTCAGTTCTTTATCAGCTTGCTGTAAATAGGCAACACAGCACTAAAAGAAAAAAAACTCTATCTCCCATTTCTTCATCCCCGAGAACTAAAGCCTCTCTGCCACTAGAGGGTGAGACAACTACAAACCAAACACTTAAGTCTTAGTCTTTCCTATAGAAGGTACAAATATAAAAAGTTAATATGCAGACAGGACCTTCATTATCTATATTTAGGAGAGAAGGGAGCACACCACGGGCACAGCACACATTCATAGACTTAAATCCAGAGCTGTGAAGAAATATGGGAACAGTTTGTGAAAATTAACAACAGTGGAACAAAACTCACTACCTAGACAATAGATTTCTGGGCCTTGGGGAGGCATAGTTATAAATTCTGATCTTCATACATGTACTGAATCAAACTTTTCTGCTGAAAAAAAGAACTATTTTTGGCTTAAAATGACTTCCTTGCAGTCAAAAAACTGAAAAAAGGTCTAGCTCCCTGCCTGCTTTTGATCTACACTGTCTGTACTGAAGATTTTATTTGCTATGTTGTAGTTTTTTGGCTTTTCTAGTACTCCTTTCTTTTTACTACAAGATAGCTTGATGCAGTTGCCCTGGTGTACCTTTCAGAACTGTAGATTAATTGTTTTGTGTAGTTTAGTATGGCTCTGCACCTGGTCCTGGCAAAAAGCACTAATTCCTACTACCATGTTCAATGTTTCTTGACTAAATGTTTTACAAATAAGTCATGTTTTGATGCTTACATAGTCTCTTAGAAGATCCTTTTTTCTGAAGACTTCTTTAATTCACAAAGAAAATATGCCATTTACATTTCAATTTTAAAAAGCTACTCTTAAATCAGAGATTCAACAAATCAATACACTGTTTCTTCAGGAACAATATTTCCCAATTTAAAACAAAAATCAAGTCCCACAGGGAACTGTAACATCAAGTAATTTTTTTCTTTTTTGGTCTCGCAACGCTCTCTGAAGAATTCTGTCATTAAATATGTTTTGACAATGCCTGCCCTGCCTCCTTGTTACTCTGTTGTTGCTTCAGCAATCTGAAGGTCCAAATTCAATTTTTTTCCCGAAGAAAGACTTTGATATTGAGTTTGTAAAAATACTACAAGGGCATGTAGAGGGTTAGAAGAAACAAAACATGTATCACTAAGTGGTAGTAGAAGAAGAGGTCAAAGAGAAGAAAACATTAAGTATCATGAACAGTTCTAAACTTTAGTAACTTGTTCAACTTCTGTGAAAGACAGTTGTGGCAAGAATTAGAGTGAAATCTTGGGATTCTAGTCTAGTTAGGAAAGGGCAGCATTAATCTTTGTTTAGGGAATTACAGTTTTCTGCTACAGAGTGATCAGAATTTTGTTGAAAGCTTTTTGTGTTTATCAACAGCATTCTAATTTTGGGGAAATTAACAGTTGAGTTTGAAGTTACATGCAGGATTTTACATCTTCTGGCCTGAAAACTCTTCATGCCCAAGCTTAGCTGCATGCCCAGATTTTGTTGTCTGCATACTTAAAGCATAGAACCAGTCCCTGCTGAACCTTGTTGAAATAAACAGGATTTAGGAACACATTAGTTTTTATTTAACATTACCTTACTTCTGCTGTTTATGTTGCTTTACTTTTGATTCTTGTACAATATTGGCATAACTTCAAAGAAGCTGTGGAATGATTTTTCCTTTTTTAAAATAAGGTGTTATTAGGGCAATGAGTGTTTGCTGGTTGGTGGGGTTTTTTGTTGTTGTTTGGTTGGTTTTTTTTGGGTTTGTTTGTTACTTTTCTTTTCTTGTGAGGATTTTAACTGAAAGGAAACAAATGATGACATTCCCTTGTGCTGACATTAAAAATCCCTGGCCCCTTTCTATGGGCTCTTTTCTTTTAGTGTCCTAAATACCATAGAAGTAATAGAGCGTTTACAGTTGGAGGCAATGGTTGCTTTCTTCATTTCAGACGAGGATATTTTGAACTCTATGAAACAATACTAACCCTCAAGCCTATCCAAAAGCTTTCCTGGGAGGCACAAATCAAAATGCACAGAACAATCAGTTAGAATATTGTTTTGCTATTTGGAATATCACATGGAAAGTATGAAGTGCTTAAAGCACAGTAATTTTTTTTTTATCACAACACTAGCATATTTAGCACAGCTCCTTATTCTACATTGTCTTCAGCATCTTTTTGCTTGATGATTTCTACAGGATTTGCAGCTATTCAAACATTTTTCAAGAATTCAACACAAAACACCTTTTTCTGGACAATAGAACGTAGCTTTTGTTGTTGAGAAAACTGGAGATCTGTCCAGCTTTTATCTCCCTCCATTACAGAAACTCCACTAGATCTTAGCTGCCTGCTAGTTTCTAAGGCTTAGAGCCAGACCCAATGCCAAATTAAATTATTAAACTTATTAAATACAACCACACTCTCTATCAGTCTCAAAAGACAGTTAGCAGAAGGGCTTTTTCAGTTGAGCCATGATTTGATTTTAGGAAAAAGTTTGAGGCCTAGTCCTTGTCTCAGCTTCTAAGGTATTGCTGCTCTCTTTCCCTTGAATCAAAATGCCAGAGGCTGGAAAAACCACATCTGTATGACACCTGAAAATGGCTTTAGGGGAGGGTTGGTGCTATTTAACTTGATTAATAGATGAACAATGGTAAAACTACTAGAAACTACTAGAAACATCTCAGGCAGGCCATGGAGGCCTGTCACGCTTCAGTAGAAGCAACGAGCTCCCCAAGCAAAGGCCTGACTGTGAAAACACCTTTACATTGTGGGGTGTTTGGTGGAACCACCAGCTTCTGCATTTTTTGCAGCTTCCTTCAGACTAGTAACTTGATTAAAGCTGGGTTTATGTTTCCTTGTAGCACTTCTGCTGGCCAGCTAAGTCAGAAAACAACCGCTTCAGCACCATTTTTTCTTTCATTCCACATCCTCTACTGTGCAGAGCAGCTCCTCATGCTCTCACAACAGAAGTGCTTGTTGCTTTGGTGCCACTTCAGTGTTCTGGGATTTGGGGAACTTTGCTTACCCTGTCTAAGCTCCTTCTCTTCTCTGAGCATGGCCTGGCCTGCAGCTTTAGCTGATGTGACGTTCCTTCCCTCAGAAACATGAGTGGGAATGGCAGGTAGCAGCACAGTGCTCATCTGCTGCTAATTCCAAACGTGGCTGTCAGATAAAAGCTGGAAATGCTGCTTTGCAAACAGCACCTCCAGACAGGCTGCACAGCATTAAGCAAAGAGCCAGAAAAAACCCTACCATCCACCTTCTGAGACCTTGAAAGGAAGGTAATTTTATGATACTTGTTTGTTTTAGAGTTTGACAGTATTTCTAGGCCTGAAGAACTCAGTGATAAACATTCAAATTCATCATTCTAACAGTTTTCAACTTTCAGAGTAAATTATTTGTTTTAAAGGTTGAACATGTCACATGGTAATAAGCATCTAACCAGCAGCTATGAAATGTCTAAGGAATCAGAGGAGATAGAGAAATCTCAGTAAGCAAAAGATAATGACTGGGACAGCAGAACACAAACAGTTCAAACAGACAAGATGGGGGGGAGCTCCAAAACCTTAGCTTTAACTTTATATTTTTGGATCATGTTGTAACATCACAAAGATCATGCCTGTCATATAAACTTAATCTGAAACTTTTAGTCAGTCTTTGATGTATGGAAGTGCCAGAAGGACATAGATGGTAAGACAATGGATCCAATTCTGAACGTTTGTATATGATGAACTGGAAGTTTAAAATATATTTTTACTTGTTTGTTTTTTTGTGGTATGACACTAAGTCCCAACAAACTATTTTTTTTTGTTCCTGCTCTATTTTCCTTTCCTTTTCCCAGCCACATCCAGCTCCAGGCAGAAGAAAAGCTTAAAAAAGTTTAGTAGGAGGACAATTTATTGGAGGAAAACCCTCCTGCTATGAATCAGACACATTTATTTGCTTTTGTGGAGAAGGCATTATTTTAAATTAAAAAAGAAAAATCATCCAATTATTGACTGAAATTTCTAGAAAAAAATACACTTAATGCTCAAAATGCACCTACTTTTATTGTACACTAAGACACAATTTCTTTGTAAAGGTTTTTCAAACATGCCTGTACATGTAAGGAGCTGGTTTTATACTGCACAGCACCTCAGAGAACCACCTCTTGAGCAAGACAAACTTGAAAATGCAACCATCGCAGGCTCTCAAGTTTTATTTCCATATTTCTGTTCACTTTGGGTGAGGAGGAAAAACCCCTAAAATTCTTCATTATGCTGTAAGATGTTGTAGAATAGGTAGGAAGAGTATTTATACAATACAGACTAAAAAATGAATCATACTAGCTTTGACACATGATGTATGTTTGTGTATGAGCCTGTTTCAGAGTTGGAATTCTAAGGTATCTGCACTAATGTTACTGAAGTTCATAACTGCATGCAGCAGGGCAATACCAATACAACTAATGGAAATGAAATATTAAATATTGTATATCCTATTATACTATTTGGAATTGAACAGGTGTTATAAAGTATAACCATACTCTGAGTGTTTTTGAGTTGCTGCTGTAAACAGATTATACCTTGCTAGGGCACTGTGGCTGAAATGTTGTTGCTCACTAATGCTGTTTGTCATGCCATGGACAGCAGTGTTCTGTCACCCTTCATTCCTTTTCCATTCAAGTTTCTTGAGAGATGATCTCTGCATGTACACTGACTCATCTTACAGAACTATTGATGTGCAGATGAGCTACAACATCTGCTCTTTCTTTATGCTGCACAAAGCTTGAGAATTACAAATGAAAACTCATGGCAGGTCATGAGGTCTGGGATCAGTATATTCTTCTCCATAACTACTAACAACTGGGAAAAACGAAACATAATAAGGATAAAACTGTAACTCAATGAGTTGACTTCATTTTCATCTATGATTCATTCAATTTGGTAACACTCTTCTACCACAGGCATATCTGTGTTTTGAGGGAAATGGGAACTGAGACAAATTTGTCATTAAAGTAACACCAAAGGGTATGAAGCAGTCAACATCTGGCAAATAAAGGTAGAAACATTAAGGATTTTTTTTCAAAATAGTTTCCCAGAAATGAAGACAAGATTTTTTTTTTAGGGGGGAAGGGAAAAGGGACTTTCAGGCCTCTGCTTAGACAAAGAAAAGTAATGAAGATGTTGGTAGACTTCCCTTGTATCAAATCTTTTAGATTAAGGAGGAAGCACAAAATATTTAATTTAGAATATAAGAACTGAAGTACCTCAGAATAATAAGAGTAGTGCTGGCAGCTTTCCACTGTGGACTACTGATGTCAAAGTGAATGACTGAGGTATCATGCCAGATTTTAGATGTGAATGGAACATATAATGAACAAGTGACAGATAGGAATGGTTAATTTAGGAAAAAGAAGTAAGAAGGAACAAACTGATACAGCATAACAATGTCTAGAAAACAAGAAAAGAAATCTTGAGGTAGTTTTAGTGGCTCTGCTATTTAATAAGTGTATATAATGAGTTTGGTTAGGACTGTTTTCTGTGTTAGGTGTCCTGGAATCCTTTTTAGGAAGGTGTAGACAGAGGTCACAGAAGTCATAACTGAATAGAACAAAATGGGAAGGAATATTAGTAGAGCAATCACCACTTTTAACTGCTGCAAAGTGTGCCCTGAATCTGTCAGCAGGATTTCTGTTTTTGTTTTTCAGAAGAAAAAGTGTAGCAAAACAGATCAAACCTAACATTTTTGTCTGAGTCCCCATCACTCACTAGAGGAAATGACAAACCCATTTTATGTGATTTTTATGGCTATCCGTTCCCCCTTTCCCTCAATTCTGTTTTATTCATTAATTGTAATTCTCAGTTTTTGTTCCAAGCTTTTTAAGATGGATTATCACCTTTTCATTCCAATATTCTCTCCTAGTTGCCTGTAGTTATCACTACCTTTTTATAAGGGTTGATTTCATAACCTTTTGATCCTCTTTAGTACTTAACTACCTATACTTTATAACATGATCATAATTATTTTTCCTTATGAAGAAATCGAGTTTTGTTTTTATGCACCAGAAAATTTTTAATTTAAATGGCATAAACATTCATTAAACTCTATTTACGGCTCAACTTACAAATACCCAGTTAACTGTAGTACACACAAGGTATTTGCAAGTTTAAAAATTCCATTTATAAAAGTTTGTACAGGGGGAGTGACTCAAATTTCTATTTTGAAATAGAAATTTCAAAACCAGGAAACATTTAAAAGAAGAATCCCAGGTAAAAAATCTCCAGCAATCAAACTGAGAGGAAATGTGAGTTCCTTTAAGATACTATTTTTAAGCAATCACAGTATGTATTTATTTTATTTGTTAAGGTAAATATCTATTTTAACTTAAATGACCCAGGCACATCGTCGTTCATCTTTCACTTTTCTGTTGTGTTTTAGGTTTTGGTAGTATTTTTGGGTAAATGCTCCCAACATTTGGGATTATGCCTTCTCCTTGGTATTTTCCTCTATTTTCACCATGCTGCAGATTACTGTCTTCTGATCTGTATTTTTTAAGACTCAAAAAAAAAAAAAAGACAGTTTACAGTGGTACTGAATAGATTTAAGATCTTCAATAAATCTCATGGATGTGATTGCTATATTACCATGGCTCCTTCCATATTAGCATGGATTTAACAGTGAACTCCCAGGAGAAGAACTAGTGATCAGAAACGTCTGTTTCTAAGTTTTTACTGTTTAGAATGAATGATGCTCAGTCTTTGGACTAAAATTTGGTTTAGAAGGTTGGTGTTCGTGTTTCAATATAATGCTGTCATGGTTAAGCCATATCAAGTTGAGCACTAAACTTTGAGCCTTACACAGCACAATTAAATCCTCACATCAGCACTTGCCAATCACAGTATACAGTTCAAGAAAAACATGAGTGAAATCCATGGAAGATAGGGAAACTTTTTACCAAAGAGCAACTATACCAGAAACTCCAGGAAGTGGCTTTTGAAATATAATTGCGCCCAAAGGGAAAGGACACATTCATCAGTACCTTAGCCTTTACAAAGCCAAGGGAGTTACCTCTCAAATAATAGGTGCATTACCTGTCATGACTTATTGTTAATTTATTATCATAAAACCACAGAGGACCCTGTTGGAAGGGGCCTGAAGGGTTGTCAGGTCCAGACTTTTTTGGCAAAAGCCTGGTCTAGACAAGATGACCCAGGCTGAATCTTAGAAGTGTCCAGTGTTGGGGACTCCACTGCCCCGGGGAGATTATTCCAATGGCTGATTGCTCTCATTGTGAAAAATTTTCTGCTTGTGTCCAATGGGAATTGAGTGAGGAGTAACTTGTACCTGTTACCCCTCCTCTTTTTCATGTGACCCCTTGTAAAAAGGGAAACTTCAACTTCTTGTCACCTCCCTTTAAATACTGGAATATGGACGAGGTCTCCCCTAAACCTTCTTTTCTCAAGGCTGCACAGACCCAGGTGTCTCAACCTTTCCTTACAGCAAACTTCCTAGTCCTTGGATCATTTTTGTGGCCCTTCTCAGGACCCTGTCCAGCCTATCCCCATCTCTTTTTTATAGTGGGGACCAAAACTGAACACAGCATCCCAGCTGTGGCCTGGCAAGCACTGAGTAGAGTGGGATAACGCCTTCTTGATCTCTCCTGGTGATGCCCTTGTTCCTGCAACCTGTTGGCCTTCCTTGCTGCAGCAAGGTGTGCTGTCATTCAGGTTGTGAATAAAAATGTACACAACCTGTTTCCTGGATTTCTGTACAAAATAATAAAATTAAGGCAAACAAAAAAGGAGAGGCAAATTGTCCTGAAAGAAACACCAACTAAATCCCATTTTTTCAGAACACTGGTACTAACCACAAGAAGAGAGAAGAAAAATAAGAGTGGTTTCTGAAGTCTTTAAAAAAGAGGTGCCTGCAAGATTTTTGGAAATCAAAATTAAATTTGGCAGAAAATATGTAAGGCTCAGCTACCTGCTAAAACTCGTCAGCTCTTAATTTTACATCTGTTGTTGATCACACTGCAGGACTTGATAATATGTTTATGATCATGACACTGCAATGGAAGAGGCAAAGTTAAATTGTCATGTCTAGTCAAGCAGGGGTCTTGGTCTTTCATGTATATTTGATGATAAACAGTCCCGCTGAAGCCTGGCTGGTGTAGTGCAGCAGAATCCTTACTGCAAGGTCTGCAATTCTTTGCTGCCTCAGGCATAAGCATCTATATCTCTCAAGATGTTTTAAACCAAGTAGAATTAAAATAACACAGAACTTTAACAAAAGAGTAGTTTCATCTGTAATGCTGGTTTTGTCACAAGGGTTATCATTTTGCATTTTGTTTAGCAACTAAGTAAAGTCCTGCCGGTGACTGCCAGGGACTGGCAAATAATTACTCAGCATTCAAGTCAAGTAAACTTTTTGTACATTATAAAATTATTTAGCAATTAAATTTCAAAGTAGCATATGATCTGTGCTGTTAACCTCAGGTTCCTTCCTTCCTTCCTCTTACATGATAAACTTAATAAATGTAATTTAAAATGTACATTTGTGTTCTGTTTGTAACTATCCCCACTGCCATACTGCAGTCATGAAACCTGACAAGATTCCACAAATCTAAATACATTCAAAACAAAAGTTCAAGATGAAACCTACTTTAATAAAGGACTGTTAATATTTAGTTGCTAATTTTTGGGGTGAATTTAGGGTTTTTTAAGGAAAGAACAAACATATACACCCATTTTAGCTGGCCACTGTCTGTCATTTGCCCTTACTGAGCTATGCATATTCATGCTCCCAGCAGTTCAATATATACTCTTGTCATTAGCTCCCCAGAGATCTGCCTTGTTTCTATCTCGAGTTTCACTCCAAGTAGCACATTTGGAGATAGAAAAGTGTATACAATAAAGATTTTCCTGCTGTGTATTTTACAGTTGTAAATATACCTTTGAAATAATTTTGGAGGTGAGGAAATATTTATCTTATATATAGCTGTATTTTTGAATGACCTGCAAAATTATTTCTGAGACCTTTTCTATCACTTGATGAAGAAGTTTTTATCCATTTAAAACCAAGAACCCCCTGACTAGGAAAATATGATGCTGAACTGCTGAGCAGATGAATTAACACAGTTAAGTACCCTTTTGGAGAGTCATCAGAAATGCTTCAGAGTCTTCCAAGATCTTGATTCATAGCTTACTAGCTAATTTCCAATCTCAAGAAGGCATGCAAAGTTGTCGTTAACTTTTACTGTGAAAATGTTTTGCAAAGTGAGAGCTGCACAAATAAGAGTGGTGGTAGCTCCCTCCAAGTGATGACAAGTCTTGAGCAGAGTTGCAGCTTTACTCAAACATTTGAATCATCAATGTCCTGCATTCATAATCACAGGAATAGCAAGCAAGGAACAGTACACCTTTTCAAACCCCTTCGCATTGATAACACAGCTAAGAAGCAAACTCTCCATGTCTGAGTGTCATCTGCTTGTGGCCATTTTCCCCAGAGGAGCTTCCAGGAACAGGCAGTCAAGTATTAGTGTGTCAGTGCAGTAAGATATAAAACTTACCTTTCTGATAATGCCCTTTATGCAGAATTTCATCCTTCCTGCAGCCTATTCATGCCCCAGGGCTCCATGGAATTGTTTCAGGTTTGCTGTCCACCAACTGCCACTTGCTGTTGGAAATAGGGTGCTTTGTCCTAGCGGCTCTGTGCTCATCTTGGAGCTAACTGTAGTCTTCCTATTATTTGTCTTGGATTCTCTGACACCTGTCCTGATAGCTCTGGTTGTCCAGTCTCCTGGGAAAGCCCTTTTCTTTCTCTCCTTCATGGGAAAATGACTCAACAGCTGTATCGGAAAGTTCTGAGGATTTGCTCTGGAAGACCTTGGTTTCCTCTCAGGACATTTCCCATTCACACCACAAAGTGTGAGCAGGCAATTATCCAGCTGTGCTTCGCTGCCCCAGTCCTGACAGCCTGGAGATGCTCTGACTTCCCACAGACCAGCTTGTGGGAAGAGAAACACCTATTTCATGTGGTGCAGGCCAGGCTGAGCCAATTTCTGGGATCTTGAGAGCATGTGTGTTTAAAGTGAGTGTGAATATTTCACAGTAAAATATGAAAGGTCTACTTTGTGGTCTTTTAAAAATATTTCTGGCACAGCAAAACAAGTAAGATGGGAGACAGGCTTTTTGTATGGGATTACTTGGTGCCAGTGCAGAACTTTCTCCTTGCCAAGTTTTTGGTTAAGTTGGAAAGTATATTTCGTTGATTATGATGAGGCGAGACGCTCTTTAAATAGAAAATAAATTTTATCGCCATCTGCAGAGCAACCTGATGAATTAAATGAGGAGTTACAAAACTCTTCTGTTGGCCCTTTTGGAATAAACTGGTTCGTATGGATTTTATAAATCCAGAACTGGATTTTTAAATATGCCTCCCTCAAAATTTATCACAAAATAGCTTGTTAAATGGTGGAAATCTTGGTCATATTATACTTCTTTTAGATGTTTTCTCCCAATTTTAGATAAAATTATTCTGCTGTGTTGCTATGAGATTTAAACCCCATATCTCTGTACTTGTCATTTATTTTCAAGGGTTTGAGATGCTTCAGGTGTTGGCATTCATATACCATCACTCAAATATAGCAAAAATCACACTTTATCACCAGAAACCTTGTGTCATACTCAGGTTTAACAAGCAACCTCACGAATTAAAACAAGAGCTTAGGTACACCAGCAGCTATAAACATCTGTTTAAACATGTTAGGGATTATTAGGGCAGTACCACAGCCTTGTTAACTTGAAGTGTGAGCCAGGGTTGCAGTCCAAAGCAAGCATAAGAACTGTGATGTAGCAAAAAGAAGGGAAAATCTTGATTTTGCAGAGTGAAGATTAATTGGACATATACAATAAGTACACACAAGCTTTTAAACTTTCATTCAAACCTACTCCAGCCATAAAAACACAGCTGTTCAAGCTAACTAAGCATTATAGGTCTAGACCTGCAAATGAGCACATGAATGGTATTAGAAATGAAAATCTGCTATAAAAGTCTTTGGGTACACTTTGTCACATCTATAGACAGATCCCACTGGAAATAATGCCAAGTTCAGAGTCAGACTTTGGTTCTCATTATAAATGAACTTAAAAATCATTTGATTGAACAAAAATCAGTCTTGGATTCTCAAACTTCCAATATAATGCTGTGGGATTAGGGAAACTGAGACAGACAGTGAGAATGATTAGGGTTTTTTTGTGCAGAAAGATACCCAGAAGTGTTTGTTCTTTTTAGAAAAGACAAGAACAACACATCTCTTTCATCCTAGTTCTTCTCCAGTATGCTTTATGCTTTAACCATAATTGGAAAAAACCTTTGCCAAAGTCTTTACTTCATCCAAACAAAATCCCATGACTGGTAGTGTTATCCCTCTGAAAGTGGCAGATGTCCTTCCTTTAAATCTTTTCCTCTCTAGACTCTGATTTTGTGCTGTCTAAGCCCTTTTCATAAACCAGGGAATCTGTCTTTTAACAACTGCTGCTGTGCAGATGACATGGAGATCCATCTCCTTACCCCTTCATCTTCACACCTGTTTCCCTCCATGCAAACTACAGCTTTAACTATTCTGACATGATCTTACAGTTGTTTGGATTTTAGTTCATATGTAAGATGCCTAAAACCCTCAGTGTTTTCATAATGTTGTTTCTCTCCTCCTTTTTAACAACTGTGAACAAAATTAAACTTTGTCTGTCACTTATGCAATAATTGTTTTATCATCATCTCTTTGTGATCTGCAGATTTAGGTGATAGTCAAATCTTGCAGAGTTTTTTATAACTAGTTGAGATTTCTCTTTTTCAATTTATTCACACAACTAGAACATATAATTAAAACACTCAGTTGTGTTAATATCCTTTTCAGTTCCATCATGTTTATGTCTGCTCAACATGCTGTTAAATATTTTTCGTTCTCATTTTGCTTACATGACTCAATTCTTTCAATCCTAACTTCATTTATTCCCTCACACCATGTGCAACCTTCTTCCATAACTTTCAAGTTCCACCACTGGTCAATCTTTGGGTAGTTCTCAATTTCAAATGAGATCATGAAATCAATTTCTACTTGTCAAGTACAGCCAGATATTGCATATAAATAAATAAATAGACGTAGTTTTATTTTTAGTAATTGTTATTCAGACTCATGTGTTAAGGAACCTGGGTGTTTTGCTGCACTGCGGGACTTCAACCAGGATGGGTTGAGTAATGTGTAGAATAGATGAGACAATAAAGAAATAGGTGTGAGAGCATATTATTAGAATACCTTGCAGTGAAAAGCTGTTTGAACCCAAGAAATGGAAGGAAAATAGTACAAGCAAGTATTTCACACTTCTTAGTGCGTGTATATTGTGATGATGAAGAAGCACAACAGCCAGACACTAAAAAATGCTAGATATCTACCATTCATACCTTGGAGTGCCAATGGAAAGAAAAAAGACAAATCACTGTCATAGAAATATGCTTAAACAGTTTGCCAAGAAGCAAATTTTGCTGCAGAGTTCTTAAATGATTCAGTATATCCTCCGGTTTGAGAGAATTACTTTTTATCTTATTCCTGTGTGTCAAGTTATCTATTCAATTTTTTAAAAATATGTCCTTTTTCTTACCAGGGGAAAAAACCCCTTCCTTAAGTGCTGGAAGAATGAACACCTAACAGAATTGCCTGTTTTCTAAATACATTGATTAGGAGGGTATTTGAAAAGACCAGCATTGGAAAGACTTTTCGCAGTAATTGCCACTTAAAAATTAGATTAGTGACTACAGAAACTGTCCTGGGCTGTAATTCTTCATCACAGATGTCTATTTATGCCTTTTGAAAGAGTGTAAGGCAGTTTGTGAGAACTGTATCTATCCACAATGTCTTGGTGGAAGGTAGATGGAAGCTGCTGAAGGATTTAAATCCCATCTGATCTACTATGTGCCTCAGTCTGCATATTCCTCGCTGCACTCATGAATGGCCTAATTTTCAACAAAAGGCTGCTTTGCCTTTCTTGTTCCATTTGAAATATTAATATTGACATTTGAAAACAATACCAGACGTTCTGATGCAAATGACACTGCTGCAAAGGATGTTCACAGCTCCTAACAGAATGGTTCCAATTTGATTTTTCTAGCTGGTGTCAGTGTGACAAATACATGACAACTCCAGGAGATTGTGGCCAGTTTTCCTCCAAAAGCCTGACTGGCACATCTGAACAGTTGCTCAAATATGACAACAGTCAAAGTCTTGATAAAACTTTATGCTTTCTATTCTTGAAATGTGTATATAAAAAAAAAAAACCTGCCCACCACATTCCGTGTGTAAGCAATGATTTTGTAAATAAAAATTAACTACCTGCTGCCAGAGTGTGATTAGCTTCCCTAATCTTCACAGAAAAATTTAAAACTGTCAGCTTTTTCAGAGCCAAGAGCATGTCAAGAAATTTGTTTGAAAACAGATCTGATTTCCAGTGCAGAAATCTCATTTACCTTCAAGAATTCAGATACTAAAAATAGCATTGACTTTCACAAAAAGTTTATTCTAATACAAGCTTTGGAAAAATGGAAGTGTGGTTATTCTCTACATAGCAGTAGAATTGGACCAGGAAATACAGAAAAAAATACATTAGTTGTATTTCAGCATGAGACATGCAATGCATTGTCATTTGCTGAATTTAGCAGTGTGATGTTAAGAACCATGCCTGTGCCGTGCCTGAGCAATGAGATTTGTTTGATTTGTGCCCATAAATTCAAGATAAAAGATGAGTTTGTCTATCTTAGAAGAATCAAATAAAAAAAAAAAAAAGTATAGTTGAACATTATTCAAGGAAGGTATTAAAGGCAAACAGGAACATGGCAAAACCACTGCTGCTTAGAGTGATGCATTTGACAATTCTGAACTGACAGTTTGAATTAATGCTTGGTTTTTTTTGGGTTTTTTAGCAGTTAATTCACTTCTTGCTTTGTTTTGAAATTTAATAATCTAAGCATGTTTAAAAGTTTAATGACAGATACTTTATACCCAAATTTAAATTCAGGAAAGCAATGACAAGTGCTCCAGTACAAAAATAACACATCTAATTTCAACACCTAAAGTCAATGTAATGTCTAATGTACAAATCACAGAATGTATGGTAGAATAATTTTTTTTTTTTGGTCATAGTGATACAAAGTTGTTTAAAATTGTAGAAACCTTCGACTGTTGATAGATTTTAACAGGTATAACACAAAATCTTCCAGTGTTAGAGAGAAATTTAGGAAGTGCTGAACCCTGCCAATCCTTTTCATTACTAGAAGTTGCAATTCTGCCTCCTGAGAAGCTGATATGCATGTTCAGAAACCTGCTAGCACATTCAAACAACCATTCTTGTTGGTCCCTTAGGCCCCATCCTTTCCCAAACTTCTCCTTCACTGTGATATCTACAATAAATACGCCAGTTTTGGGACTGCTCATATACTGATATCACATAATAGCTTGTGTATCGAAAATCTGTTTTTTTCTTCCAAGCATCTGTACGCCTCTCTGAGAACTTTTTTGAATTAGCAACGAGGACCATTTCTGTTCTGTAGAGACCTTTGCACAGTAGGCCACAGCAAGTACTTGTAGTTGCTATGGTAACATAACAGCTATTGAAGAATGCTGCAGTCTAAAGAGCATGATTCAGAAAAAACATGGTAAAAAACCATAATATAATACCAGTTTCCTTTCTTACTGAGCACTCTTCTGGTTTTTGCTTCTGGTAGCAACCATGTAGTAATCATGAATTTATCCTTGGATTTCAAATAGGATGGCACAGGCTGGTGCTAAATGGGTGAATTAAGAGTGAATTAAAGAAAAATAAGGAAGCAAGACTCCTGGAAGCACATATCATGGTACTGAACCTGTTGAAATCGACAGCTGAGTAAAATGGAGCAACAGCTCATTGAAGGAATCCTGAGTTTCTTGATTCTCATGTTAAGTAAAGGGGGGAAAGAGACTTGGATGGAAGGAACCAGAATCAGGGTGAAGAAAAGATTTGTATTGACCAATGAGCATTTTTTCCTTTGCCTTTTTCATACACAGGAATTCTTTTCCTCTGCCACCCCTGCAGATCATTTACTCATTCCACACTTTGTTGTGGCCCACTCAGGAAATCAATTTAGAAGTTTGCTAATGAATTTCAGATGCTGTTGCCCACTGTCACAATTTCTGCCCTTGTACAGTTAAACTACTACGAATATTTTCATTGCCAAACTCAGAATAGAGACAATATATTCCTGTATGCTCTGGGGCTGGGAGGAAGATACTTCATAGAGAAGACTTTAAAATGAATATAATGAGGAATATGCAGAGGAAAATACGGTGCATATTTACATTGCAACTCCAACAACAAAGCAAAATTGAAAACAAAACAGAAAGCATGGTTGCAATATGTCACCCTAAAGGATATCTTTGAGTTGAAATATTAAGAGCATTCTCAGTAACAGCAGACTACGCCAGTTTAAAACAAAGCCCAGATTTGTCATACCTCAACAGCTCAGAGTAGAATATTCAAAGCAATTCCAAACTGTTCAAATGTTGTCCAAACTTACAATCTGCTTTTCTTTCTTCCTTTTTCCTAACCTTTTTCCTCTCCCTTCCAAATGCCTCTCATTATCTGGGTTCCAATATATGCTGTTGATCTGTATGAGGTGTACCCAGCCAGGGGATAATGGAAAAATGTTATACCTATTTTTAATGTACTTTTTTTGATTAAAAAAATTTATTTCCTCTCTATGGTAATTAGCATTGAATCAAATATATGGATAAATAAACACACCCTCCTACCTATGAAAGATTCCACTGCTTTGCTTTAAAATTATAATTTAACAGATCCCTTCTAGCTATAATCTGCATTATCACACCTAGAAACTGAAGTAGAGCCCTCACTGTGCTGAACAGTTTGTGAATGCATGGAATTAAAACTTGGAATGCCCAGAGCTTGGAGTTTTGCTGTTGACTGCAGCACATCAAGGATTTCACCTGTGAGGAAAAACATTCCCTGCCTGAAAAAAACCCTTACACCCCTAATGAGCAAGACAGATTCACGAGGGGAGGAGAGGAGGCCAAGTGGTTCCTGGTTATGAGGAAGATCAGCCCCAGAGCACTGAACGGGTCCTTCTGTCTCCTGTCACAGCACAGTGCCCTGGGCGTGCTGCCTCCACACATAATTAACTACTAAATCTTTCCAGTGCCCTTGGAGAGACCAGCTAAATGAGCCTGCATTAAATATTTTGCTGATTCCAGTGCTGATCCAGCTTGCCTAAGCCTTGCTTGAGTATCTGTGCTGTATTCCAGCCTGCCTGTATTCTTTCTTCCGGGGATCCATAAGGAGCTGCCCCTGTTTTGATAAATGATTCCCAGAAGGAAGGCTTGATCTGGACCCATGGTGCTATAAAGTTCCCTTTCTATAAGAACAGAACAGGACAAGAGAAAGATGATTGTTCACCAAAGTTGTGGTGAAGAGCGTAAACAGTGCTGTTGATCACAAGGACTTGTGGAGATCTGGGGGATGTGACTAATCCTTATTGTGGGGGGACTTTCATGGGCAGAGAAACCCATCACAGACTTCTGTTGGACCATCCATCCAGGCTTCCCAAAGCAAGAGAAATGCCATGGAAGAAAAACACACAGCACATGAAACCTGTGAAAGTTACCATAAGAAACTGCTTCTAGAATTTGTGTGCTTTTTATTACAGAATTTTCAGAATTATTGTTTTGGCAGCCAACAAATCTATGATAGAAGATTTTCCCCTTGGAGTTATTTTCATGTTAAAAATGCAAATGCAAGACAACACAAATGAAAGTGGGAAAAACTGAGGTGTCACTGTGTTACCTTCAGTCTGGGCATAGACTACATTTCAGCCTCTTCAATCACTTTGGAAATACCCAGTTCTGATATGAAGTGACTGTTACGGCTGGGCTGTTACAGCAAGTTTTTCAGGTAGACTGGAGTGCTGACAGGTATGTAAGAGCGGATTTCACAGGCAGTAAAAAATTGAAATTACTTAAACTTTTAAAAGGGTTTTTAGTTAAACAGACTAAATGATAGTTTTGAGGAAGGAAAAATTTGGCCACAGATTTCAGGGTTTTTTTTCCTTGACAGCTTAAAACTCAGGAACCAGTATTAAGAAAGTTTGTTCCTCTTTATGGTAGCATGAATCTCTTCCAATCATCCTCAATTTCTGCCTCACTGGGAATTCCTTTCCTATAATTTAGATTATATAACTACGTCTAATTTTAGAAATGTTTGAACAATATACTCGTGGTGTACTCTAGCTATTCCTACTTCTCATTCCCAATTTCCAGGAGATGGAGTTTAGCAACATGCTTTTAACCTACTTGCAGGTTTTAGCCAGTGGCAGCTTGAGGTCAGATGCATGGGATATTTCTTTTTGGGAAGGTGAATTGTTGAAGTCCAAGTAAAAACATTTCTTTAGATCTGTACCTGTTATATAAATGCAATATTTTAAATAAAATTCTAAATAATTTCCTTTATACTTGGGTGATCCACACAGGGGTTATTCCTCTACATGTAGACTGGAAAAACATTCTGGAGGCAAGCTCTAAGAAAGCATAAGTATGCAATTTTCCTAAAATTTAGCTATTTAGTCTTTGATATGCAAAATGAGAAGTGGAAAAAAAGATTAGATGGAGTGAAATTTGGTCTTGCTTAGATTCAGCAAGAAGATATAACTTGTGTACCACCTATCTCCTGCAAGAAACCTCAAAAAGTGATAAACTGAAATGCCAGATATAATTACACTTTCCATAAACTTTGATGCAAGATTTAATTACCATATTTTGTGCATGCTCATGTACTGTCCTGGAAATGTGTAGGCTATTTCATCTGTTGGTATGATCTAGATGAATAATATAAACAAATAACTTTATTTTCTTTTAAAAAGCCTTAGTGGTAGTGTTACAATTTGTTTCATATTTCTTAACTCCTCTACACGCCTGGGAAAAAAAAGTACTCTTTGATTTAACAATGACATATTAGAAACCAAAGCATGTGAAACATAATGGTGTTTTGCAAAAATAATTCTCCTAAAAGTTACTCCATGCTTGTGCTGTCGTCAGTGCTAGGAAATTATACTTTCTTCTTTGTCTATGCAAATTCTACAGTGAGGTTTTATTTTCTTTCTTCTGTGCATTTTGCACTCATTTTCATATATCTGTCATTGGAGCATTAAAAAATCATAAAAAAGCTTGGTGTTAAGTCTTGACAGCACATTTTCAGCTTGCTTTATTTTTTTTCTTGTTCAATTCACAATCAATGTTTGGCAACATCAAAGACTGTAGAAGAAGGTTTTTTTTTTAATCTAGAATTTTTATTTAACATGTTTTTAACAACTATTTGATAGCAACCTCCTTTCCCCCTCCTCCCACTGCAACCCCAAAAGATACGTCAAGTTCCTTCTAAGAGAAGAAAAATGATTGGGTTGTTGTCTGCAAGGTTCCTCCCAACCAGACAACCTCTAGGTTGGGAAGGCACCTCTCAGATTTGTGTTTTGGGCCCTACAGCACAAAATTATGTTCATGGAATGACTGAGCATCACATTAGAAGTAATTAGGCTTTTCCCCTGACTGTATCTTTGGGAAGCTGTTGCAAATCGTCATGTCTCTAGTTCAGCAAAGAGACCACATGGTTAACTCCACTCTGGCCTACCAGGAGGACACAGCTGAAATGTTTGTATGTAGTAGGTGCAGTGGTTCTGGAAACATCTGTGCATAGATCAGTCTCCGTTCTAGAAAATGTGTGAAAAGCTTATTGAGAGGAAAATCAGAATTTGCATGAAGTATCTGATTCAATAAAGATACAAGGAAATTAAGAATTTTAACTCCTTTATAGTTTTGCCTAATCTTGGGCAACATCATCCCATTAATCAGGTGGGTAAAGATATGACCCTTGCTCCTACCTCTGCTGCTCTTTCATATGGATTACAGTGCAGCAACATGGCTAATCAATCACTGTCCTTGTCAGGAAAATGTACAGAATGGAAATGCTTCCCTGTGAGTCCTGTGTTCATGTGTGCAGCCTTTTACTCTCTGCAGTGGCAGAACACACTGAGGCCTTGTGTGGCTGAGACAAGAACCCAGCACAGCCTTGTGTTTTATCATAGCTCACTCAACACCTGGACAAGACGTTTTTCAGGATGCTATTCACTAGCCCCATAAGTCTTTCTAATTTGATGTTATTTGATGTGAATTGTGTGTAAGTAATGTTAATTATGCAATAGGTTTTGAAGAATATGTTTTGATTGTACAGTGGAAATGTCAGTCCCATTAACAATCATTATTACCTGTCAGAAAGCAGAAGGAGCTTTGAATGAATGCTAATTTTTTATTCTAGTATCTGTGCAGATGCATACCAATGTTTCCTGTATGTTTTGTTTATTTTATCCTGATCATTAAACCAACCTTTCTCCAAGTTTTCTCTCCTTGGACTGAGTCTGGAAAAGAGAGAAGGAAGCTCTAACTTCAGGCCTCCTGTGAGCCAGCTTATATTGAAGGTGTTTTTGAAACAAAGGTTTCAGTTCTCAGAAAGTGGTTCATCTGCTGAAGTGTTTCCAAACCTGGCTCCCAGTGGTCTCTGGAATTTATTAAGGCTGTGGCAGTGACTCAGGAGTATTGGAGTGGGGTTTTGGAAGCAGCATTCCAAAAGAAAGAAACCTGTCCCATTTCACTTTGTTACAAGAACAGCAAATCTCTAGGAAAAGGAAATGTAGAAGAGCATTAGAGGGAACAGACAGTATTTCTGCACTGCACACTTCTACAAAATTGTGTTATTTTATAAAAGGCTCTGTACACAGTTCTTTACACTGACAATTAGGATCTACTTAGGTTGATCAGATTTTCAGCCCAAAATCGTGTCCTCCTTTCGCTCTCTTCTTGCAGAAGACCTAAAAGCTGAACAAGGATGCTTCCTCCACCCGTTTAATGTTGCTATTGAATTACCTACATAGCTGAAGTTTTGCAAAATGTAGTACTAGGAAACTGGGTGCCTTCTGTGCAACTTTTTTCTGAACTTATGACTTCTTATTCTCACTTGTGGCAAATATTGACGATACGAAAGTCTTTTTCTGAACAAATTAATGTACCCTGTTCAATTTCTCTGGACTTCTGTTCTTTGATGTTTGTTTAATTAAGGATTGATCCATAGAGCTAAAGTCATATTTTAGTGATTTAATAGGCTACAATACTTACATCTGTCGATCTAACATTTTTTGAATCCTTAATTGTCAACCTTTAGGAAATCTAAGGTGTTAACAACAGCATGCTTTGAACATGAGTGAACAGCAGGGGATAGTCAGTGTACCTGTATAGATTTCATTCACCAGCTTGTGTGCAATTGAGATTACTTTTTTATTAGGAAAAAGGTGAAAAGTGAGCAACAACACAAGCAAGAAAATCATTGTTGGCTTGCTCTGATTTCCTGTAAATTGGATATTTTGGAACAAAGTTTTCATTCATACATATCTTCCTGTATTTTTTTAGGGAAAGTAGTCCCTGAAGCCTCCCAATCCAATTTCAGCTGTAATGTCATGCCAGATGAAGCAGTACTTTGTGGAACTAAACTATTATTCCATTTTTGACTTACAAGGGAAACCCCATCAGAGATTTCCGTTTTTCATTGCATAAGGTAGGATTAAAAGAGTAAATCAGAGATGGGGGAGATTGGTTTGATAAAAGAAACATAAAACACTAGGAAACAGTCTTGAGTGTATTTGATCATTGATGGGATTAAGTTTATAGAACAAGGAATTATATATTTTTAGATATTTAATTAAAATATTTAATAAGTATATGTTCATATTTTTGTGTGCATGTGGTAAAATAAGTATTTGACTTCTAGTAAGTTTGTATGTGTAGGTTTATCTAAAACACTGCTGATATAGGAGCATTATGCTACACTAAGTCTACTATAAGAAAATCACAGGAACCACTTATAACTTGTAGGTTTAGTTTGCAGGCAGTAAAATAGTGCCCAGTTTCAATGCAATCATTAAATGCTGCTGTAATCCATTCCCAAGATTGTGGATGGACTGTATGTATGGATTGGAGGAACCCTTGAAGGAACTCACAGGAAGTTTTGAGCAAACCAAGAGTATTTTTTAGTACACTGGGTATAAGATACTTGTAGGAGAGTGATTACCACTTAGTGAGACTATACAAAAAAAGGTGACATTACTCCCACATATTGCCTTGCGAGTCTCTAAAGTTTAGGGCTGGTGAGAAGTTGATATAAAGTTTTCAGTGTTTCAGATGAGAAATGCAGAACAAAAAATTTTTAAAGTATCTAAAAGATTAGACTTCTAAACATTAAAGCCTCATTAAGAACATGCTATGTTTTTCAAGAGTCCAGAATTACAATCCAATTGCTCAGGCTTCAGATGTAAAAATGACTGATGGAAGATGTCTGCTAAATGTCAAATCACCAATTTTTTCCACTGCTAGAATATTATTTGGGGTAATTGCAGAAGAATAAATAATTAGAAAAAAAACCACGATGTTAGGTGGAAATTAAGTTTTTAAAGGAAAATCCTGCTTCTAGAGAAATAAATGAAAATTTCCCGCAGCTTTAATGAGCCAAGATTTCACTTCTGAAATTAAGGTCTTGTTTTCAGTATTCCTTGACCTGAAACAACACTTTTCAGGCATTTATTTCTGATTTGTTAATGTCTATTGTACATATAATAGTTTTTATACATATACACCCACAGATGCATAAGTATAATGAACCAGAAACATGTAACGTTCTGAGAGGTACATATATCATGTGCCCACATAAATGGGCACTAAAGCTAGGTATGACCTTATATACTCATACATTGGAGCTCCCTGTGGATGACATCAGGTTTGTGAGGTCAATATTGCTTTCTTTAAAGTAAATCTAGATTTATAACAGCAGTGATTCTGCAGCAGAGCTCCAGAACTCTGCTGTAATTTCAAGAATGCAGTGCATTTCTTTATGCTCATTCAAGAATGTATGTTTGCAACAAGGGTCAAAAAAAGGTTTACTGCTGAAGCTGTCTGTCACTCTTACCAAAAAGTTACACACAGCAAAACTGAGCAGTTTGCCTTTTGATGCTGTCTAAAAAAACCTGCTGTTAACACATCTTGAAAGAGAACATAAAATAATACCCTTACACTGGCCTTTTAATTAATATTAATTATAAGACTGCACTGTTTTGGAGTCCAACAACAGTTTCTCAGTGGATGGTGTGCCAGGCTGATTGCCAGCTATCACAGTGTACTCAGACGACCATCCTCCACCCAAACGTTTGGAGAAGGGAATGACAGAAATATTTTGAAGTTTAATAGTATATGCACTATGGAAAAAATTAAGGATTAAAACAGGAAGAGAAGGAAGATATACAAATTACAAGGCAGACATTGATCTTGAACACATTTTTAGGTTTTTTTTTAATGTACATTCTGTGGCAAATCAAAACCTGTTGAATACAGGCACTCTGTTTCCTTAATGCTATGCCTTTGAATTAGATCTGGCTTTACCTTAATCCGAATGACTGAGAAAAAGCAACATTTTTGCTGGAGCTACTCCGTGGGCATGGTACAGTGGGGTTAATTTATTTATTTACATTTCACAAAATAAAAGGCATTCTGATAATTGCAGAAATGAAAAGGGAAGCTTCTGGTTTGTCTGTGTGTCTCAATGGCTGCACAGGATTCTCCTTCACACTCTGTTTTCCAATGACAGCTAAACAAGCAGCCACCAGCCACCAGATAGAACATGTGTTTCTTTTTTCCTTAGAAAGGGAGTTAAGCAGTCTCCCCGTGCTGTAAGAACAGGGATACTAAAAGACACGGGTGAATTCCACGCACCCAGACTGGTGGTAATACAGACCTTTGCAAGAAGTTATATAAGCTGGAATACTGCAACACAGAAGTTAGTATCAGAATAATTGCAAATGAAATAATTTGAATTATTTCCTTGTCTGCTCTAGAGTGCTTGAATATTCCCAAATAAGTAATGAGCTTTGAAAGATATTCATCTCCCTAAGAGAGACAAGTTTCTGTAAACTTGACTTAAAGACGTATTGCTGCAGGCAATGAAATCTATACAAGCAAACAAAGCCCAGGAGATAGGTTGCCTTCTGGCAGACTATTAGAAAACATTTCTTTAGCAACTTGCTACATTCTTCAAAATAATAACAACTATTATTTTTAAACTGAAATCTTTTCTGTTTGAAGTAGTATTTAAAAAAGCCTCAGGATCAGAGCACACCAGAGCAAATCTTATCAGTAGTCCTGCTGAATGTGCCTGCAATATGGCTCATAGAACATAACCAGCCAGAGCTTGGCTTTTACACTGTCTGAGCTTGAAAGTGTGGGGTTTTTTTGTTTGTTTGTTTGTTTAGGACGTTTTGGGAGGGGAGGTGGGAATGTATATGGATCTATTCTGTGAACTTGGACCAATCTGGGCTCTGAACGTCTGGGAGATTGCAGAGCTTTTTTCTGCTTCAGACCAGTTTGTTCAATGGCTCTTTTTTTTATTAAAGGCCCTGCAAATGGCTATGGAGGCAAATTCTCAAACTCTGTGGAAGACAAATGATGATCTATTGCAGCATTCTCCTACAGTATTAACTTGAAAAGACAACTGAATGCAACTTTTCATCTCGAGTTCAATTAGTGTGGTACAATACCACCTCTGAGAAGAAGAGCTCTAAATATGTTACATGAAAATTATTGTTTTATGACTGGAACTACCTAATTCCACCACACAGTAGAGAAAAAATATGGACTTCAGAGGAGGTCAGGCTGTGGTGAAGCAAGAGGTGTAATGCATGCTGTCCTGCTAAGCTCAAAGTCCACAACTTACAGTAGTCTTACTAGGAGATTTAAAAGATTTTATTATTCCAATAAACTGTCTAAATCTGTGAACTGGACATCTGATCTCTAAAAATACATTTTCCTCCACCCACAAAACCAATTATACACTTGCCACTAAACAGCTGCCTACTTCCAACATTCAACAGAGTACAGAGGGAGGAATGTGACTCTGACATGTACCATAGATGATCTACAGGCAAAATTAAGGTTTCTTCATGCAAAATTAAAAAATAGAGTATGGCATAAAATCTACCACTACCTATTTACAATCACATTAAGAAATTACTTGGCAGACTGTTAACTTCAGCTACTTAAATAATTATTCAATGTGAGAGAAATATGTAACAATTATATTTAACATTGATTTGTCAGAACTTTCTCATTTATTAAGTTCAGTGAGAATGCCTTTAAGAATAATATGATAGAGAATTATTTTACCATGAAATACAACAAGTGACAGCTTCACTTTAACCAGAGATTTCTGTTTACTTTAGATGAACCACTGCAAATTCTTTGCTATGCCTCTTACTAATTGCAGTGATTTAAAAAGACTTATGCTTTGATCCTGTGCTCTTGGGATATCAAGTACAGTAACTTCAGGACTGAGTTCTAGGCATCTCCTTTTGTAAATCTATTTTGAAATAAATTATATGGGGAAACCTTCTGAAAGTCAATAAAGTTTTTGATGTGAAGTCCTGAAATCTTTTTATTTGGGAAGTTTCTATTGTAGAACCAACACAATGGCCCTGCTGAACTATGGGGATTTAAGAACTTATCCTACACATTAGATATCCCTACAAAGTAATAGCAGAAGAATGTGCTATAATTATAAATAACATCTTAGACATGACACAAGTGCCATGTATTTATTTTAGATGCAGCAAAGAATGCAAATGAATTTCCACTAACAACTGATATTCTAAAGTATTAAGTTTTCTTCCTAGATGAAGTTTTCCCATTATGTCTCATTATTTCACTCAGCATTTATGCTTTTATGCCTTTTTCTTTTTTTTAGGAGATATTCTACCAAAAATAAATAATTAAACCACAGATGAACTGTCAAAAGGGAACATTCATATTTTAACGCAACATTAACATTTTGGTAATTAACATGGCAGTTAATGCTTTTAGCAGATGTAACAACATTAGACTTGTAAATTTTAATTAAAGTTAATAGTTCATGATAGCTGTAGGGATCAGGCATCCTCTCTGGATACTGAAAACATGTCTAATGTGATTAGAAATACTAATTGAAGAAAAAAGGACTGCTATAGTAATGACTGTACTTCTTTATCCTACTAAATTATTACAAACCTGCAGCAACTTTAAAAAATACATTTGCAGGAGGAAACTTGAAGAGTCAAATGCTCCCCTTGAAGAAATTAAAAGGGGTCAAAAGAACATTGCAGACATTTCCTGTGTGTTAGAAGAGGGAAAACCATTAATTGAAAGCCACTGCTCCTTCCTTATCCTCCTGAGATCATATTCCCGAGAAATACTATAAAGTTATTTGGTTACATTTCACAACCCTTTTGGATTTAATTAGGAACTAATGTGTTAGTTTTAATTCCCTCAGAGACTTTGAATTCCAATTGCAGGCAGGGAAACAGGACTGGCACTGGGAACCATGACTCAAGTGGACATCTCTTGGTTTTAGTGCAAGTTAAGAGATTGGTAGTGAGTCCTTTTCATGGCTTGCTGACACATGAAACATTTAATAAGCACAGGGAAAGGATTAGTTTTATTAAGGGTAATTACAAGCTGCTAGCCACCTATAAAATGCACCCCCATTTTATTGTAAAATGCCAACAATATTTATTTCACTTGTTCTGTGCATTTTTCTTGTCTCAAGCTGGCTCTGAAGTCAGTAGGAAAATTCTGTAGTTCTCATTCTAGCAAAATTGCCACTGAAAATTATGTTCTCTCTAAGGTTTCAGCTAATAAGTACTAAACACTGGAAATTAAGTTTGCTTTTTTGACTGACAACAGTTATTTTTAGTATAAATGCAGTTATTCCCCGCTAATGCTGTTAGCTCCATTTCTGTCAACACCCTTCCAACATCATCCCAAATTATATTTCATTTGCATAGCAGCACAGGCATAGGCTCCATTCTACCAAGCAAAGTGCAAAGACATGGTGAGAGACAATTCTTGTTTGGAAGAATTACACTCTAACCAGTTGTGACACACGCTGAGAGAAAGGATGCTCGCAGAACAAATGCTGGTTTATCTTCATTTTGTTTCTGTCTGAAAGGCTGGGACAAGAGATTAGGAAATTTGGTCAAGCTTATATAGAAAGAATGAGTATAGTGATTTGAATTAAATTTATCAAGTAACAATGGAATTGAGAACTTATTGGTCAAAGAAATATTAGACTCTGGGCAAAGTGCCTACATGCAATATATGTACCTTTTTGTCTGGTGTCAGGACTAAATGTGAACACTAAATGGTGTTTAATTAATCACAAACCTCAGGCTGCCTTTCTGCAAAGGCGTACATTTTTTTGAGGTCAGGTAAGAAGACCTGAACTGTGCATTTAGTGTTGTCCAGGTGTATCACCTGGAAAGATACAGTGGATAACACAATACATTTGAAGATGCACCTCCATGAGGTCTGTGGCCTCACTGACTCATGTGCTAAATAGACAAGAAATGCATTTATCTTACCTATCACTTGCCATTGAGAGATCACAGAATGTTTTACAAACTTCTAAATTTTACCTGTGTTAGCTTGTAAAAGTAAGTTGTCTCTATGGATTCCCCAGAGGTTCAACACTGTGGGTAACACATTCATCAATGGTGTGGATGTCTGATCTACTAAGGCATTTAGTCAGGTGGGAGAGGAAAATTAAGTTATGGTTAAGGTTTTGGTAATTTTTTAGATACCACATCCTCATTTCCTAGGCACCACTGAAACCAATGGGATTCTGCATATAGATCCATCAATATGGATATTTATTTGGCTTAAAATGTAATAGCTGTGAATTTTCATTCATAATACTGCACTTTCGTTTTGTAGTATTACAGTAATAATGGCTCCAACATAACACTACTGCTGGCAGAACTTACTGAAGGAAAGGATGGAATTAACAAATTTTTGTTTGTTTGGTTTGGCTTTTTTGGTTTTTTTTTTAATTCCCAGATCCAACAGCTAAGGCCCAAGTCTTCAGCTGTGTAAATCAGCATGACTCCACTGAAGTCAGAGCAGCTACGCCAACTTACGCTAGGTAAGAGTCTGAACTTCAGTGACACCAGATATACAGTTTACAGGTTTTATTGGCAAGTACATGTTTATAGACTTGAAGGTGGTTTCTAATCCTGTGTCATATCGTAAACACTACACCTTGGACAAACAGACAGAACAATTATTTGCAAGCTGAAAGTCTCACTCACTTCTGTAAGAGTCTCTTTCACACGAATGTTTCTGCTCTTCTGTGAAAGAACCTCATGCATGAAGGACTACTGCCAGGCAGAAGTTAGATACTTACTAACATTAGCAAAATGTGCCAATAGTCTGATTCTGGCACTTAGAGCAGGGTATTCAACTTACAAGGTGGAAAACTGAAAAATGTATATAAAGAGAATACTTTGCCATCACTGATTAGTCACATCGTTCACTGCCACATAGCTACTGAGACTGTTGCACTTGTAATGTTCAAGATGGGTTGAACCTTTAGATAAAGGATGACACAGCAAAAAAAAATCTTAGGAGGAACAGTTTGGGTTCATGATAAATATTTGTTAAATAGGAAGAACGGATGTAAGACATAGTACAGATGAATATGCCTGTTGCTGGTTCTTGAACAGTCATTGCTGTCCTGTGTGAATGGTGGAACTATCCCTAAACTGCATTTAAACTTGCTCTCTCGGCAGTCTATTCCTGACATTGCTAAAATGAGGGTGAGTAGTGATGCCCTGAAGGAACATGGGGAATGCCAGGACATGCTGAGGGAAGATGAGGATGGACTGGGATACAAAAAATTTGAAACCTGATCATCTGGAGTCTAGATGGACAGAACAGCCTGTCTTATACTGAGATCTGCCTGTCCTATACTGAGATCTGTCAATTAACCTGCATCAAAATATAGTTTTCTTTACTACCAGTAAGCTAGGTTAGGATAACTGTGATCACTAAAGGAAATATACAAGTATTTTCTTCCTTCAGTTAAACAATAATACATGTATTATAATAATACATTGAAACAGCAGTGTGCTAGAGCAAAGAAAATTTTTTATAAAAACCCCTGCATTTAGTTGTGAGTATGTATTACACAGAACTCAGTATAGTTCAGTACTGATCCTTTCTTTTTACTGAAATGCATCTTAATTCCTTTAAGCAATTTTAATGAAGATTTGTCAAGAAGTTTTACTGAAATACAGGAATCTCCTACCATTCAAGCTCCCTGTTTCCACATACCTTTCTGAAAACTCTCTCGCAGATTTCTGTGGTATAAAGGGGTTCCCTGTAGGAACCTCTCATAATATCCACATAAGCAAACAGCTTTTCTGTCCTGCAGGCTTCCTGCTTTTGGTGTGTTTGGAAGAGGTTTTACAATAAAGTTTTATACCATTACTAACATTTTCCTTCAAATGCTTTTGGTCTGCCTTTTATAGTTTCACATTTAGCTTGCCAAAGGTTTTGCTATTTTCTGTTTTTCTCATCTGAATACAATTTTTTTAGGAGTTCCTTTTCCTTTATAATATAATTTATTCTCATGTAGAGCTCTGCTAGTCTTTTGGAGATCCTCTAACTGGCTTTGACAGATGATAGATACTTACTCAGAAACTCTAATACAGGTCATTTCCTCCTAATTTACTTTTAACAAACTTCCTTGATTTTATGTAGTCCTCTTTTCAACATTTCACTGTTGCTATGGTAAGTTTATTTGGCCTTTTCACTTCTACAAGGTTTTTGAATTTGAATACATTATGATCAAAATTCTGAAATGATTCTTTGATACAGAAATTCTGAAGAAGGTCTGGTGCCCCTGCTTAATACAAATCAGTTCTCCAAGCTCCCCTGAATTGCCCCATTTAATGATCTATGTTGTCTAAAAGCTTAAATTCTGCATAAAGCCCTATCATAATATTTATCCAGTGCAAATATAATGGATCTCTCTTTACTCCTGCCTTCACAGCCTTTCTCATTTCCCCATCCATGTCACAGGCAGCTATCCTAGCCTTTTTACTGTTAGTGACAAAGAATCAGGAGAGAGGGAGACTTTTCAGGCTTCAAGGACTTAGAGCAGAGCAGTTGCTCCTTTTGATTAATTTCCTGTAGTTTATTGATTTGAAGAACCTGAAGAATTGTTAACCAGTGAGCTGTTATGTTATGCTCCTATCTGTGTGACCTTGAAGACATCTATTCCCATCCTCCATTGTCCTAGTGAGCTCTTCTGCCTGAAAGTTTTAAAGTTTTCAAATCTATATTTTTCCTTAGTCTTCAGTTTATTCTGTTAATGAACCTCTCAAGAGTCTCCAGCTGTACAGAGCCCCAGACAATAGCAGAAGCAAGTTAGGAATCATCCAGGGAGTTGGGCCAAATGTTTGGATTCCTAGTTGACGTTTATGTTGTTACCTAACACTGTAGGTGCTTTCAAGTCTAGCAGCTTAGTCCTGACAAAGGACACTGTTTTCACAGACAATCCAAGCATCACATTGCCATTCCAAATAATACCCTTTGTTGTCATTTGATATTTTTTATATCCTTGAACTCTGACTATATTTATAGGTTATATACATTCACAGATTTCAATGATCAGGAAGAGACTGGCGCAGCTTCCTTAAATCAATGCTGACATGTAAATAGATTAATAATAGCAGGGCTAATGAAGTGTAGCATCCACTGACAAATAGTGAGGTCCTTGTTCCTTCTGTCTCTGGCCTGTTTAATTCCAGGTGTAAAGCATTTGCTGGCAACACCTTCAGAAGTTGCTAAGACTTAGGGAACAAGCCACATTCTCCCTCCCAGATCCCTAATTCCAGCATGTCTTTGTCCATTTTCTCTAAGCCTTTGCTAGCTGGTTAGGCAGCGTCCCCTACGGCCTCTGAGAGAAACATTTGCCAGAGATAAGCCTGCTCCTTAACAATCCCTAAGGCTACTGGATCTTCTGGAGCCTCTTCTGCCTTTCTGATTCTGTTTGATATAAAGTCTCCATTACAGGGAATATTAGACAAATTTATTTAACTGTAAACGTGCATTGAAAAGCACAGAAAAACATCCTTCTATAAATAAACATTTGTACAACATAGGTCTGAAGAGAATCTTCTATGGTATGTGGAAGATATGTCACTTTGCAAATTTAAAATTAATGGGGGCAGTGTAGTTACATTTATATGAAAGCCTTTTTGCCTGATTGTGATGACGAACTATTAACTAAAGCAGACTCTTCATTTTTAGGTTCTCTGAGTCTCAAGCACCAGGAATAAAATGGAAACAACCATCATCTAGGAAAGATGAAGTTGGAATACAGGAAGATATGTTGGCAATAGATAACGTCACGCTGAAGTAGCCATTGGATTCAGGTGACTAAAGAGAAAAGTCAAAATATTATGAAAATGTACAGTGAAATAACAGCATGGAGAAAATCAAGGAAAGAGAATGAATGTGAAAGAGCAGTGAATACAAAAATAGGATGAAAGAAAAAATCCAAATACAATCAGATTAGGCAAAGGAAGACAGTGAGAAACCTACTGTAAAAAAAGGCAAGTGAGCCCTGGTTTATTCTCTTTTATGCATAAACGTAGAGAAAGCTTCAAATGCTAAGTCTACTGTGAATTACTCACTTTCCATCTAACAGAGCCTAGAAAAGAGCAATAGCTAGGTATTATCGTACTAATTGCCTTTACCTATGAAAAAATGAGACCTAGTAAGACTCAGTATTTTATGGTCATACACACCAAATAACAATCTCTCCTTTTTCCATCAGAGGTGGAAAATAGGTGACTACCTCACACAACCCAACTTCTGGTTGAGGATAAAGAGAATTTTGGAGATGGAAAACTGTCAGTGGAATTGCTGGTTGTAATTCTTTTGAGTAACTTCTTAACATAATTTGGCAGATCTTTCAAGTTTTCGCTCTTTGGTATGTGGGGAGCCCTGAAGTATTGCACTTCATACAAGAAAACAATACAGGGAATTCTTGTTCAAGAAACTTCATTTGCAAGACAGTTTATCCATTAAAAAAAAATTCTCTTAATCGTGATTCCAATTCATTCTTTTGGACTATCTTAAAGAAATACAAATGCATATCAAAAGGGAAGGGTAATAGGGTATGTCTGATTCCACAGCCTGGGTGGTCACCTTGTATTTGGCCAGTGGCACTGAATGTCCCAATGCTAATACAGAGGAAATGTGCAGAATTACTAATAAATCAGAGAAATGAGAGCCAACAAAAATAATTTCCTTTCAAATTTCATTAAACTTTGTATCACTGGATCCATTGGAGATTTCTCAAAGCTGAAAAGTTTGCCTCAAAACCAGATATAATATTGAACACAGGGAGGTGAACAGACTTTTTTCAGACCCACTGGACCATTTCCTCCTTATTTTGCAAGGCTTAAATCAAGAATTACTCTACCTGTTACAAGAGAAAAACTCCAGCAAAACCTCCAACTGGTTTTATGAACTGATATTTTGCTTTGAAAAAATCAATATATCTAATTCAAGATAACTTTAAATTACTTTCTCTTTTTTAAACTGCTGGAGTGCCTCTTACAGAGGGCTTCCACACCTGAGGAAAAAGTTATTTGATCACAATAATTTGTAACCTTACTGGGGAAACTGTGGTCAGCTTTCACACTTTTTCCTCATCATTGGTTCTTAAGGCTTCTCTTCTGTGTAGTTAATTGCCTTTCCTTGCCCTGAAGCAGGGCAAACTTTCAGGAACCTGAAAAACAGTAGTATTCTGGAGTTCACTATTTTTTATCTACTTAAACCCCAGTGGTGTTGCAAAGTAGAAGCCGGTGGAACAGGACTCACCAAGAGTCTGGTCTTTTCTGCTCCCGTCACTTTTATTTCTCCCAGTATAGCAAAAAGGAGTTTGTGTCACTTCCAGCTGATGTGCTCAGCTAATTCTGACTGTCTCACAGATTGAGTATCACAACTCATACACAAAAGGAGCGAGTCTGGTACGCTGCGTTTCCAGTCTAGCTGGGCCCAGCCTCAGACCGGCGCTGCTGAGGGCACTGCAGAGGGACCTGGCCCTTCTCCACAGGCCGGGGCTGGTGTTCCTCCCGCTCCCGGCCGCTCCTGCTTCGGCCCGGGGCGAGCGGCGCTTCCCGTGCCCGCTGCGTTACCGCAGTGCCCCGGGCCCCGCTGTTCTCCCTGGCACGAACACGCTGGCATGGCCAGTCCCTGTCTCGCAGCACTTAAACCCCGGTCACTTAAACAGGAGCTGCGAGCTGCCCCCTCACACCCGGACCCTGCCTGCCGGCACCGACAGCGGCCGCCCCGCGCCTCCGGCCGGGCGGGGGGAGCGGAGCGAGGCGGGGCCCGGCGGCCGCTCCGCCCCATCCTCGGGGATGCCGGGATGTTTACGGGCCTGGCAGGAGCGGCGGGGGGCGGAGAGCAGGTCGGGGCTGTCGCCGGTGCCCACGCCGCCCGCCAGGAGCCCCGCTAGGCGCCCGCCGCCAGCGCCGGCGCGGCCCCGGGCCCGAGGCGCCGGAGCAGCCGGGAAGGAGTGGCGGCCGGTCCCCGTCCCTCGCGCCAGGAGCAGGCGGAGCCAGGCTGCCCGGTGAGCGGGAAGGCGGCGGGCCGGCGGCGGGGCCGGGGGGTCCCGGGGGTCCGGGCGGCCGAGCTGGCGCTGCCGGAGCGCTCCCCCCGCCGTGAGGGCACCGTGAGCCGGTCCCGCCTCCCGCCGCCCCCCATTGGCCGCGGGGCTGCGGCGCGCGGCTCCATTGGCCGCGGCGGCTGCCGCTCCGCCCGCCGCACGGGGAGGGAGCGGCGCGGGGCCGGCAGCGAGAAAGTTTGTGCGCGGCGCGGCGCGGGGCGGGATGGCCGCGGCGTCGGGCGGGATAGCCGCGGGCCGCGCCGCGTCCGGGGCACCGGCACCTGCGCCACGGCCGGAGGGGCGCCGCGCCGCCGTGTGCGGGCAGGGCGAGCGGCGTCCTGAGCACTGCCGTGGCGTTTCGCCCGGTGGCCGCTGCCGTGCTGCCTGCGCCGAGAGGAGCGGGTAGCCGGGGACTCTGCCCGGCGGCCTCGCCACCTCCGGCCTCAGCCTGCCTGCGGCCCGGCCGCCCCCGTGCCTCTGCCGCGCTGGGCACCTCGGGTGCCTGCCGCAAACGGGGCTGCTTTCCGTGGTGTTCCCCGTCGTTTTCCCTTGGTTTCCTCCAGGCTCCCGTGCCCTCTTCTCACTGGCGGGTGGGTATCGGGCGGATGATCCCCGGAGCAGCCGAGGGATAGCCCAGCCTGAGGGTTCACAAGACACCGGTGAAAACAGCGCCGTCCCCAGCAGCCGCGGCCCTGCTGCTGCGAGTGGGGCAGCTCCGTCCCGGCGGTCCAGCCGCCGCTGCCCCGCGCCTCCCCTGCGGGCACCGGGCTGCCCGGCCGAGGCCTCTCCCGCTCCCGCAGTGTGGGCTATGCCCGGCCGGCTCCCTGGGCTCTGCGGGGCCGGGAGGAGCTGAGGCCTGGTGGGGAACGCTGGAAGTGAGGCATTCTCCGTCTGGGCAGTGAGTGTCCCCTCCTTCACCTTACCTAAGGAGCACCCAGGCTCGGTTATCCCGGTACTGGCCCTCAGTTCCATTCAGTGTCTGTGCGAACTGAACCTGCCTGGCTTTAGGGTTCAGAGGTTCAGAACGCTGTTCTTTGAGCGGATTGTTTTGATTTGCTCTGTATTTTGTGAGGGGCATCACTACTTGAATGGTAAAACTACTTGGGATAGTCACCCTATTTCCGATAAAAGATGGTGACGGGGTGTGTATTTTTTAATCATAAATATTTAATTCTTGATATTAGAAAAAACTTTCTGAATTTTTTTCCCTTGCACCAGCTGAATGGTAACTTTCTTCATCTTTTCAAGTGATAACAGTGTTTTCTCAGGTTGCATCACTTCTCAGGAAAGATCACAAGTGCACACTAATTCCATGGAATATGCTGGATACGTTTCCTTTGTAAAGTTGTATTTTGAGCTTGAGATGCAGAAATTGCAATATATTAATCCATAAGATACACACTTTGGATGATTAGATTGGATAATGAGATTCACAGATTGGCTAAATCAGGAAGAATAAAATTTAAAAATATTTTTTTTCCCAGGCTGGTTAGGAGACAAGTCAAGTGTTGCAGTGCTGTAGAAGTGTCTGTATTTAAAACTTCAGACTTGCACTGTCCTGAGAGAGACTAAATGCAGTGGAAAACAGTCATTAGTGCATGGTCTATGGAAAACTTATGCAGAGGAAGGAGAACTGGTGTTGTGGAAAGAGGGAAACTTACAAGCAACGTTTAGCAGTAAGAGCTTGAGGCCCTGTTTGTTATTTTTTAGTTGTTTGCTACTGGAAGAAAGAATAATGTTCAGAGCACTTATTCTTTAATCTTGAAACATGAAGCTACTACAATGAGAAATACCTGATGTTTGGATGGCTTCTCAAAGCAATTTTAAAGATTGTTCACTGTAAGAATGGAGATACTGCCTTTGTCATAGACAACTTCTATTTAACATACTGGTTAGTCATTGCAGTAAAAAAAAATTGTGAACAAATCAAGGAATTAAATTCAACTAAAAGTATTTTTTTGATTGACTTATAGTAGTGTCTTCCAGGGTCCACACAAATTAGATAAGTAGATTCTCATCCTCACCCTGGAAGCTTGTTTCAAAAGAAGAAAAAAAATCTAACATTTTAGAGTTCATGTGAAGGCCTGTGAGCAAATGAGAAACTCAAATGAAAAACAGAGTGCAGGAAGTCAGTTGCTCATTTTACTGTGAACTGTGGAATCTTCTGAATTGTAAGATAGAACCATATAAGCCCATCTGTGCCTTTCTTCTTTTGTGCAAGTGTTGAGCTCAATTGCACAAAACATAGCCAGTCCTGTGTATTTGTGCACAGAGACAATTTGATGAGTAGTTTAATAAATACAAACCCCCTCATGTTTAATAAACTTAGTGCAGTACACTCTGCATTTATACTGAGGCTAAATTCAGCTTGCACCATCAGTGTCTCACTGCCTTCTGAGGTTTGACATTGTTCCACACATCTGTGCTGGATGGCTGGTTGAGTTCACGTTACCTTGGAAAGTCCCCAGGGAAATGTCAAATTGCAGTAACTTCTTCTGTACCTCCGAGGGAGTTTTTTGATTATTTGGTGTTTATCCGAAAATCCCTCCTAATTCTCAGGGAGTAGGATTTTGAAGGGGGTGGAGATTATCATATGAAAGTTAATTCTGTGCATAGTCATAGGAGTTAACTGACTAATTTCCAGGGAATTTGTTCAGTTTATCTGCGTTCCATGTGCTTTGCAACAGAGATGAAAATAACTGACCAAAATACCAAAGTGGTGATAAGGGCAGCCCTCAGGACACTGATTTGCTGTATTTATCACCATCGGACTTCCTCAGCCACATGGGAAGGAATTGAACCCTAGACTGAAGCACATCATCTCACTTTGTGTTTCCTTAATAAGTATTAAAGTGATTCTTCCTGTCAGGTTAGTTAAAAAAGCTGCAGAGAAGCAGTGCTGTTAAATTGAGTTGCTTTTCCAGTGAAGAGACTCATGCATTTGTCTCCGGCATATGAAACATAACTGTGATTCAGTTGTGATTTTTGTAGCTAGAAAATGCACAATATTTCAAGTGCCATTATAACCTGTTGGGCATACAGGGCACATATTTATATAAGAGAATTTGTTACAAAATTTTAAACAACACATTAAAAAGAGGAATTTGTCAGAAAATACTGCGAACAATCACATTAAAATCTGATTGCACATAGTTAATCTTGTGATGTTAGTGATTTTTTTTTGGGTTATAGGTGATGAATGTGGCTTTTGGGAGTCTGCATTCAAGCCTCTTCAAGCTATTTGGAATGATTTATGACGAAGTTATTGCTGTCTTATTTAATAGCTGTATTTATGTTGGACCAGATGAATTACTTTACAATGTCATAAAAGTTCGCATAGAGCTCGTAGATTAGATTAGATTGCTGCTGAAGCCTTTGGGAGATACTCGAATTAGGTGCTATGAAGTGTTGATGAACCAGTCTTTTTCAGTTCATTTCAATTTTCTGTGGTCAGGGTACAGAGTTTACAAAATTACTGATTCTTTGATAGCTGAAGGCAAAAGTATCACAGGTGAACCTACAGTTACATCTAAAAATAAGTAAAATCTTGTGGTGGTAAAACACATAGCATTCTGCCTTGTAGAGGCCCTTCTGCTGTACCCTTTTTGTCCTTATCTGAGAGCAAATCCAAAAAAGGAGTTCTCTTTGCAGCAGTGAACTTCCAGTCCTTGCCCTGACTGAAATCCAGAACTGTGTGTTGGGTATGTGGGCTGTATGCAAATTTTACAGAGACAAGCAGGACTTCAGGAGAGGAGCCTGCAGACAGTGCTGAATGTACAGCTGCTCATTGAGACCACTCCAGAACCACACATGGATCTTGCCTATTTTAGACAGTGGTGGTTTAATGTAAAACACAGAAACAGCTGCAAACTTGAGTGTTGGCTTGCCTCTGAAGTGAGTGTGCTGGCTGCTTTACTTCTGGGCCCAGGGATCCTGCATTACTCACTGCTGTCATGCATGCCTTCAGGAGTCAAAGGTAATGATGCTCAGAGGATCACAGAAAGCCTATTAAACATGGCTGGTGTTTCTTTTCTGATTCTTTATAGCGCTTCATTAATTTTATCATCTTTGGGGTAGCAGATTTTAAACTATATGCTACAGATACTTTACTGCTGGTGTTTGATGTACATTCTCATGCTGGAAAAACATATCTTGCACTGTTTTCTTAGATATGCAACAGTTCTTTAAGCAGTGTGTGGAATTTATTGTTAAATGTGTTCTACTTCACCTGTAGCAACATGGCCGTTGTGAGCCACTGCTGCACAGTTGTGTCCACCCAGCCTTCCAACTAGATGTATTTTGCCTGTATTTAGCTCTAATGGATTTATCTGACAGTGCTTGCAGGCTTTTCATTTGTCCTGCTTATTTAACTCTTATGTGAAGCTCAGCTGTTTACACTTTTAGTAAAATCTCTTCAGCATTTCTTTATGAATAATTTATTTTTACAAGTGCATTTAAAACCATGCTTTTGTTAGGGAAAGGTCTCCTCCCTCTCTGTGCATGGAACTTGTGAGGTTTTGGGTTTTTTAGGGTTTCTAAATCGTGTTATGACTTCCTTTATCTGAAAATCTTTGGTTGGTTGGTTTTTTTATACTTCTATTTTCTTTTCCTTTTTCCAGTTTAACTTCACCCTTGTAAAAACTTGTTATCCTTCCACTTATTTTGTTTCCTAGTTCTACTTTCCCGTACAGTATTTTGTTGACAAAACTCTTGGCTTGGTGTTGAATCAAATGCCTTCTCTCTGTTCTGGCTCTCGTCTTGCAGTTACAGCTTTTTTAAGTGCTTGTTCACCTCCCTACGAAGGATGAAGCGCAGTTAAATGTGGTGAGCTATCTTACTAGCACCCTGTTGCCAGAGGGAAGATGTTCTGTTTCTTCTACAGTCTCTTTTCTGCATCTCCCATCCTTGAACTTCCCCTTCTTTCTTTTTGCTCTGGCGCTCAGCAGACTCCCCCGTGTACTGGTTCTACTTCCTGCTTGCAGAGCAGAAGCTCAGCTGCATTAGGGAGTTGGATCAGCAGCAGGGCCAGGGAGTTCAAGATGGATCGTGTGGCAGAGGAAGGGAGAGAAAGAAAGATCTTTGGTGTTACTGAGCTGTTAGATTGACTTGAGTAATTTCATGCTAGAGATGTAATTTGGCAGAAGATTCAGCTGATCCAAGTTAGCTGGGGCTAGAGCAAGTCCTATGTCTTCCCCTCTGTCTTTTGCCATCACAGTTGTCTTTGTCTCTGCGATGGTATGATTTGGGGAACTGAACTGGGAAAAAGTGATTTTGTCGAGGTTAGTTTTCAGCTAGTTTCACTTTGCTTACCAGGAGTCTGGGTAGCCACAGCAACCCCACTGGAAGGAGGAGAGTTTGGGGGTCATGGCTGAAGGCCGGGGAAGCAGCAGCATCACATTATCAGTTCACACTGTCTTAGAACTGCTCATTTACAGAGGCAGGAGCACAGCCGGGTGTGATGGGGGCTAAGGATTTGCTATCTTGATGGTATCATGGTTAGATACAATGCATTGTTCCCTGCAATACATTTCACTGTGACATTATTGTAATCTACCTATGTGGTTTATAAATGGCTATTGAGTAGGGAAAAATGGGTTATCAAATTTCTTTCAGGTGAATAGAAGCTAAATGAACAATGTAGAAGCTTGCTGTTCAAGCAGTTGAAGTTCCTGTTTCTTTTTCAGTTCTTAAGAAATAATAAACAAACAGTTCAATGAAGGGCAAGTCAGTGCATGTATAACCCTTTGGGAGCACCTTGCAAGATAAGCAATCTACTTGAGTGACATAATTGAAATGGAGAGGGAGAAGTAAACAAACGCTATCTTTTTAAATTGTGCAAATGAATTAAGAGGAATGCAAGCAGACTTATGAAGCAGGAGAGCTTTGACTTTCATCTTGTAGTCAGACAGCACTGAGAGAGCAAACTCGTGGTAGTTGGGGAATGATAGTGACTGGCAAGTGTGTTTTCAGGGTTGGAGTGAAAATAAGCTTGGTAAGTTGGGCCAAATGGATGAGAAAATTGCATACGAGCTCTGAGTGTATTCCCTGACTGTTTTCCAAAAGAATTATTTGTGTATGGCTGCTCCTGCTCTTGTTAAAACCAACTTCTACCGCAGCATAACTGTCTGTGTGTTTTTAATGTTTTGACTAGACTGCCCATGAGTAGGGAATTTGGACATAAATTTGCTGAAAAATGAAGTATTTCCAATTAGGTAGTTAATATCTACTTGTAGATTAACAGCTGCTGGGAATTTGTATTGTTCGCATTCAAGGCTTTCCCTACAGCGGGGAGCAGTGTTTTGCCATCTTGTGTGGAGTATTGATTTGGCTTTTAGGAACTCCTTCTAAAATTATGACTAATCCTTCTTCAATATAGATGTGTACGGATCTGTATTGAATCACTTTCAGTAGTTTAAAAGTTGCATATACAGTTTCTCTCTGATGTGGATGCTTCTGCAGAGAATTTGACAAATGGGTATGTGTTTTCCACAATTAAGATTTTTTGGATTTTTTGGACAATGTGAAGCAAGCATTTGCTATTAGCTGACAGTGGTAAAAATGAAATGTTCTGTGTGTATATGCACTTAGGTATAGATACATAATCTGTAAATGTGCAGACATGTGTGCACATATATATCTTACTATGCATATATTTAATGTTTATATATATATGTATGTATACTAATAGGGATAAGTGACATTTTATTGTTATAATGGTTTCCAGTACTGAGTTGCTTTTTCCATTGCCAGTTAGTCTTGGCAGAGTTCAAGTGGGTGTCAGCTCGCATGCATTTTGCACTATTAATGCGTGCCTATAAGTATATGTATAAATATAAACATTATAAGCTGCAGCCTGCCCCTGGGTTGCCAGCATTGAGTGGGTGCTGAAGAGTGTTGATCAGTGTTGATGACCTGACAAAGTGTGGGCTGAGTTTGACCACCAAGCCAGTTGCCCTCCAGTGGCCAAGTGTTTGCCTTAAAGAGGTAAAGAATGACTGTTAAGACAGTCTGGTTTATAAACCAGTTCTGTGGCTGTTTTTTACCCTGCTCACATCAAGCTGAAGGGCCAAGCTGTTCCTGCGGCATATGAAATGTGTCTCCTCCCACAAGGTCTGTGGCTTTGGAGCTGGGAGGTTATGTCAGTGTGACTGCAGGTGACAGAGGGCAGTGCTGGAATCAGACTGGCATGCTTGGGCTCCCTGGCACACACTGCTGGGATTAACACGGGTGCAGTGGGCTGCAGAATTGTGTGTCGGATATTCAGGAAGGCATTTGGAAATCTAAACCCTTGTTTCCACAGCACACAGCTGTTTTTAGGTTCAACCAGGGTGACTGTTTGAATGTTCTACCTACGTTTAAATTGTGCTTTTGGGTAGCTGAGAGTCAACATGTGATATAAGCAAATGGGAATATTTCTTTAGCCTCTCTGCTTACATGGAAACACAGTATTAATGTGTGTTGTTGCATTCCCCCCTCCTCAGTTGAGGATGATCCTTATCTTTGAATTCAGTAAGGATAGATGAGAAATTTGGTGATCTAAAATTTGTCATTTTAAATCCACATTAGATACTGAAGAATCTAACTTTACACAAAGTTTGCAAAATAATTACTTACAAAAAAGGAGTGTACAGGGTATTAGATGGATAGCTGTTTCTGGAGGGGCTTAGGTCTGGCGTAACTAAAATAATGGTTATAGTAAAAACTAAAAATACCTGCCTTAATTGATGGTGTAAGCCAGAAGTAAACATAGTACATTCCATCCTTTGAGAATAGCAGCTAAATTGACTGTGTCCCTGATCAGCACATCCTGAACCAGTGTAACTCCGTGTTTCTCTGTGTTAGCAATTATGTGGAGTAGCTACAGCTGTATTTTGGAGAAAAAGAATGTGTTTCTCAGGTTCTCAGCAGAATTGTAACATTCTGAATATTCTTTTAAGTATATACTCTTTGCCTAAAGTGTAGCTGTTTCTGCTTTGACATTGATTACTGTGTGTTCTCACTTAAGATGCAAAATTGACAAACAAGTGCATAGCAAGTAGCTAATGGAAACCATGTATATTGAGACTATTAATGATGTTTTCTGCAGGAAAACGTATTTTTTTGTTGTTGTAGAGCTGCCATCTGTTAAAGCAATAACATTTTTGCCTAAATACCATGAAATGTATTTCAGTGTGAATGTTTTATGGACTTGGAGCTATGAAACTAGTTCTTAAAAAGCGTATTTCATGTGATTAAGCAGTGTATTTAAGCTTTTTCTCCTGAAGTAATTGGATCATGTTTATAAAGACATAGTTGCTAGACTTCAGTCACAAGGATTTCAAGTTTTTTTGTACGTACCTTTTTTTTTTTTTTTAAGTGTTATTTTAGAATACATTCCAGTGAAATGAAAGTGATGAGCTCTGGCTCCTGTTCAGGAGTGGGTCCTCTCTTCTGATTTCACTGACAGCCGTGGGTAGTCCTGCCTCTCCTCTGGCAGGCTGCTGGAAACCACCTGGAAAGCTGAGTGCTGAATGTGGGCCGTAAGCTTGGCGTGTAGGAGTGTGCTCTTGCCTTTTGGGCTGCTTTGTGTCTTTGCATCATCTTCAGATGTGTGGGCAGATAGCCAAGTGCTTTGACAGGTGGCCACTGAGGAAGTGAATGAGGACAGGGAGGCCTGTTTATGAAGGAAGGAAAAGGTGTTACTCCCGTTTCAGGCACTTGAAGTTTGATAGTCTGACTTACTGGTGAGGGTTCCTTCTCTGCCTTGAGGAGTAAGAGGAGTTGCTATGCCCTTGTGATTACAAATGAAAAAATTTGTCCTGTTGCCTGTATCCCCAGGAGCTTCATTCTGCATCCTTTATGTGTAGGTGCCACCTACAGTGATCCTGTGATCACATGTACTGTGCAGGTTGTCAGAATGCAAATGATCTTCATCTTCAAAATGGTGAGCATTGTATTTGCAAGATAAATAATTGAGAAAGTTCCTTTTTTTTTTTATTTTTTGCAAGTGGTGTGATGAAGGCAAGGAGTCCTTCCCCCCATATGATCAGTTGAGAGCATTGAAAAACATGAGTTGCATTTGGAGGTTTTGGGGGTGCTGAATGTGGTGAGTACTTGACTTGCCTCACCTCACCTTTTGCTTGTTTTCTGTGAACGTTTATATATAAGGGTGATGGATTTGCAGAAGGTGGTCACTGTATCACTTGTTCAAAGAGGTGACAGACATGTTACAAATACATGTGTTTTCTATTTGCATTTCAATTTTACACAAGCATGGACTCTTTGGGGTATTTTTAGTGTCTTGTCACTGTAAATTAGAGCTTAAAAACCATCCTTGTAAGAGACATAATTATTGCCTCAATTGAAATTTAAAGATGAACAATATTATAGCACTATGTTTTGACCTCTGGAGTTGATATCAAGGTGAAAGGCATGCCTCACAGTGAAAACAGTCTTTAAACAACAAAATCCAGTTCTTACTTACATTGCATTTTATAGTACCAAATAATTATTTTGCATCCTTGGCATTCTTTTTCATCTTTGGGTTTTTGCATGATCAAAATGCCACGTTTCTCTAAAATGTGAATCCATCATGCAGCCTTGAAAGACAGAAAAAAATTAAAAAATTAAAATAACTCTCATATTTGGACATAAAATGTCTCGGCAGAAGCAACAACAAATCCATGAGTTAATAAATCTTCCTTGCTTTGTATGGTAGAATGTTTTACTTCTTTGGTTTGCCTGCTTTTATTATAAAAACTGACCACAGAGGGCAGAGCAACTGGCAGTGGTAATAATGTGACTTGTCCCATTTCTACTCTTCCCAAATTTAAGAAGAAAAGGGAGACAAATTTCTGAATGCTCAGTCAGTGACCATTCAGACAGGATGAATGGGTTGGATAGTTCCTGAATCAACATACATCATCTAAACATTTCATCATAGATTTCATTAATCTTGGTTATATATTTGCAATTGAGGGTAAAGGTCTTCTTATTTACTTCTTTTCCCTTGGCAATTTGAAGCATATGTTGGACCTGTAGGAATTATCTGTTGGTGCATTGCATGGTCAAAATGTTGAATATTTAAGAATATTAGTAAAACACTGCAAAACCTTCAGGAGAAATATTGATGCCATTGAAAAGAGTAAAATTCATATAAAGACTCTTCAAAACAGCACTTTAGAAAAAAATCACCTTCTTAGCAGTGAAAGAAAGATCTCTACAACAAGAAATTAGCAGAAGATTCCTTTAATTTGCTATACATTACTCCCTCGGGATTAGCTGCAAGTGCATCAACCCCTGTGAATCCACATGAAGAATTTAGATGAAGTTTTGTGACAAGAGTTTAATTTTCAGTGCTATTGTGTTCTTACCTTGGAGGGGAGGTTGTATGGGAGATGTTTTAGAACTTACAAAGATGTGTCAGTATTGGTGTCCTAGTGCTGGCTGAAGGATTGCCCAGTTAGTGGTGTGCAGTATCTTTGCCAGCTGATTTCCCCCTTTCTCAGCGCGACCATTCTGACAGTCTTGGAGATCTTGGCAATCAATTCCTACCTCCTCTTCTCTGGTTCTCACTTTGGCTTGATAATTGATTTTTTGTTTTTTTTCTCTTGACCTGCCTGAAATTGCTTGTTTGGATCTCCTTTGGTTTAGTTAGAGGTAATACAAAACAACAGGAAGCCCCAACCTGCATGCTTTGTACAGAAGTATTATGGATGGGAAGGCAAAGCTTAAGGGTACCTTTGGTTGCTCTGGAGGGTGGCTGTGGTTTGGTGTTAGGAATGGCTGATGGCACTGGGATGGCTTGGGGGTGACTGTTTTCAATGGGCCAGGGAGAGCAGATTGCCAAGGATTCGTTTGTGTATGCAGTCCAGTGCTTACTACACAAAGGCAGTGCATGGAGAAACTGCAGAGCTGCTTGGTGACTGCCTGGGCTGTTAGCGATGTTACCACAACAATACTGTAAGAATGGCAACAGTTCTGCAGCACAAGCCATTCATTAGTTTCTTGAATATTTTGTAATTGACTTTGAAAAACTTCTAAGGTTTTCTGCTTTCTGTTGTGAGTTATTTCTAACCCTTTGAATAGTCTAAAGAAATAACTGGGAAGATTTGCATGTGTTTTAACAGCTACTGGATTCCATGTGGAATGTAAATAGCTTTGTATGTGGAAGTACGTAGGTTTATTAGTAGAATAAATTTATTACAGGAAATTTCCTCATGTTAAACATTAAATGATGTCAGAAAAAATGGTCTCTGTCTGTCTGTCTCTAGAACATTCAAGATTTGGAGCAGGGAATAAGAAAATAAATTGAAAAGCAAGGATAATATCCCTGTCAGACACATAATTCTTGTTCCTCTGAAGGCATTGGCAGGTTTGACCAGATAATGGGCAGAGATACTTCATCTCTGTGTGATGAGAAAGTTGTTCAGGCCTCGCCTCTTATTTTTGTATGAGAATTTATTTCATGGTTTGTATTCAAAACTGCCGGTGAACTTTGTATTGTCTTCATCTGAACAGGGGTGGCCCTCATAGGCATCAGGAACACTGGATGCTGCATCTGCTCCTCCTCAGTGGTGCCTAAGAAAGGATTCACTTAGTTGAGAAAGAAATGCCAATGCTCATAAGATTTTTTTTTTTTTTTGTGTCTCCTGTTTTTCCTACTAACAATGCAGTGCATTTTGCAACTCTTATTACTGGTCAAAGCCTTGTGTGTCTATCTTGGGAACTTGGCAGGCATCTTTCCTCCCATCTTGCTGAGGGAGGGAATGGAGGCTGTGCTTCTAACATGATATTTCAAAGGCCTCTTAACTAGCTTGCCGGAATGTCTTGAGTGTACATGTTTAGCTTTTTCTTTCTATTTAGGTGGAATTGGTCTTGCATACTCCCTAAAATCTACTGATAAATCAATGCAAATAAGCAGTATGTGTGCTGCAGTTGTAACTCTTCTGCTGATCTGCTATTTCCCGTGCTGCCTGTAGGTCAGACATCTATATTGTTAAACAAGTGGATGGTGCCCCTGAAGAGTAATGGGATGATGCAGCTTTTATCAGACAGTCATTTGTCTGGTGCAAGTAGTTTTAATTCACATTGTTTAATAATAAATTCAGGTGCGTATAGTGATTTATTTCAGTTCATAGAGCAGCTAAACATAAAAATACCTCCTGCCCCAGACAGTGTAGGGCTGAACTAGTTAAACATTCTTAAATTCAAGCATACAACTGAAAAGATTAATTCCTTTGTTCTGCTGATGTTCATTAATCATGAATACTGACTGAATTACAGTGGAATGACTGTATTTTTCTTTTCAGGACATAAGGGACATTGCTGCGTGATAGAATGGATGAACAGTCGCAAGGGATGCAGGGGCCTACTGCTGCACCATTTCAGCCACAGGTAAATATATCTGGGGTTTTTCAAAAATTCTTACTTCTTTCCTAAATAGAAGGATAACTGTTTCTTGTGGTAACAATGAAACTGTAAACAGATAGAATGTATTCTGGTGATCTTAAAATTAGTTGTATATCAGTCCAATATTCCATAGAAAATAATTAGTTTTAATTTTTGGCTCCTGACTGACTTTGAGGAGTTGGGGTAGTAGTGTGAGAAGGAAGCAAAGATGAAGATAGTTGTTTTCTTAACAAATATTGAGCTGTTTAATGCTGTGTTTCAAAATTGTATCAGAAATACCATATTTGTTTTAGACTGCTGCCTTCATCTTTCTCTTCTTACGCTTCCTGATAGTGATATTATATGAGTTAGTGTCATTACCTGTTGAAACCAGGCATCAAGTTTCAATCCCACAACCTCCCTGGACCACCTTCCTTTCACTCTGTCACCCTCACAGAGAAAAGCTCTTTCCTGATGTTCAGATGAAGCCTTCTGTGTTGCAGCCTGTGCCCATCACTTCTTGTCCTGTCACAGGGCACCACTGAAGAGAGCCTGACTCTGCATTTTAACATCTGTTTTTCAGGAATTTGAGCCCATTGATGAGATTCTCCCTGAATGTTCTCTTCTCTAGGCTGGATGTTGCCAGTTCTCTCAGCCTTTCCCCACATGATCTGTGCTGCAGAGCCCTGATCATTAATGGGCCTGTGCTGCAATTTCTCCCACATGTCTCTGTAGGAATGGCCCAGAACTGGACACAGCACTCCAGATGTGATCCTGCCAGTGCTATGTAGAGGGGAAGGGTCATCCCCCTCCTCCTCTTGGCAACACTTCTCCAAATGCAGCCCAGGACAAGCCCAGGACATCACTCTCCACCTCTAAGGGCATTGCTAGCCTGTGTTCACTTTGGTGTCCACCAGTACACCCAGGGTCTGGCCTGGGGAGCTGTTTTCCAGCAGGTCAGTACCCAGCATGTCCTGGTGTGTGGGGTTATCACTGCCCATGTGTGGGGTTTCACACTTCCCTGCACTGGGCTGTGTGAAGGTCCTGCCAGCCCATTTGTGCAGCCTGTCAGGGCCCCCTGGGATGGCATCACAACCCTCTGGTACATCAGCCAGTTCTCCCAGTTTGTGTCATCAGCAAACTTGCTGAGAATGCACTGGGCCCCATCAGCCAGATCATTAATGACAATGTTGATCAATACTGGACTGAACCCACTGTTGATTCCTGAGGTACACTGCTATCTACAGTCTTCCACCCAGAGTTAGTGCCATCAGAAGCTCATCTGCTGTTTGGAATTAAGTGCCTGAAAGCTCCATCAGAGTCTGTTATCTACAAAGTGAAAACACTGTACTCCATTACATCCCAAGGATGTTTTGGGAGTGCAGACAGTACTCTCAAACCTCTTCCATGTTGTAAAAAGGTTTGAGGAAGATAGAAAAATATGGATCAGCAGCCTGTGGCAGTAGACTCTTAAGTTCTGGAACTTTTTCGAGAGTAGAATGGGAACTGTTTAGCATCTAAATGCAGAAAAGCATTAATCGCTTACTAGACCTGAAAAGCCGTAAACCAAAGGCAGCATCTACATCCCTTACACTTTGGGATTTGTTTGTTTATTTGGGGGGGGGTTTTTTGCTTGCTTTGGCATTCCCAAAGCTGAAGAACAGTGGTTTAAGTCTCTTTTTACGTAAAGACATTGAATGTTTCTGCTCAGCACTGCCGTTCTGCTGTTACTTCCTTTGCCTGTATTCCCCTCAAAAAGATGGCCCAGAGCCCTGTGCAGTATTCAGTGTACACACAATAGACTTAAGTAGTGAAACATTTTGTTTTCTGTTTCATTCAATTGCTTTTCCTAAAAATATCTGGCTTGCTTTTTGGTGGTAACTGACAAATCAGTTTAACTTTTCATGGAAATTTTTCAATGGTGTTTTGCAGATCTTTTTCCTGTGTGGTAATAGCTAATTTGAAAAGAATGATTCACGGTCTTTAGGGTGGTATTTCCCATTAAGTTTTGGATTGGTAGCCCTGAGATGCTAGTACTGAGTACCAGGGTGGAAATCTAAGGGAATCTTCTGCAAGGCTTTGCATATTTCAGGTGGTTGTCTGGAGAAATTTGGAATCTAAAGAAACTTTATTGCAGCATTGTGGCTAGCACAGGTCTTTCCCATGAGAATTCCTTTTGTGTTTTATAAATAAAGATAAAGTTTGGATGTTATTAAAAACAGTGTCCCAAGATCTGGATGGTGCAGGCCTGGCCAGTCAGGCCTAGGGGGAGGTTTCTGACTGACCAATCTGGGTGACCTTTGAAAACTCTATATATATGATGAAATCAAAACAATAAAGGTCTTTCCTTCTTGCCACTG